>NC_134471.1:34868993-35468993 GCF_964194025.1 Convolutriloba macropyga | reverse complement strand
GTTGTTTTAGTGAAAGCAGAGAGTCAAATAGCGAGTGCACATGCAAAAGTATTAATTTAAATTATCGCTGACTAAGTTATATTGGATTTATGTCACCACTAAATGTTTTATACGTCACATTTGAGATTGTGTAAATTCTATAAAAACTGCGAATTTTACCTAAAAAAGAAGTTTTTCTGCTTTCAAATAAATACTAACGAGTCATTCAATTCAGATATACCTAGATTGATAATCCAGATTCATACATGACCTATGATGAAATCGAAAACGTTATTTGCTGTTAAATAACCGAAGACCACAAAAAGCTTTTTTTGTTGAGTATTTCGATTCAATGAATTACATTAAAATGAAGTTGGTTTTTTGGCACATCAGTACATTTGAAGATTACTTTTTGATGTATTCATGTAAATACGTATATTGTTTTATTTGTATACACCGTACTGGAGACGAGAAGGCTATCTTGTGAGACTCTGCCAGACAAAACTTGATCTTGTGTGAATCTAAAATATTGCTTTTTACAGCCTAAAGGACCATAGAGCTAGGGCTTTTATTTCTGCGCGCAAAAAAGACACCTAAATCTGAAGGACTAACCGACACAGGAGAACACTGAATGAGAAATTCAATTATAACAGTAAATATTGTAGAATATATACTTTTGAATAGTTTACCATGTCTTTTTTAAAAGGTAACATTGTCTTGTCTTCTCAGTCAGAGATTTGTGCAGATTATGGAGAATGCGCAATTTAGATTCCCATCTGTTGAATCCATCCGGGTTTAAGAATTTTTTCGAGATGCGATTGACGCTGAAAATCTGCTGAATGTTCTATTGAAGTAATTTTCATGAATAGTTGGTCCCCAGTGTCGTCAGCAATTGATCCATATCTTTTTTGTCCGTGGAGTTAGAGATCAACTAGGTAAGTGTATAGGAAAGAGATTTCTTCCTTCTGTGTTTAAGTTATGTAGGTTAGGACGTTTCATAGGAATGACTTGAAATATGTAAACCAGATTCTTTGGTTTACTTTTCTGTGTCTTGTATTCGATACGCAATATAATTGGGTTGTATGACAGTTGTATTGAGAAGTCGTATTCTGAGAGTGCAATAAGGATTGCTGAAAATTCACGGAAAATTACGGAGTGTCTAAGTTCAGCTGTAGAGAATGGACATGGATTTGTGGATGAACTTTTATTCTACGAAACTGGTTTTTTGGTAAGAGGGCTGCGTCTTTTTCATAGTTGGAAGCGTCACATAGAATGTAAAATGTTTCTTTGTGTTTGGTATAGCCAAACGGAGGGTTTTGTCTGTAAGTTCACTTTTAACTTTGTCGAATTATTGTTAGAGATTCGATGCCCAGTCTAAGTTTGAGATGAAACGGTCATATAATAAACTGGAGGCTGAAAATATACTTTTAGATAGAAATAAAATAGGCAACATATATTTCTATTGAATTTCTTTTTTGTTTATGAACGGTTGAAATTGTAGAAAAGCGTCAATTTTGGATGTAAGACGATAATTGCAGCTTTTATAATTTGGTAGACCAGGACTTTTACTGATACTGGAAAGAAGAAGGATTTATCGGGAGTTGCTTTGTGGCTTCATTAATAGTTTAAAGATAATATTTAAAAAAATGAGTAGACGGCCGGATTCAAAATATATGCCGTTAAAAAGCATTTTAAACAATACTGTTGTCCTGCAATGGCGAAAATTGTTAATCGTTGCAAAGGAAATTTTAGTGGTAATTGGTTGAATGCACTATTCATGATGGTTTTTGAGAAAACTGTTTATTAGAATTATGTTAGCATAATTGGTATTGGACAGACTACCTTTTCTAGGCAATCTTGTTTTTGATTGTCGACCTTCAAAAACTACATTTAATTACTGTGCTTTCTGTAGAATAATGACGTGGTTTTTAATAGTATTGCCTATGGTTTTGAAGTCATTTTCTACTAGAGCAGTTATATCAAAATCTGTGACTTTTTAGGCATACATGTACGATGTTGCGTTTAAAATTTTGCAGTTGTCTGAAGTGGAATATTGAGCTCTGCATTAATTTTTGCAACATCAAAAGTAAGAGGTAGCATATCAGTTTTGATGTTGGATTAAAAGTTGAGTTAATTGCTCAAATTTTGTTTGAGCAAGTTTCGCATGTTCCAAAATAGCCATTTTAAGGAATTTTCTTGTTCGTTTAATTGTGAAAGAAAAAGCGTTGAAGTTTTTGGAACTTTTTTGATGAATTGGAATTTATAAGTTTGTTTTATGTCTGGTTTTAGTCAATAAATAATTTTTGATGTTTCTTTGGATTCATGACTCAAATACTTTGAAAAGCATGCGTCCATAAATTCTGTAACTTTATATTGCTTTTGTTTAATGAGCAGTTTGTTCTCTGAACTTTGTATTCAGTTCGCACATCTTTCTAGAAATGGTGTTCCTAGAAGATTAAATTTTGTGTTTGAAAATTGAAAGATTAATAAGAATGGTTAAATCCGCATATCCTTCTAGAATTGTTGTTCCAAGAATGCTATTTTTTGTGTTTGAATCGTAAAAAGTTAAAGTGAATGATTGCAATTTTTGACTGTGAATGTCGATTTGTTGTGTGCCCATTGTGATGTGGGTAGTACCCCTTTAATATTCTTAGAAAAATCTGAGAAAAATTCGTAGAGAAAAAAATAACGTTTTTGACAACTTAATTTTGAACTGAGTTATCTTCTGCTGTTTTTTTAATCTAGTATAGCGGTAATGTAAATTCTACATTTTTGAGGCAATTGGTTGCCAATGGTTATCTGGAAAGATGTTCAATGCTGCGGTAATTTGTCTATTGTAGCCTAGAGTCCTGTTCACATTTACTATAAGAAGGGGCAGGTTTAATATTTTGTTGTTTTTGTTTCTTGGGTCTAGAGAAAACGATCGGCTTGGCAGCCGAAAGACATTAGTATTTGATCTACTTGTTCTTGGAATGATGTTGTTAGTTAATTCTGTTGGGTTTTTTACGACAAAAGGAGTCTTTAAGTTCTCTGCTTTTGCTGCAGGAACGTTATGCAAACGGTAGTGGTTTACCTATAATGTTATTTGATGAATTTTTTTTAAGATTTAAAATATATTAGCTTGAAAGTTGGATTGTTTAATTGATCGTGATGTACTATAAAAATACCCTAAGCTATACGTTCTGCCATAGCTTTTATCTTTTCTGTTATAATGTTGCCTCCGTGATTGCTCTAATTATTATTGGAGTTAGATTAGTTAATTTTATTTTTAGGTTGTGTCGGTGAATATGTTTCTATTGCAATATCTTCTTGATGAATTTTTTTCAATGGTTTTGAAAATGGCAGTTGTGCTTCAAATACGAACTGTATTGTGATTTGCTATCGTTTTTGTGCGGTTCTTGCTAATTGAGAGGCATAAAATTTCACTAGAGCATCATTCAATGGCGCGTTTTTCATGTCTGGTGCTTTGTCTAGGAGCCATTTTTTAAACTAGAAGTTTGATCTGTTCTACTGATGCGCGAGTAATGCTCTCTAAGGCAACCTAGGTCGGGTTTGTGACTGTTGATTATCAAAATTCCTTTAGATTTATCGACAAAAAGCTGGCCAATTCTTTTTATCTAATGATAAGTTAGAGTACCTTTGTGGTGCGAGGCCATTTAGAGCTGTTTGACTGATGACGATTCTTTTTAAAATTCTTGCCTCGTGAAAAAATGATTCATTCTCTTCTGGTCCTGCTGTCATGACCATGTTTTGCTAAGATAATAATTAAAAATCTTCTCTAGTTTTTGTCTTTTCTGTACGTTTTATGGTCTCAAAGATTTTTTAATTAAAAATGGGTACTAATTATGGGAACACCTTAAATTTTTTCACTCTTGGCAATGCTGTTTGTATTGAGATCATCTGTAGAATTATCCTGCTGGGGCCTTTTTGACTGTTAATTCTATCGCGAGCATGAATGTCTTACAAAAGTCAATATTTGTTGAGCTGTCAGGTAATTACTTTGTGTTTCTTTTTGTGATTTATTTAATACAACCGGTTTTGTTTTAAAATGAACGGAGTATTGTCTCTGTAATCTTGGTAACTAGTAGTTTTCTCTTCTTGGTTTGATTTTTGTGCTAGATCTTTTTTATTTGACCAATTTCTAATGATTTTCGTAGTTATTTTATGTGATGCCATGAAATATGGTATGTTGTTTATTGTTTCAGATGAAAAGCTACTAGAGCAGAGTTAAATTCAATAGTTGCTGAATCATTTGGGTTCCTTCTCATGTCTTGCTTGTGTACAATGACATCTAAATTTTGTGCGTCTGGTAGGGATTGTTTTTTTATCCCGTATTTTTCGCCACTGTGAATGGATAATTTTCCGCATTATGAATTTTAAGCTTGGTTGCGTTGGCATCAAAGGGTATTTTTTGTATAAGTTCCGCTGGACATTATACAAACATAGTCCTTGAAAATCATTTTGGATCGTAAATGTTTTTAAAAACTGGGAGCTTTGTCATTAAAAATGTGGAAATGCCATAGTAATCTGTTTTGTCGTTTTAAGAATCTGACGTACAAGCTACGTCAAAAACAAGGTACGAATTAAGTAAGAAATGCCAATACTTTCACTCTACCTAGATCTGTTAAGTAACTATCTGTAACCGTACTCAAAGAAACATTTAGTAAGCGGTTTAATGCTTCTAATTCTTCTTTTGCCGTTTTATGTACGCTTTCAGCGCCTGAGCTTATGTTGGATAAAGGATTGTGGCTAAGTGCTTCAGATTTTGAAACGACGATTGTTTAAACTCTTCGTCTTGTTGAGCTGTGTCGTTTTTGTGTTGAGTTTGTTAAAAGAAATCAAATTGGAGAACAGTGCAGATTGGAGAACAGTTTATCAACAAAGAAACTGCGATGAAATGTTTGCAGAGTTTAACAGAATTTTTTTTGACAATACTCGAGAAAAACGCACCAACAGAGAAGAAATTAGTTCCCAATATAAAACAGAGTACTTCAGAAAAACCTTGGGTGACAAAAGAAATTCAACATTTAGTTGCTGAGAAATATCGTTACTTCAATTACTTTAAATTGACACAAAGTGCTGAATCATTTGTGTCATTTGAAAAGTGTCGCAACCTTGTAAATCGAAAGTTAAAAGAAGCACAAAATCAATTTTCAGAGGATTTTTTTAAGAAAATTGAAACCTCAAAAGAGAAATGGAAATTCATTAAAAAAATTGGAAAGAAAAACAACAGTCCAAACATCACTGAAATTGATGAAAATGGTTAAAAAACGAAAAACAAAAAATCAATATTTAACGCTTTTAACAGAGTTTTCAGCGACATTGGCGTCTACAGAGGGCAGATTGTTCCATTGAACGTCAAAAAAAATAGAGCAAAAATTTCAAAAGTTTAACTTTAGACCTTTTACTTTGAGGGAAATCTATAAAGTTATTGACAATCTAGACAACAACAAAGCACCAGGGCCGAGAAACATCAATTCTTGGTCATTGAAATCTGGAAAATATGCTATTGGGACACATCTTCAGATTATATTTAACGATTGTATTCAAGAGAAAGTTTTTCCAACATTTCTTAAGATTGCACACAACACACCAATTTCCAAGAAAGGAGATCTTTCTGTTTTAACTAATTAGCGTCCAATTTCTGTAACACCAATTTTTGCAAAAGTTTTTGAAAGACTTTTATTTAATCAGTTAGTAGAATATCTTGAAAAAATAGCCATTTTAAGGAATTTTCTTGTTCGTTTAATTGTGAAAGAAAAGGCGTTGAAGTTTTTGGAACTTTTTTGATGAATTGGAATTTATAAGTTTGTTTTATGTCTGGTTTTAGTCAATAAATAATTTTTGATGTTTCTTTGGATTCAAGACTCAAATACTTTGAAAAGCATGCGTCCATAAATTCTGTAACTTTATTTTGCTTTTGTTTAATGAGCAGTTTGTTCTCTGAACTTTGTATTCAGTTCGCACATCTTTCTAGAAATGGTGTTCCTAGAAGATTAAATTTTGTGTTTGAAAAGTGAAAGATTAATAAGAATGATTAAATCCGCATATCCTTCTAGAATTGTTGTTCCAAGAATGCTATTTTTTGTGTTTGAATCGTAAAAAGTTAAAGTGAATGATTGCAATTTTTGACTGTGAATGTCGATTTGTTGTGTGCCCATTGTGATGTGGGTAGTACCTCTTTAATATTCTTAGAAAAATCTGAGAAAAATTCGTAGAGAAAAAAATAACGTTTTTGACAACTTAATTTTGAACTGAGTTATCTTCTGCTGTTTTTTTAATCTAGTATAGCGGTAATGTAAATTCTACATTTTTGAGGTAATTGGTTGCCCATGGTCATCTGGAAAAATGTTCAATGCTACGGTAATTTGTCTATTGTAGCCTAGAGTCCTGTTCACATTTACTATAAGAGGGGGCAATTACTTTAAATTGACACAAAGTGCTGAATCATTTGTGTCATTTGAAAAGTGTCGCAACCTTGTAAATCGAAAGTTAAAAGAAGCACAAAATCAATTTTCAGAGGATTTTTTTAAGAAAATTGAAACCTCAAAAGAGAAATGGAAATTCATTTAAAAAAATTGGAAAGAAAAACAACAGTCCAAACATCACTGAAATTGATGAAAATGGTTAAAAAAACGAAAAACAATATTTAACGCTTTTAACAGAGTTTTCAGCGACATTGGCGTCTACAGAGGGCAGATTGTTCCATAGAACGTCAAAAAAATAGAGCAAAAATTTCAAGAGTTTAACTTTAGACCTTTTACTTTGAGGGAAATCTATAAAGTTATTGACAATCTAGACAACAACAAAGCACCAGGGCCGAGAAAAATCAATTCTTGGTAATTGAAATCTGGAAAATATGCTATTGGGACACATCTTCAGATTATATTCAACGATTGTATTCAAGAGAAAGTTTTTTCAACATTTCTTAAGATTGCACACATCACAACAATTTCCAAGAAAGGAGATCTTTCTGTTTTAACTAATTAGCGTCCAATTTCTGTAACACCAATTTTTGCAAAACTTTTTGAAAGACTTTTATTTAATCAGTTAGTAGAATATCTTGAAAAAATTGCGCTCCTGAACAAAAAATAATTCGGTTGCCAATCTCGAAAATTATATACTGATGCTGTGCTTTACTCTATTGAAGAAATAAAAAGAAATATGGAAGATAACAACGACACGGGTGCTGTGTTCTTAGATCTTGCAAAAGCTTTCAATTCAATTTCACATGAGATCTTTCTCAAGAAAGCTGAAAATTTCAACCTTTCTCAATCAACAATTTTACTTCTCAAATCTTTTTTCGAAAATCGAACACGATGCGTAAAACTGGGTATTGACTTATCAGATAAAATAATTATTAATCATGGTGTTCCACAAGGAACTGTGTAAGCACCTCTTATTTTTCTGTTATTTGTCAACGATTTTTCTGAAAAACTGGAAGGTGAAAACTATGTTGTTCAATTTGCGGACGACACAAGTATTATATGCAAATGTGAACGTAATTAAAATATTCCACAAAAAATTGAATAAATATTAGAACAAACAGACAAATACCTGACAGAGAATCAACTCACTTTAAATGCCGATAAAACAGAGATGTTATTCTTTACAATTCATACTAATTCGGATCCAGAGTTTTCGTTTAAAGGCGAAGATATCAAACCAGCTCATGCATGTCGTTATCTGGGAGTACAAATTTGTTCTAACCTAACCTTTGAAAATCACCTGAACTCAGTTTTAAGCAAAATGGCTAATGCAATTTGTTCTTTTTATCTCGTAAGAAATCAAATGCCTTTGAAAGTAAGAATTGATGTTTTCAAGTCTGTTGTACTCTCTCATCTTTCTTTCAGGGGAGTATTCTTTCAAAGTCTTACAGTGAAAAACATAAACCGCCTAAAGAAGCAAATTAACTGGGGAATAAAAATTTGTTTTTTTTTCGTCAAAAATTTGAACACTCCTTTGATCTTCTCATTAAGGATCGTATCCTGCAAGCCGAATTGTTTATCTCAAAAGTTAGCCTAATAAAGCTACAAACAGATGTAAGACAATGGGAAACTTCCGAAAATTTTAAAATGTTTACTAGTCACCATAACGCTAGACAGAACAAGAGAACAAATCAAATTTTTATGAAAAAAAACGAAAGCGAAGTGGAGTAACAAATCTTTAATCTTGATAAGCGTTCAAAAATGGAACAATTTGCCCTCATCAATAGGAATTTTAAACAGTAAAACTTGCTTTAAAAATGTTTTAACCGAGTTTTTGCTCGATCAACACAAGAAAGTACCCGTTAATAGACAAATAGGAGCCTTCAAATCCTATTTTTACCTATGAAAACGAACATCCACAATTTGAAGATTATTATTTTAATAACAATGCTGGTTAATTTATTTAACATTTTAGAGCATGTAGATATGTAACCTTAGGGTTATAGTCTGAATAATTTACATGTTTCAAAAGAAAAAAAAATTATGCATCCCAATGAAGGGGAATGGTATCTAAAGTAAGTAAGGAGACAGGCGAAAGGATCTCGTACAATTAGTATTGTACCTTTGGTTAATTGTTGACGTAAATTTTCTATGAGATAAGATTGAATGCTCTTCTGCCCATTTGAAGAGTTTTTTTTACTATTGAAAGAAAAGTGGTGGATAAATTATTGGTTTTTTAACTGCAAGCTGTGTTTATTAGAGGATTGACTTTGTCTGGGATTCAGGTTTTAACGTGGAAAACTTTTTTGATATCCTCTAATAATAGTTGGTCCTCTTGTTGTCAGGAGGGTATTTGCATCATAAGTTATGTCAGGTGAAAAATGAGTTTCGATTTCATTATCCGTGACATTTGTCTGAAATTTGGAAAGTGCAGTTTCTTTTCTTCATTGTGAAACAGTTTTGCACGGTTGCTTTTCCTGTGGCTAAATCTAGTATCAGAAAAATAGAGTATAGAACGTGAATTTTAATGTATTATCTGTGAAAGAATTGAGTTTGTAACCAATGAACTTTTTGGTTAGAATTTGTTAGCGCAGTGGTCGGACCAGTTAAAGAAGACCCTATTTGGCATCTTTTTACAGCCTTAAGGACTATAGAGCTAAGGCTGGCTCCTTATTTCGTCAGGAAATGATTCTTTTTGATTGTTTTCGATCGTTTTTGATCGGCAGTTTGAGGAAATGATTGTTTTTGGTTGTTCTGGATCGTTTTTGATCGGTAAATCTTTGAAGTAATTGCTTTTGACCGTTTTTAGGTTATCATTCCTGGTAGTTTGTTTAGGAAAATACCGTTTTTGAACGTTTTTGACATTTTTATGGTTGATATCAACGCACGCAAAAGTCCGCATCCGAAATCACCACTAGGGATAATGTAACCCTAGTTAAAGGTGGTTCAATCAAGGTTAACCTTTTTTTTAACTGAGCACAACTTTCGCCACTATAAAATATACAAAACTACGATTACTAGATTTTAGTTAGTTAATCGAAGTTGCTGATATTATTAAAAAACATGGGAATTGATTATACTTTTCAATTGAAAAGTTCGTTATAATCGATTGAATTCATTTTCAGTGTCTTATAGTGCAACTTTAATCGATCAAAAAGATTATTATTTCACACATTATAATTTATTGCAATCAATTATTTTCAGCGGATGGCCAGCTTAAGCAAAAAGGGATGGGATTTTAAGAAGTAGGGGCCCTGGGGTCCAGAGATAGAGCCCGGGCTGAGGTGTCAACGCTAAAAACGCAAAATTAGTGTTGAATGCATTGAATTTATGTAAGATGAACGCTTGAGCGTAGCCCGGGTCGAGGTTTTAGGGTAATTTTTTGTAAGAAATGCAGTGGATGCGGTGAATTTTTGTAAGAAATGCGGTGATTCCGGTGAATGCGGTGAAAATAAATATTTCACCGCATTTCACCGCATTTCTTACAAGAATTCACCGCAAAATTCACCGCATTTCTTACAAAAATTCACCGCATCATCTTTTGTGGCAAAATAATGTAAGAAATGCGGTGAAAGCGGTGAATGCGGTGAAAAAAAATAATTCACCACATTTCACCGCATTTCTTACAAAAATTCACCGCGAAATTCACCGCATTTCTTACAAAAATTCACCGCATAGGATTTACAAAGTTTACTCAATCTGATTTAAATTCACAAGAAATTTAAAAGATGTAAATTTGGCGCAGTGGACTAAGCAGTGGAAGGCATGGAGGAGGTCAGATGTTCGAGCCCGTGTGGGCACGATTCTTTTTTGTAAGAATACTGATTACGCGGTGAAAATAAATAATTCACCGCGATTCACCGCTTTCACCGCAAAAAGATGTAAGAAATACGCGGTGAAAATTTTTTTTTTCACCGCATTTCACCGCATTTCTTACGAAAATTCACCGTCAAACCTCGACCCGGGAGATCTTACATCAATTCAACGCGTTCAATGTCAATCTTTCATATTTTTTTTGTTGAATTTAGAGTAGATCTTACATATTTTTCGTTGAATTTTGCGTAGGTCTTACATATTTTGCATTGGATTTAGCGTAGATCTTAAATAATTTTAACGCATTCAACGCCAATCTTACATATTTTGCGTTGAATTTAGTGTTGACCTTACATAATTTTGCTTGTGAATTTCCGTGGGGGGATCTTATATAATTTTGCGTTGAATTTAGTGTTGACCTTACATAATTTTGCTTTTGACTTTCCGTTGGGGTGGGGGCGGGGGGAGAGGGCCTAGGCAATTGAAGACAGACATATGTGATGGAAACGTTGAAATTATGCAAGATCGATACTAAGTTTCAGACCTGATCGTTCATGATATGAACGTTTTAAGCGCACTAAGCAAAAACTGTGCAATAATTTTCTCCTGCCCCTAATTTTTTAGGAACTAAAGTAAATACTGTCTTTAGAATATTCCAACCCAATGGACTGAACACAGATATCAATTCACGCTGCTGGAATCTGAATACGAATGGAAACTTGGCGGGTAACTGTGGCTCAATGTTGCTACAGAACTACACAGCCTGCGAAACAGAAAATCAACGGTTAGCAACAGATTAACATACACCAACACCGGCCTCATCCACACACACACACACACACACACACAAATACACACATACACACGCCAACACACACGCACACACGCCCCAAACGCACGCAAACACGTACACGCACGCAAACACGGCCTGTCTGATCAGGGCCTCATCCAGACTCTGCACGGTCTGATCAGGGCACTACCTATGATCTGGAAAGTCTGATCAGGGCCTCATCCAGACTCTGCACGGTCTGATCAGGGCACTACCTATGGTCTGGAAAGTCTGTTCAGGACACCATCCGGAGTCTGCAAGGTCGTTGTTGACCCCATTCAGAATCTGTGGAGTGGTCGCGGTTTACCCCCCGTGCGAGGCTCAAGTTGGTCTGATCAGGGTTTGGCTTGGGTCGCGCACTTCGACCTGAGTGGTAATTCTGGATTCATTTCTCTCTGTTGTAAATAATGTGTTTTTATTGCATTTATCCACAATCTAATTCAAAGAAAAACATTTTTCACTAAAAATTTATGTGATACCTTCAAGTGGGTCACGAGAGTTTTGACGCGTATGAGCTGTACTCGATGCTCTTCATAGGCTACTGTTGCGTTGGTGCTGTTTGTAGATATTTCGTGTGCTCTATTTACATTATGGAGAAAACGATGTTTAACAAGATTGCAGTATTCGTTTTATTTTTCAGATGTGGTAAGTTACAGTGTGATATAGAGTTCTCTACTTCACCATTACCAAAATATTCAGGCACATCCTATTCTATCAGCTTTAGTGGCGGCTTAAAGTGTGTATCCTATAGCGCCATTTCTCTCTCTACTGATACGACACTGGATCTAGCTTATGTCCGCGATGGTACTTTGTGTGACACTGACAAATTCTGCCTGAACAGACAATGTGTCGACATTTCTCTCATGCCTGGGGTTTGTCCGGGGTAAGTTGTTTCTCAAATCTCTTTGAAGTGAAACAAACTTCAAGTCTTCCCCATTGAACCCCCCCCCCCCCCTCATCTTAGCAGTTTCAAACCTCCAGCCCCCTATTACCACTGTAAATAAACAATTATAAATGCTATAATCTCGTGGGAGCTGTTATGGGAAAACGCTAAATTTGAAAACTATTCGAGTAATGTACTCAAAATGAGGTCCAATAAGGCAACATAGATATGAGCATCTCAATCCTTCAATCCTCTAAAATGATCTTTAATCAATTTTGACCCTGACGGGTGTGGAATCTGGTGAAACATTTCTCCACATTGTGTGGCATTTAAATTGAGGAAACCCAAAATTATAACCGTCTCACAAGAACACACCAAACCAAAACTCTGAAGTGCTCTTGCTCTATGTAGACCTATACTCCTTTATCGGTTAATTTATTGAACGACCAGTAACCTAATTCAGCAGAATACTATGCATTTTAATTGACTATTCTATTCGTCTTTTTGCCACTGAGAAAATGTGCCACTTTACTTTGTAACGCTTTTATACTCGAATTTTGCTACGCAGTTATAGTAATGGAACAGCATGAATTTTGTGAAATTTTTTTAGCGTTAATAATGTGTCTACAAGGTTAATTCGCACATGGAATTCTAAAAATAATTGGCTCGTTTGTTTTCGTGTTAAACATCATTAATCACTTTTAAGACAAATACCACAGTTTACCCGCAAAAAGATTCAATCTCATGATCTCAATTGGCATTGAAATATGGAAATGAAAAACAAAGAAAACTGTTTGATTTCTTAAGCAACAAAATATCACATTATTTTGATTTGAGGCTGCAGATAAGATTACTCCTGGTTCTGAATGAAGAATGAAGGTAATAGTATCAATAGCAACAAACCGTGGAACAGATAACTGATGTTAAGTAAAAGAACGAAGCAACAAAATTGTGACTTTTAAATTTTGTCTATCGGTTATGACTCCTTACATTTCATATTGTCTTTCTGAACATCTACTCTTTAAAAATACTATGAACAGAATCAGTGAAAACTAAAACTTGTACAGAAAAGTCAAGAATATTTTGCTTGAAAATTTAAAAAAGTGCTAGATGTATCGTGTTTAGGAGCGTTTTTGAGAAAACGAAACTTAAATATTTGAGAAATTGCCAAAACAAATTGAAAATAGCGCATTATTAGACAACTGGGAAGATAATGCAGCTATTAAATAACACTAAAGTCAATTTAATTGCGCAAAATGTAGCATTTCTCCAACGTTTTTCTAAAAATGTTCATCACCAATCAGTTTTTAGGAAAATTCGTCTTAAAGACAAAGAGTTATCAAACACATATCAAACTCGGGGCAAAACTGAGTTGCGTGTAGATTTGAGAGAAAACATGACAACTGCATGATAAACAATTTAATCAACTCTGATTCCTATGGGCTCTCGTAACTTGCACCATTAACTCGCTGTGGTTGATAAGACCACTTTTTGCTGCTATACAAGATTGTGAAGACAAAACGACAAAAAAGAGCAGTCTTTACCACACAGTTGACTTTCCACCCATTAAAATTCGTCATCCAGTATGCTTCGCCTCAGAGTTTGATAACTTCGCAACGTGAATGAATATCGCGTGGTATTATTCAGTGCTGTGTGCTCTGCAGTGTTTAAATGACTCACTGCCGTGGCTCACATTCTCCTCCAAATTGGGCAATTTCGTCTAATTTACCTCTTACTCTACACTTTTTCAAATTCTCTCCGAGTGATAAAAATTATGCTGAAATTGCTTAAACTATATCAGTTAATTTTATTCACCGCTTATCTTTCAGATTTTCAGAACTTTTTTCGGAGCAGCGAATATATGTTATTTGAACAATACATTACGATGCAGAGGTATACCCAAATCGTCACGGGCAGATATGCCCGATGCGTGTATCTCGTGTTCGTTTTTACTATGTTAATACATTGAAAGTGGAACAATATAGCGGAAAATAGGTACTTTAGCAGAAACCGGCAAAATGGAAGGGAATATCGTATCCCATGTTCGCAAAAGTGTCCTAATTTTTGCCGGGAAATACAAGTACAAACCTAATAACCTATTTTTCGCGTGAGTTGTATCACGCATCCGCTCCATTTATGTATCGATTTTACCCTAGAAATATGTAAAATTGACGTTCAGGGAGTTGAATTTTGTACCAAATGCGTTGCTGATGATGTTAATGCGGAGAAAAAATAACAATGTATTATCACCGTTAAAAATTAGTGTAGAAATAACATATATTCGCTACTCGGAAAAAAAGTTCTGAAAATCTGAAAGATAAGCGGTGAATAAAATTAACTGATATAATTTAAGCAATTTCAGCATAAATTTTATCACTTGGAGAGAATTTGAAAAAAATGTAGAGTAAGAGGTGAATTAGACAAAATTGCACACTTTGGAGGAGAATGTGAGCCACGGCAGTAAGTCATATAAACACTGCAGAGTAATGAACGATACCACGAAAAATTCATTCGCGTTGCGAAGTTATCAAACTCTAAGGCGAAGCATGCTGGATGACCATTTTCGATGGGGGCGAAACGAACCGTGTGGTAAAGTCTTTAATCAATTCTCATTGCGATTACCACAATTGTATAATTTATGTCACTGCAGTTGAATGGACTGCTCCAGTTTGCCGTTTTATCTTCACAATCTTGTATAGCAGCAAACACGGCCAAAAGTGGTCTCATCAACCACAGCGAGTTGTGCAAGTTACGAGAGCCGATAGGAATGAGAGTTGATTATATTTTTTTATCACGCAGTTGTCATGTTTTCTCTCAAACTTACTCCACAACTCGGTTTTGCCCCGAGTTTGATAGGAGTTTGATAACTCTTTGTCTTGAAGACGAGTTTTCCTAATAACTGATTGGTGATGAACATTTTTAGAGAAATGTTTGAAAAATGCCACAATTTTTGCATTTAAATTGACTTAAGTGTTTTTTAATAGCTGCATTATCTCCCAATTGTCTAATAATGCGCTCTTTTTAACTTGTTTATGCAATTTGTCAAGTATTCAAGTTTCGTTTTCTCTATTGCCCTCTTATACAAGATACATCTACCACTTTTTCAAATTTTCAGGCAAATTCTTCTTAATTTCTCTATACTAGTTTTATTTTTCACTGATTCTGTTCATAGTAATTTTAAGGAGTAGCTGCTCAGAAACACAATATGAAATGAACAGAGTCAATACCGATAAAGTAAATTTCAAACGTCACAATTTTGTTACTTAGTTTTTTAACTTAACATCAGTAACCCGTTCCAAGGTTTGTTGGTATTGATACTAAAACCTTCCTTGTTTATTCAGAAGCAGGAGTAATCTTATCTAGAACCTCAAATCAAAATAATGTGATATTTTGATTTTTGTTGCTTAAGAAAACAAACAGTTTTTTTTTGTTTTTCATTTCCATATTTCAATGCCAATTGAGATCATGAGATTGAATCTTTTTGCGGGTAAACGGTGGTATGCGTCTTAAAAGTGATTACTGATGTTTAACACGAAAACAAACAAGCCATAGTTTAAGCAATTTCAGCATAAATTTTAACACTCAGAGAGAATTTGAAAAAATGTAGAGTAAGAGCTAAATTAGGCGAAATTGCACAATTTGGAGGAGAATGTGAGCCACGGCAGTGAGTCATTTAAACACTGCAGAGCACACAGCACTGAATAAAACCACGCGATATTCATTCACGTTGCGAAGTTATCAAACTCTGAGGCGAAGCATACTGGATGACGAATTTTATTGGGTGGAAAGTCAACTGTGTGGTAAAAACTACTCCCTTTTGTCGTTTTGTCTTCACAAGCTTGTATAGCAGCAAAAAGTGGTCTTATCAACCACAGCGAGTTAATAGTGCAAGTTACGAGAGCCCATAGGAATCAGAGTTGATTAAATTTTTTATCATGCAGTTGTCATGTTTTCTCTCAAATCTACACGCAACTCAGTTTTGCCCGGAGTTTGAAATGAGTTTGATAACTCTTTTTCTTTAAGACAAATTTTCCTAAAAACTGATTGGTGATGAACATTTTAAGAAAAACGTTGGAGAATTGCTACATTTTGCGCAATTAAATTGACTTTAGTGTTATTTAATAGCTGCATTATCTTCCCAGTTGTCTAATAATGCGCTAGTTTCAATTCGTTTTGGCAATTTCTCAAATACTTAAGTTTCGTTTTCTCAAATGCGCTCCTATACACGATACATCTAGCACTTTTTTAAATTTTCCAGCAAAATATTCTTGATTTTTCTATACAAGTTTTAGTTTTCACTGATTCTGTTCATAGTATTTTTAAAGAGTAGATGCTCAGAAAGACAAAATAAAATGTAAGGAGTCATAACCGATAGACAAAATTTAAAAAGTCACAATTTTGTTGCTTCGTTCTTTTACTTAACATCAGTTATCTGTTCCAAAGTTTGTTGCTATTGATACTATTACCTTCATTCTTCATTCAGAAGCAGGAGTAATCTTATCTACAGCCTCAAATCAAAACAATGTGATATTTTGATTTTTGTTGCTTAAGAAAACAAACAGTTTTCTTTGTTTTTCATTTCCATATTTCAATGCCAATTGAGATCATGAGATTGAATCTTTTTGCGGGTAAACGGTGGTATGTGTCTTAAAAGTGATTACTGATGTTTAACACGAAAACAAACGAGCCAATTATTTTTAGAATTCCATGTGCGAATTAACTTTGTAGACACATTATTAACGCTAAAAAAATTTCACAAAATTCATGCTGTTCTATTACTATAACTGCCTTGCAAGATTTGAGTATAAAAAGCGTTACAAAGTAAATTAGCACATTTTCTCAGTGGCAGTTTCTCAAAAACGAAAAGGGCAGTCAGTATTCTGATGAATTAGGTTACTGGTCGTTCAATAAATTAACCAAAAAATAGGGTCCTTTTGTTGTTCTACATAGAGCATGAGCACTTAGAAGTTTTGGTATGTTCTTGTGAGACAGCTATAATGATTCAAACGTGCCTAATCTATTTGAAGGACCATTTTTTTTTCTTTCAGATCTATGGAATCTTGTTTAGGACTTTGTGAAATACACATAATATGGGGCTGATGATGAACTCTAGTCTATTTCCGATGGCTATCTTGCATGATCTTCCACGATTTTTGCAACGCAAGATTCTTTCAAGATTAAGATAACGCTAGGTTCTTTCAAGATAAGCGTTGAACTCTAGCATTACATTTGCAAGTCATGTGTCCATTAAACCAATCCTAACTTGAGCGTGTGCCTTTTTAGCTTCTTTGACGACCAGAGATGATGCATTCCTGGGAAACCAGACTTTAAAAGGGACTCTAGCTGCCAAAGTAAAAATTGAAACCGTTATAAAATAAGCGTAATTTACATGGAGCTTGTAATATCCCTTGAGTACTTTAGTCTCAGAGTTTTTCAGTGCTGAACCAGCACATTTCAAGAGTAAAAACTATTTCAGTTCTGAAACTTTGCATCTGTAGAAAATATTAATTTTCTTTGTGTGCAACGTTCCTTCATTATGATTATATTGAGGTCGTAGAGTTGGCCAAGGAAAAACTTTTGCTGTATAGTCTGAAAATTACTTATACTCAAAATGAAGATTGAGCAGTTAACGTCATACCTTTGTAGCCTATAACTGGTAATTACTAGTATACACACTATTTATACATCAGCTAGTTTGTTATCAATTAACACGGAGCCAATTTAGATTATTGGTTACGACTTGCTGCGCAAAGAAATGTTACAGTTACTCACGCGGAAGTTCAAATCGCTTATAAAGCAAACCTTTTTGGCGGTAGTTAAGCTGAACATATATTCATGAAGTATATTTTACTCAAAAATCAGACTGGCCATTTTAAATTGTGACATGAACAGAGTACTGGCCATCCTTAAAAAACAGAATATCTTTATACTGATTCAGCACTGATTTGCTCTGCCACCAACCTCCGAAATCTTGCAAGATAAGCATCCTCTGAAAAAATCTAGCAAGATCTTGCAAGAAATTTGTCAGAGTAGAACTAAGGAATGTTGATTCAAAGTTTGTTGTTCTTACAAAATTAACATTTCAGAAACACTCGACATTGCTTAAGAACTTGATTCCTCAATAAAATTCTGTAGCGATTTACATCAAAATTGATAGTTTCGCGATTTAAGATGATCGTTCAAACTAATACCAAATCAGCTGAAGCACAGTTTTAAATAAATTATGATCAAAATCATGTGAACCAAAAATAGCTATGATCAGACTTTGGTTTAAACGAATAAGAAGATGCTTCCGTGCTTCGTTTTTTGAGAGTTTTAGCTCGCTAATATGTATTTCTTTTATTTTTGGCTAGCATTATCTTTTATGTTTTTTTTAGTTTCTTATAATCAACCCTGGCTGATTTATCGTTAGTCAACGAATTCTGTCCTGATTATGATATTCACATTTTGAAAGAATCTTGAAATTGCTTAAAATTAGTATCAGTTTAATTTTATTTTCTTCGATTAAGGGAAGAGATCTTAATGTTTAAATTCCCGAAAAGTTTTTTTTCACGACGGTCATAATGGTCGTGAAGATTTCCGGTGATATTTGACTTTCAGAAGAGTTAAAAGTACAGAAATTAAAATATTATAGAAAGTATATGACTTTTTGTATGTCTTCAAGATCTCACTTTCTAAATGTTATCGGAGGTCGAGTTTTCACTGCCATTCAACACTACACGTTTTAAAATGACAATAGAGTACAGTAAAAGTAAAAAAGTTTAGCGATTGCGAATGAAGCAATTGCCGTGAAAAATGAAAGGTTGTCTTAGTTAGCCGTAATTTATCCCACTTCTACAAATGCACAGAGCTTTCATCAACGTAATAACAGGATAATAATATTTTCTTTGAATCTTAACTAAGAACAGGGATCTTTTCCATTGGTGTCTCCCAAGTTATTGCAAAACTGAAATTAAATGTCCACTAACATGCTTTATTGTCACATAAATGCTTCCGATGTTATGACACGTGTTCCCTAAATGAGGGTCGCACGACGTCCCGGGTTGCTCATCATACAACTTTCCTTAATTTCATGCAAGGATCATATTTGGTTTCCCGAATTTCATTCAAGAATCTTATATGATTTTCTGGGATTCATACAAGAATCATATATGATTTCCCTGGTCTCATATTTCTCCATAAATTGTTTTTTGTGTGTGTTTTTTAAAGTCATATGAGATTTGAACTGTGAATTATTAAATCCTAGTTTCCCCGCAAGAATCCTTGATTTCCTTGTTTCCACTGACGAAACACGTTGAGGTTTTAAAACCATAATAAAACAAGGCGGCTCGTTAGTGTGCGTTCGCACATGATGTTCCGACCCAAGCTGATCTACATTTTTGACTTAATTGTCAAACAAATGAAGAAATAACAAAAATAGATGTTTGAGTTTAAAAGAATGATAACACAACCTATCTACCGATTGAATTACATAATGCCATGCCTTATTACAGCGCCAATGAGATCTGACCTTAAGAGACTACGAGACAAAAAAGAACCAAAAAAATTAGCAAAAACAAAAACTTCACGGCAAAAACTGAAGATCTAAATTTAAAAGCACATAGTAACAACGTCAAAATAAAGTCAGATAAAACCTGAACTACTCAAATTTAATTTCTCCTATCTACACAGCGGACGGAAAGTTTTCTTAATGAGTCTATGTTATAAGTCAACAAAGAGAACGATCAATGAGGCGAAATTCAAAAATTAATCAACATTTTTTAAACCAAGAAAATTCAAGTCTTAAAAATCATTAGCCTTTAACTGAATAAACCTTGATAAATTACTAAAAAGTTAGTACAAAACCAAAAGGCCTTGTCTTGGGGTAGTTATAGCCTCAGAAACGAACTAAAGAAAAACCTTAAAAATTAGAAACGATTTGCGAAAACACAAACTATTGCTACCATTAAAATCATTAGCTATTATCTGAATATATGCCTTTTTAATTCAATTCTTTTTTTCTACTAATTCAGTTGCAGCAGGAATTTTACAGAGGGAATAAATAAGTTTATTTGGGCCACATTAGTAAACCATTGGATCTGTTACTACGCGATTGTTCTGAAAGAAGAGAAAAAGAAGCGCAAAAACTGACCACTCAAAAAACGTTTATAAAAACGCATATTGTCAACAAACTGAGCATTGGTGACAAATAAAATCATTAGATATGTTTTTTGGACTACAAAAAATTGGATTTGACCTCTCATTGATGAAAATAAGTTACAATTTGACGAAAAAAACAACAAAAACTGAAAAGTTTGAAAAATGTTTGAAAATATATATCATAAACTTTCATACTAAAGGCTAAAAACTGACCATCTGATTCGGGTAATATCATTAATTCAATCCTCAATCACAAGCCTAAGAGACCTGTTAGCAATTTACGGCTACCTAAAGAACAAAAACAGGCAAAAACAGCAATATCAGGAAAAAAAATTGAGCGAGAAAAGAGTCGAAAGCATTAAAAAACGAACTTTTCACTTGAAACTTTTCTATGTTCGATTAATTTTTTAACAGCAATGGGATTTTTTTTATCAATATAGTGTCAACAAATCAAATGTGAACAAATATATAAGAACTACTAAATTTTTGAGAAAACTCGTAGTATCAACGCCGTTAATTTCATTAGCTTTCAACGGAATCCTCTAAATACGCTAAATTATCCCTCCATGGGACAAGAAGTTTGTTGGCCATTCATGTTTCTTCAATAAGACCTTACAACAAGTTGTTGAAGATGAAAACAACAAAGACAGGCAACAACTAAAAATTCAGTAGAAAAGTGCAAGAACAAAGTTTCGAAGCAGTTTAAATCATAAGTTCTTCTCTGAAAACTTTATATATGATCCGTAGAACGTCTTGCCAAATCTAATGGGAACCATTAGTATTAGGATAATGTGATGAGATTACAAAGCATCCTTAAATAGGAAAAAGTGCCCAAAAATTAAAAAAAAATACGGAAACTAGTGGAATTTAAACTTTGAAACTTTAAAACTGATGGGTTGAAGATAAAACCGCTAACAAGATTATTATTGGCTGCATTTGAGTATTTGAAGTGAAAAAAAATGCTGTAGTACTAAGACTGACTAACAGTCCACGAAAAAAAATAGAATCGGTTAATGTTCAAAAAAAATTCGAAAAAATTATTTTTTAAAATCTTTACAGCCATGTAACTCGAAAGCTTTTAACGGAGGTCAATAACTACGCTCAGAAATAACACGATGGCAGAAAAAAAATGTTTGTCATGCATAGAGAATCAAAAAGAGATCACAACAAGACTTATGACTAAGAAAACAACAACAAAATCAGGCAAAAACAAAAATTTCAGTGGAGAAGTGCGAGAAAATTTTCAAGCCGTTTAAACCTTTGGCTTTTCTCTGAAAACTTTATCTGTGATCCACTGAATGTCTTATTCAAGTCAATGGGATTAGAATATTGTTTCGATAATATGTATAATATTTGGATAATGTGATAAGAGTTCAAAAGTAACCGATAATACGAAAATTTCCAACTTTTTTTTAAAAATTTTGAATTGTCGTGTTGAAAAGTCATATAATCAATAGTTAGTAGATATAAGGGCCAACGATTTTTTTTGGTTTCAGTAGAAAGCAGGTGGGTTCTGTCAATACTGAGACTGACTAACAGTTCACAAAAATTTCAAGGTTGGTTAATGTTCAAAAAAAATTTCGAAATTTTTTTTTAATTCTTAACAGCCATTAAATTCATTAAATTTCAACGGAAGTCAATAAATACGCTCAAATATGCTTCAATAGGAGTATGAAGATGTTTGTCATTCATAGGTGATCAATAAGACATCACAACATGTCTTATGGCTATGAAAACAACAACAAAGTCATGCAAAACCCAAAAATTCAGTAGAAGTGCGAGAAGGAAAAGTCGAAGACATCTGAAACTGTAAGCTTTTCTCTGAAAAATTTATCTGTGATCCAATGAACGTTTTCTTGAAGCCGATAGGAGCTGTCAATCTTAAGGTAATGTCATAAGATTTGAAAAGTAACCAAAAATACGGAAATATCCAAAAAAAATTGAAAAATTTTTGAAATCTTGTGTCATTGAAGTCTTATTACTAAACGTTTGAAGATAAAACCAAAGATCCAAAGATCAAATTTGATTACCGAAGGACGAAAGAGAGTGCTGTCATCACAGAGAATGACTTACAGATCATGATAATAAGTTTATGATTGGTTAATGCTCAAAAAAAATTTCGAAAAATTATTTTTAAAGTCTTAACAGCCATTAGCTGTTACTCACTCGAAGCACTAAATATACTCACTTAAATCTCATTACGGAACATATTGAACGGTTAGTCAATGAGTCCAAGCCATAAGACTCCAAAATTTTAGTAAAACCCCAAAAAGAGTTTCAAAATTTCATTTAAAATTACGAAAAATCAGAGTCGAATTTAAAAAAAAACATGAGCAATTCTTCGAAAACAATGTTTTTTTGTGCATTGGGCTTCATTTGACTGTCAAAGAGGTTTTTCATTAGTGAACCTCGATATGAAAAGTGACTTGTCTCTAGGGGATTTTAAAAAGCAAAAAAAGTAGAAAAATTTTATAAAAAAATAGCTCTCAAATAGAATTCGAACTTTTTTTGATATTGAAGCACCCTATGAGACCAGAACTAATCTTTTTTTGTTGCCTTTAGTCTTTTAGGAACACGAAATTGGTTCATTTTTTTGCAAGAATTTGAAGTTTCAAACACTATTTTTATAGAAAATATCTTAATTTTAATAAGAAAAATCACACTAAAAGTGAACAAATAACCCGTGTTCACACAAAACTTCAATCCTCGATAACTCCTCGAAAAAAAAAACGAAAATCAAAAAAATCTTTTTAATTTTGAATTCTACGCTGGACCAGCTTTTTAATGATACCACTCACATTTCTCTGCGATGAATATATCGATCGGCCAAAATTGACTGAACAAAAAAAACCCATTTGAGTATATAGTTCCTCCCCCCACAAGTGGGGTCGGAACAAATAGATGGCAGTCGTAGAAGATCCGACTCGCAAAAGATTGAAAGTTCGTGACTATAAAAAGGCGCGTTTAATAGACCATCGTTTTTCTAGAGGCGATAACTTTACGAATTGTAACTCATCATAAAAAGTTAAAAAGTTTATGCGGTGACAAAGAATTCACCGCTTATATTATATATTTAATCAATTACGTCACATTTGAGCCCATTTTTCAGATTAATTTTTCAAGAAAAGTATTGTTTGGGTGGTTGAACTCGCCAGCAACTCTTAAATTTCAGATGTTTTCCAGATATAACTTTATGTTACAGAGACTGTTCCGGTAGTGGCGTCTGCAACTTTACCACCAAGGAGTGTCAATGTGATCCGGGTTTCAGTGGATTGAGCTGTCAACCATTATACACCACGGTACAGCCAGAACCAGTAACAACAACCCTTATTCCAGAAATATCTTCAGTGTTGCCACTGTCTTCTACGGCACCGCTTGCGTCAAGTAGTGTCGATTCAGAAACAACTGCAAAGACACTGGAGACAACTGCGAATGAGCTAGAAACAACTGCACCAGGACTTGCAGCAACTTCACCAGTACTCAGAATAACTGCGGTAGAACCTGACCCAACTGTGAACCAACAACCTTCAACAGGACCCGCAACTACAGCACATCAACGACAACCTGCAACACCTGCAGAGGGACCTGCAATAACTGCAAATCAACGACAACCTGCAACACCTGCAGAGGGACCTGTAACAACTGCACACCAACGACAACCAGCAACACCTGCAGAGGGACCTGCAACAACTGCAAATCAACGACAATCTGCAACACCTGCAGACGGACATGCAACTACTGCAAATCAACGACAACCTGCAACACCTGCAGACGGATTTGCAACTACTGCAAATCAACGACAACCTGCAACACCTGCAGACGGACATGCAACTACTGCAAATCAACGACAACCTGCAACACCTGCAGACGGATTTGCAACTACTGCAAATCAACGACAACCTGCAACACCTGCAGACGGACCTGCATCTACTGCAAATCTGCAACAACCTGCAACACCTGCAGAGGGACATGCAACAACTGCACACCAACAACAACCGGCAACACCTGCAGAGGGACCTGCAACAACTGCACACCAACGACAACCAACAACACGTGCAGAGGGACCTGCAACAACTGCAAATCAACGACAACCTGCAACACCTGCAGACGGACCTGCAACTACTGCAAATCAACGACAACCTGCAACACCTGCAGACGGGCCTGCAACTAGTGAACACCAACGACAACCCGCAACAACTGCAGAGGCACCTGCAACTATTGCAAATGAACGACAACCTGCAACGGCTGCGCAAAGACCTCTAACAACTGCAACTGGATTTGTGGCAGTGACGAATTCAACCAGCGATTTGGCTGCAAATATAACAAGTGGACTAACAACTACCGCCGAAGTTCCTAGACAACCCATCCAGCCGAATTTCGATGATAAAGACATTGGAGTGCGACATCGTGGCATTCATCCATGTCTCATTCTTACTTTTATTATCGCCATTTTTTGTCAGCTATAACAATCTAACCAAAGTACACTTACATACATCAGACATTGCAACAAACTGTTAATTCCAGACACTGACTACTAAGGTTTACGAAAATTAAAAAAAATTTTGTCAAGATTGCTACATCTAAATGAAGTCTATAGTCAATACGCTATAGCACAAGGAGGCTCCGTAATGTGCGTTAGCACTCAATGTTACGACCCCGCTCAGCCACACTTTTTGACTTCTCGAACCGTTTTTCAAATGAGGACAAGTAAAAAAACTTTCAAAAATACCCAAATTGTTAGAAGATAATAGGTAATTGAGTTTAAAAAACGGGAAATTCTCCATTTGTGCCCCAGTTTAGTGCATGCATATTTTTTCAACCACTGACGCAGGTGCCACCTTTTCAATATGTTTTACTATGTAATAACACCTGCTCTGTAACTGAGGCGTGCATAAAGTACGGCGGCACAAACAGAGAAGATCCAAAAAATGTTTCAAACGCAAACCACTACCCGGACCTTAATGCCTGCCATCACTGCTTAAACATTGGATTCCAATTGTATATCGTCGGCCCAGTACTGTATCAGTGTATCCTAAGGGTATCTTTCAACTCATGATGTGCAGTATAAGTCCCATTTAATCTTTTTTCTGATAATAGACATGGCATTCTTGGTTTTGATTCCCCATGATGGGCGAATCAATTTTGGGCGATGCACTTCTTCATCATGACGATGACTTACAGTCTTAAAACGTTGCAAGAAACGTATTAAGATTATCAAAAATTGGAATACTATGATTCAGTACTGGTTTAATATGTGACGTTGGTCCGAGTAATGATTCGAACTGAACTGATAATAAATAACAATGATCGGCAGTGAACCAAAATTTGTAAATCACATCCTTCAAATTTGAAAAAAATAATTAAATTTTTCCATATTTAGTAACCCTTATTCCTTCAAAATAAAAATTTCCTAATTTAAAAAAAATAGTTTTAATATCAATTCAATCATCTGTTATATGAGTTATTGTTTGCTGTGGAATTAATCATTAAAATTGATCAACTTTCTATTATGACAGTAAAATGATGAGCGATAACCAATAACACTGAACGAAACGTAAGGCTGGATTTTTGGATAAAATCTAAAAATTCCTCCCATTCCCCATTGCTTTTATTGCCCCCTTATCTTACATCATTTTACCCCCTACTCTTGCATCGTTTTGGGTGGTATTTTGTGGGGGGTAAAATCTAACAGTATCCCGTTACCCCCATTATCCCCCTAACCTTACATCGTTTTATCCCCCCCCCCTTAAATTACCCCCTTATCTTACATCTTTTTGGGGGTTATTTTTAGGGTGTAAAACCTATAAATTCAAACCTCCCATTGCCCCTATTACCACCCTGAATTTTCATGGTTTTACTCCCCATAGAATTTATCCTCCCTCCCACCCTTACATCAGTTTGGTGAAAATCAGGGGTTAATTTCGATGAACGGTTGGACTAGATAAAATCATATCAGAGACACCTCCCATTAACAACACTACAATAAACGGCAAACAACAAAGCGAAAACGACAAAATAGTTAAACACGGTCAAGCGCAATTCGTTTTTTTTCCGAGTTTATTCGCTCTGTTCTTTTAAGCCAATGGAATTCGTTGTTAATGATTTAATGTGAAACGAAAACAGAAAATTCAAAAATCCGCATATCACAACATTTTATGAGAAATCAAAGTACCAGAGCCATGAAACAATTAAATAAAAAACCGCCAAAATAAAGATTTAATTATTTGCTTTCGCGATGCGAAAACTGAAGAATTTTTAAACGAAATTTTTTAATCTTCATTACAACCATAAAAATTCAAATGAGACAACTAATAGATCAACCAACTTTTCCAAAAAATTTACCAAAACAAAGCACTGAACCCTTCACAATCATAAGCTATCAATTGAAAAAGTTATGATTTTTCAATTGACTTAAAGCTGAATATCAATGGGCCCTCATTTTACGAAAACACGAGGCGTTTAGTTCATGGAGTTATGAGTTGTTGGGTATAAACGATATGGAGGTTAATGTTTTCTGCATAAGAAGTTGGATGGGAGATGTCACGAATCAATTTAAGTTATGCAACAGAACAAAATGTAGAAGAGCTCAAAAAAGCTTTTGTTTTTTTAAACATTTCATTCAAGGTCACTAAAACAATTTCAAGGCTCTATTTTATAAAAACGCACGTTATCAAATCCATATTTTTTTCTTGAAACATGAAAACAAGGAGAGTATTTATGGTTCACTGACAAAACACTGAAAGGGATCTTCTCCATGATACCAAGTTATAAGTCGTCAAAAAGCAGAACAAAGCAGCTGGTTTCGAGTTCACTAAAACCATCAGCTACTAACTGAAATAGGTAATTAATTTCAAGTATATCTCATGAGGAGAAATCATTGGAACGTCTCATTATCCACAATATGTAATGCGACCAGAAACGAACGCAAGATACAAACAAAGAAATAAAACTAAATTAGATTTTGCAAGAGAACGGTTTCGAAGCCGTTTAAGACGAACGCTATTCACTAAAACGTTCTATATATACAATGAATCCAGCCAACAAGAGAGGTTAATAAAATGGTAATCAGACAAGGCAGCATAAAGCAAGTTCAAAGTGGACAAACCACAAAACTTTTTTAAAAACTTTGTGTCAAAGTCACTACACCAATTAATAAAAAATATAGCCAATAGAAAGATTTATTTGCACTCTCTCAAAACAGGTTCAACTTTTGTTCACTAAAACTAAGTAACAACTAGACAGAATTAAGATATAAGTGGCAAAAATCAAGATTTCGCTTAGACTTTCGCTAAACAATTTTATTATTGTCATCAGAGCCGTTAGGTATCAACTGAATGCATTACTAAGGTTCACTTATATCATTTAAAAGAGCCAATTGGGTCTCGTAAAATTGATAATATGTCATCAGACTGGAAATGAGCACGAAATGCGGGCAAAACATAAGAATACACTTTAATTTTACGAAAACACTTTGGCGAAGCCATAAAAACCATGAGAGATTCTCTGACACCTGATATTGCAGCATTTTATCATCGTAGATAGCTGCTGTCAAAAATTTAACTTTGATAAGCAAATTTTATGTTCTGCAATGGGTGCAAAAAAGAACCAAAAATATTCTAAACTGATCGAAAAAAATGCATTTGCTGCGATGCATTTTTTTCAATCAGTTTAGAATATTTTTGGTTCTCAAAAAGTTTTAAGGTTTAGAAAAAGGTTTTAATTCTCAAAATTACTTTGGCAAGTGTGATCAAAATGCGATAAAGAAGCAAATTTAGTGATTATTTAAATGAAAAATATGGCAAAAATTGTCAGAGCAAACCATTCAGTACTTTCAATAGGGCTAATAGGCAAAATTAATAACGTCATTTTGGACAAAATTAACAATTTTTGAAATCTCAAAATCGACAAAAATTGGCCCCAATTTCCGAAAATACGTGAACCAAAGCAACGGATATCATTCGAAAATTCATAAATTTGCGGACCTCGATGACTGCCAGGAAAAAAAAACAAATTCAAAAAAATCTTTTCCATTTCATACTCTATAAGGTACGAGCTTTCTAATGATACCACTCATAACTCTCTACGATGAATATATCGATCCGCAAAACTGACAGAACAAAAACCCAGTCAAGCTTATAGTTCCTCCCCATTAGGGTAGGCCAGAACAACAAAAATTTACCTGAAACAATTAATTCCTTCAAAAGTATTGCAAACACGATCGAGGCAAACTCTGGATCATAAATTTTCTGGTCCACCTGAGTCTTTCCATAACTTGAACAACCCAAAGACTGGATCATGAATTTTTCTGGTATTTCTGAGTCTTTCATAAATTGAACGAGCCAAAGTATGTATCATATCGCATTTTGGTCTGGAAGGGTCTTTTTATAAGCGTTTTTGAACGAGCACATGAACGCACCGAAAAGTCTGGACTATAGGCATTTTTGATCTGCCTGGGTTTTTTCATAGGGGCAAGTCAGGTGATGTGATGTTTGCTCAACTCTCACAATATACCCTAACCTATGAAAAATTTGATGTCTTGTCACGGTGAGGCGTAGGTCAACAATTCCCTTTTCTACATTTATGCCTCCATTACGATAGATTTGCGATGATGGGGGAGGAGGGGGCTTAAGTTATAATGTGAACACCTGAATTTTCCCCCAAGAACTGTTATCTGATTAGCACGCTTGATATTTCGACACCCAGACTTTCAAATTGGAATCTGATGTGGTATCTTTCAACAAAAATAAAACAAGAAAATTGAAATCAACACTGCTCCTTTATTAATTTCATTCATATCAATCACTTCATTTCCCAATTCCGGCTCATTTTCAGAGTTTTTTAAATTAGGTTTTTCTTTAGTTAAGGAAATTTTCTCTTCAAGTATTCTATATAACCTTCCATATTTAAAAGTAGTAGTAACATTCTATTTACTCTATTTTAGCCCAATTTTGTTCATACAATTTACAGACTGCTTTTATTCTAAAAAATATTGCAATAGAGTTAGAGGAACATGTGGTCGGTGAGAGCTCCGCAAAAATTTTCGTGATATAATAGTCAAAGAGTGAATTTAGTCGAGATGATATAACTGGGGTAAATTTCAAGCGCCCAGAAATTGGAACAAATTGGCAACAATGATTTCACGTAAATATTAACACAACCGACTCTTAACTATTTTTAAGGTCAACATTTAGTGTAAAATTACATTCAATAACGCACTGCAGTCAAAGGTCCAGTTTTTTTCAATTTCTCCAAAAGAAGCAAAAGCATTATCACAAAGTGTCATTCAAATATCGTCAAAATATCGTTACTGTGGTTAGTCCAAAAGAGCAGTTAAAGCATTATTCAACGAACGACTGTTTTCCATAAAGTTTTGGCAAAAAGCGGTGTGTCATTCACAGCTATGCATAAAGAGAAGGCGCTACCAGCCACTACCTGCTCGTTCTAAACATAATGTTCATAAGTGAGAATTAACAAAGTTGCAACAGAAAGTAAGTTTACAGCATGAATAATGCCCATTTGGTTAGAGAGTCCGTTTGGGATATATAATAATACTGATATAGTTTACTACTATAAAGTGTTCATACTAGTATGTAGGACATGTTGCACATATCTTGGTTGCACGTGTACCACACTTCCCCTGCTTTGTGAATTTTTGGCTGATTAGCAGTCAAAAATTTGGTTTAAGCACTCAATGTCATCTGTACCTAGATATGAGATTGGGCTTGCGTTCTGGCCAGCTGTAGTCGGCATTTCTGATGGGGCGGTGCTGTATGTTGATGTTGGACTCGCATGCGAGGCTTCATCCTTAGGGGCCAAATGTTCAACGTCAGAGCTGATATGTTCCATCGATGTTGGGGGTTGTTCATGAGTAATAATCCTTATGGATTCCTTATTTGTAGTTCCATGGATGCTAGTATTGGTTCCATTGGGGTCATGGGGTTGTCTTCCTCCGAATCATTGACTATCGTGGTCTCTGGGCTATCTGGAATTGTAATTAGCGTCATATCTGCGTTTTGAGCCTTCGTTGGTTTTGTTGTTTCTTGTGTGGGCGCGGTGCTGCCTATGTTTTTTCCGTCCCAACTGGGTGGGGTCTCTTGCTAGTCCTCTTTGAACCGATTTGTTTTAGTGTTTTGTTTAGCCCCTTCGGGTTTTTTTGGTGGTGGCGTTTGCTCGTTGTTCGTCTCTCTTATTTTTTGCACGATTTTGTCCATTGATTTTTTTTTGGGACCTGGTTTGATCATGAAATGCCTTGTTGAATTTGAAGTGATGTTGGTTATGGGGCATTGTTGCGGTGAATCCGAAACTACATTTATCACTTCCACTGTATCCGAGTTGCTCCAAGAGACAAGGTCGGTGTTGATTTCTTGTTATCGGCGTTTGGCTTGCTCTAGTTATGTGTGTGCCAGGGCAGCCTGTTTCGATTTTAGATTGAATGGTGAAGGTTTTTGTTTTGTTCTTTTGGTCGGTTTGTTCTTTCTTATAGGGCTCTTTGTGTTGGCTTTGCGTTTTGTTCTCTTTTGCTTTTCGTCTTTCGAAGGGCCCGGGCGGTCTCTTTCGTTTGTGATGTTGTTGAGCTTGTCTCCTTTGTCCAGTTGGGACGTAGATTGTTGCTGTTCTTCGACTTGTTTGGCTTTGCACCTCTATTTCTATTGTACTCTCCCACTGTTTTGCATGCAACGAATTCCATTAGGCGTGGTTTTGCTTGCATTGTTTTTACTAGTGTTCTTGTATCTGCTGCTATTGCTATAATTCTTTTGCGAACTACCGTGTTTTTCCTTGTGGGAGTATCAATTGTAATGGTGTGTGGGATATAGTTTGTTATCGTCCCACCTGGGAGTAGGTTCCATAGGGGTTTTATTGTTTCCCTTGGTTCCTTGATTCTACGCATTATGATTTTCCGTGCTATTTGAGTTTTCGTTTTAACTAGCATTGATGTTTTTTTGCCAAACATGATGCTTAGTTTGTCAGACGTTATACGGGTTGGTGAATTATGCTTACGTTTGAATGAGATACTTGGTTGCTTGTTGGCTAATGGTTGGTTGACTGAGTTCGTGTCCGAGTTTGTGTCGCTCATGTACTGTATGTCGACTTCGGGTTCAGAGTCAGAATCGTGGTTCCATTTAGCCATCTCGCTGAGAACCGCGCTCTTCAGTTTCTTCTTATCTAAATTGAATAATTTTATTTTGTTCAATATTTAGGTTTTTGGAGCTTGGTTTTGTTAGGATGTTCGTTAGTTGTGTGTTTGGGGGTCAGCAAAAATGTTGTTCGAATGGTGTTATGCGTGTACACTATACGCATAAATTAAATCCTGTTTTGAGAAATATATTGTACCTGTTTGGTTTTGTAATTTGCTAATTCTTTTCGATATCTTGTCCATGAGGTGGTCGATGCTTTGCATCTGGTATTTGTTTTGTGAATTGAGTTGTTGTATTCTTTTGAATCTAGTGCTAATTTTATTGAGTTGTCACTTTTGACCATAATTACTACAGGACTGATGAAATATTCCTCTGAACCTTTTTATAGTTTAATGATTTGTTTGTCGTCGATTTCTTTTTTCAATTCTTTTTCTACATTGTCGACTAGGTGAAGTGGGATTTTTCTCCTTTGTGTTGAGTTGGTTTGAAATATTGTTCGAAGGTCGATTTTGCTATATTGTTTTTCGGCCTGCCCATGCGGGTGCGTAGGTGCGGGTAATTTTTGAATACTTTCTGCGCAATTTTGTTGGCTCTTATTTTGGTTAATATTAAATATATTCTCACCTTGTTGTTTTTGTGCGACTTTTAATCCGAGCTTTTGGAGAACGTCTCTGCCTAGCAGGTACACTGTATTGTGTGGTACCACTTGGATGTCACAATTTCTTGCGGAGCTGTTTTTAGATGTAATGTTGATTTGGATGACACATTTTATTTTTATTTTGTTGCTGTTGCAACATCTGATCTCGCCCAATTGGGTTGCTCCTATGTTTATTTTTTCCCTAGTTTTAAATTTAGTTTATCTGCTGTAGATTGTGATATGAAGCTCCGAGGGCTTCCAATGTTTACTAGCCACTGTAGCTTTGTGTCGTCCTGTGGGTTTCTATCCAGAATTCTCCGATGTTGGATTTATTGATTTTGTTGATCTTTGTTTCTGTCCAAATTTTTCTGAGGTTTTTAGTGCTCCAATCCTCCATCATTTCCCGTGTATAGCATGTGCTCTCTGGGTCTACTGATTCATTTTCTGCTGAGTTTGTGCTTCCTGCTTGTGATGTTTTGTCCTCCGAGGTTGTATTTATTTTTCTTACTCTTTTGTGTTATTCTGGTTGTTTTTGCATTGGTAGATGTTTTGTAGATTCCTGTTTTGTATATTGTTTTTGTATTGTGTTCTTTGTGGGGGTCAAGGTGGCATCTCTGTTTTACAAATTTTAGCGTAATGACCTATTTTCTTGCAGATTCTGCATATTTCTTGTTTTGCTGGGCATGTGTTTAGATGGCCTGGCTCGAATTTGTAGCCACATTTCCAGCAGTCTGGTAAGCGGCTCAATTTTGGTGTTGGTAGGATGCCAGCTCCTTGTTGAGTGTTGCTGCGGCGTACGTAATGTACTTCGTTTGTCCCAATCGGGTTTGTGTCAATGTTGTTTCTGTTATTGTTGTTGATCTTTTGTTGCTTCTCTTGGCCTCGTTCACGTGCTAACGCATATTGCAGTGTCCCGATTGGGTCTCTATCTTCTGATAAGAGATGCATTTGTATTTGTGCGTTTCCCATTCCTTGAATGAATATACTTTTCACTAGGCTCTCTTCTAGTTGCTCACAGTTGCTTGCATAGTGCTGCCTTTTGTTTTATCCTGCTGTGGAATTTTTCCAGAGGTTCGTTTACTTCTTGTTTACAGTTAAAGAACTGTTATCTGTCGAAATTTTTGTTTCTCACTTCTTTAAATGTTTCTTTGAGTTGTTCTATGAAGGCATCTGTTGTGCATTTTGACATTTGTGTATATGGGTTCCTTTGATGGAAGATGTTGGTTGCTTCTTGTCCAAGTGAGAGATATATGAGGCTTTTTATTTTTGTGTCTGCCTCGTCCCATGGTATGTTATCAACGTAGGGACCTTTGTCTTCTATGCTTTGGCACTGGTTTGCCTGTCCACTTTTCGTTTTATGTTCCGTTGCTCCCTCTGACTTCTTTCTGCTGTGGTCTCGTCGGCTGTTGTTGGCTCTTATATGGGTTCTTGAGGGTGATCTAATTCAGCGCATCTGGGGCGTGGTCGTAGAAGTTTATCTATTTGAATGCTTTCTTTTGCTATGATCGCTAGTTAGCTGTGCTAAACAATTTTTCCCATGCCATGTTTGGTTGGGGTCCTTTGTCCCAGAACAGTGTTACATTGATCGGGGATTTTGCTATTGCTGACTGCGCCGGGTGGTTAGTCCAAAAGATCAGTTAAATGTTTATTCAACGAACGACTGTTTTTCGTAAAAGTTAGGCAAAAAACGGTGAGTCATTCACAGCTATGCATAAAGAGAAGGCGCTGCCAGACAGCACCTGTTCGCGCTAAACATAATGTTCATAAGTGAGAATTAACTAAGTTGCAACAGAAAGTAAGTTTACTGCATTTTTTGTAATCGGATGTATTAAATCTAAATCAAAATAACAAACAATTTTCTTTAACAGCACATTCGAACGATAACCCCCACCCAAATTAAGTTGTTTTTGATAACACAGACATTGAAAGAGTGGAAGTAGGAAAATTGTGGAATTTTTGGAGAAAATATTCATAATGTGAAGCAGGGGAAATGCCCAACAGGAAACGACCAAAGAGTGGGCCAATTTGACGGCGCAATTACAGAAATCACGAAAACTGCCAATTAGATCATTAAGAGAACGAGCTCTTCAAAGACACTTTTATTTTCAACTTGAGGAATAAAGATATACAACGCGAACTGCGAACATCAGAATACGCCCCTAAAATTGCAACAAAACTGACCAACACGGCATTCAGAACAACACTAATGATAGAGAGCAGCCCAGGGTATCTCATACTAGCATACCGATTGAATTCGGATTTTCGTCGGCATTCAACACGCGACAATCCAGTTGTACTGTATCTTAATATCTATTTTGCTTCAGACAATCTTTAATTAATTTAAATGGCCAAAAAAGTCAATCGAAGTAACCGCAGATGTTCACTAAACAAAGTTTCGTCAATTTCTGTGGATTGCAATTCACTAAACAAAATTGGTCAAACTGCACTTCAATTGGACAAACTTGGCGCAATTAAGGGCTTTCCATACGCGTGCAGAACTGTTAATCCGTCGTTGTTTGAGAACTATAGACAAATCCACAAAACAACAGTGAAAAGGTTACCCGAATAACATTTCAATGAGAAATATGTTTCACACAACACAAAATCCGAAGATTACACTGTATTCCCGGGCCGAGGTGTCAACCCAGGATGAGGTCCCAGACCGAAACCAGATATGTCCAGACCGAAATGAACGCACGAAGGGGGTGTCGTGCGTTCAAAATTAAACGGTCTGGAAACACGGATGAACGCACGATGGTCTGGACATGAACGCACGATGGTCTGGACATGAACGCACGATGGTCTGGTGAACGCACGATGGTCTGGACATGAACGCACGAAAGTCTGGACATGAACGCACGAAAAATTTTCGTGCGTTCATTTCCAGACTTTCGTGCGTTCATGTCCAGACCATCGTGCGGTCATGTCCAGACCATCGTGCGTTCATGTCCAGACCATCGTGCGTTCATGTCCAGACTTTCGTGCGTTCACCAGACGGAAAAAATATTACCTGCTGGGGTGCAGTGCAGATCCTTGAAGCTGAAGACAGAGAGGGTTCCAAAACTCCACAAATCCAGATATTTAAAGTCTTTTTTTTTACGTGAGGAACATGAACATCTTTATACTAATAGTAGACATCGTTTTTTGCTGGCGTGAGCAAAATTATTCAAGGTGTCTATCTATCAGCATTAAGAATAAAAAGAACCTCTAATAAGATAAGACTTTTTTTGACACTCATTCGAGAAAGCTAAAATCAACATAAACATATATAACACATCATAAACACACATCATAGACTCAAACCAAAACACCGAAGCGAGAGACGAGCGAGACAACGCGAGAGACGAGCGAAAAACGAGCGAGAGAACGCGAGACGAGCGAGAGACGAGCGAGAGACGAGCGAGAGAACGCGAGACACGAGCGAGAGACGAACGAGAGACGAAAACACGGGCGAGGGAACGAGGGGAGGGGGAAGGGAGAGCACCGAAAAATCTTGACGCCCGAAAGGCGTCCCACCCATTTTTAACTCTATATTTTTAATTTTTTTTTAAAAAAAACCAAGCAACACTTAAAACACATAACTTCTGCACCAACACCAGCTACATCAAATATTCTTTTTGCCTTACACTCTAGGAACACTGGGAACAATCCACATCAAGTTTGGTTTGATTTGAACAACTCTAAGACCTAATCAAAGAGACCTATTTTTAAAAATTATTTAAAATTAAATATTCGAATTAATCGGAAACTGACGTACGAAAAACTAACTTTTTTCCTACGCAAGCTATAGCAAAAATTCTTTTTGTTGTAGACTCTATATACCCTGGGGATATTCCATATCAATTTTGGTTTGATTTGAACAACTTCTTGATCCGATAAAAAAGACCTATTTTTAAAACTCCTTTTTCGAGAAATTCGAAAAGTTCCGTATGAAATACTAACTTTTTTCCTAGACAAACTATAGCAAAAATTCTTTTTTTCCTACACTCTACCTACACAGAGGATACTCCATACCAAGTTTGGTTCAATTTGGACAACTCTAAGACCTAATCAAGAAGACCTATTTTTAAAAATTATTTAAAATTAAATATTCGAATTAATCGGAAACTGACGTACGAAAAACTAACTTTTTTCCTACGCAAGCTATAGCAAAAATTCTTTTTGTTGTAGACTCTATATACCCTGGGGATACTCCATACCAGTTTTGGTTCGATTTGAACAACTTCTTGATCCGATAAAAAAGACCTATTTTTAAAATTCCTTTTTCGAGAAATTCAAAAAGTTCCGTATGAAATACTAACTTTTTTCCTAGACAAGCTATAGCAAAAATTCTTTTTGGCTTACACTCTACCTACACAGGGGATACTCCATACCAGATTTGGCTCAATTTGGACAACTCTAAGACCTAATCAAAAAGACTTATTTTTAAAATTACTCATTCAAAATTATTCGGAAATAATAGCAAATTTCCGTATGAAAAACCAACTTTTTTCCTAGGCAAGCTAAACAAGAAATTCTTTCTGTTTTACACTCTCGATACCCTTGGGATACTCCATGCCCAGTATGGTCTGATTTGGACAACTCCTTGACCCGATGAAATAGACCTATTTTCAAAATTCGTTATTCTCGAAATTCGCAAATTTCGGTATGAAATAATAACTTTTTTTCTAGGCAAGCTATACCAAAAACTCTTTTTGTTTTACACTCTACCTACAAAGAGGATACTCCATACCAAGTTTGGTTCAATTCGGACAACTCTAAGACCTAATCAAAAAGACTTATTTTTCAAATTACTTATTCAAAATTATTCGGAAATAAAAGCAAATTTCCGTATGAAAAACCAACTTTTTTCCTAGGCAAGCTAAACAAAAAGTTCTTTCTGGTTTACACTCTCGATACCCTTGGGATACTCCATGCCCAGTTTGGTCTGATTTGGACAACTCCTTGACCCGATGAAATAGACCTATTTTCAAAATTCGTTATTCTCGAAGTTCGCAAATTTCCGTATGAAATACTAACTTTTTTTCTAGGCAAGCACTAGCAAAAATTCTTTTTGTTTTACACTCTACATACCCTGGGGATACTCCATACCGAGTTTGGTTTGATTTGAACAACTCCTTGACCTTATCAAAAAGACCTATATTTAAAAATTATTTAAAATTAATTATTCGAATTAATCGGAAATTAACGTACGAAAAACTAACTTTTTTCCTACGCAAGCTATAGCAAAAATTCTTTTTGTTTTAAAATCTAGGTACACATGGGATACTCCATACCGAGTTTGGTTTGATTTGGACAACTCCTTGACCCGATGAAATAGACCTATTTTCAAAATTCCTTATTCGAAAAATTCGCAAATTTCCGTATGAAATACTAACTTTTTTCCTAGGCAAGCAATAGCAAAAATTCTTTTTGTTTTACCCTCTACATACCCTGGGGATACTCCATACCGAGTTTGGTTTGATTTGAACAACTCCTTGACCCGATGAAAAAGACCTATTTTTAAAATTCCTTATTCGCGAAAATCGCAAATTTCCGTATGAAAAACTAACTTTTTTCCTAGGCAAGCAATTGCAAAAATTGTTTTTGTTTTAGACTCTATATACCCTGGGGATACTCCATACCAAGTTTGGTTCGATTTGAACAACTCCTTGACCCGATCAAAAATACTATATTTTAAAAATAAATATTTGAAATAATCGCAAACTTCCGTATGAAATACTAACTTTTTTCCTCGGCAAGCAATAGCAAAAATTCTTTTTTTACCCTCTACATACCCTGGGGATACTCCATACCGAGTTTGGTTTGATTTGAACAACTCCTTGACCCGATGAAAAAGACCTATTTTTAAAATTCGTTATTTGCGAAAATCGCAAATTTCCGTATGAAAAACTAACTTTTTTCCTAGGCAAGCAATAGCAAAAATTCTTTTTGTTTTACCCTCTACATACCCTGGGGATACTCCATACCGAGTTTGGTTTGATTTGAACAACTCCTTGACCCAATGAAATAGACCTATTTTCAAAATTCGTTATTTGCGAAATTCGCAAACTTCCGTATGAAATACTAACTTTTTTCCTAGGCAAGCTATACCAAAAATTCTTTTTGTTTTACACTCTACATACCCTGGGGATACTCCATGCCGAGTTTAATTTGGTTTGAACAACTCCTTGACCTAATCAGAAAGACTTATTTCTAAAATTACTTATTCAAAATTTTACGGAAATAATAAGAAATTTCCGTATGAAAAGCTAACTTTTTCCCTAGCCAAGCTATACCAAAAATTCTTTCTGTTTTACGCTATCGATACCCTTGGGATACTCCATGCCGAGTTTGGTCTGATTTGGACAACTCCTTGACCCAATGAAATAGACCTATTTTCAAAATTCGTTATTTGCGAAATTCGCAAATTTCCGTATGAACAATCAACTTTTTTCCTAGGCAAGCAATAGCAAAAATTGTTTTCGTTTTAGACTCTATATACCCTGGGGATACTCCATACCGAGTTTGGTTCGATTTGAACAACTCCTTGACCCGATCAAAAATACTATATTTAAAAATTAAATATTTGAAATAATCGCAAATTTCCGTATGAAATACTAACTTTTTTCCTAGGCAAGCTATACCAAAAACTATTTCCGTTTCACCTTCCAACTACACATGGGATACTCCATACCGAGTTTGGTTTGATTTGGACAACTCCTTGACCCGATGAAATAGACCTATTTTCAAAATTCCTTATTCGCGAAATTCGCAAATTTCCGTATGAAATACTAACTTTTTTCCTAGGCAAGCTATACCAAAAATTCTTTTTGTTTTACACTCTCGATACCATTGAGATACTCCATGCCGAGTTTGGTCTGATTTGGACAACTCCTTGACCCAATGAAATAGACCTATTTTCAAAATTCGTTATTTGCGAAATTCGCAAACTTCCGTATGAAATACTAACTTTTTTCCTAGGCAAGCTATACCAAAAATTCTTTTTGTTTTACACTCTACATACCCTGGGGATACTCCATGCCGAGTTTAATTTGGTTTGAACAACTCCTTGACCCGATGAAAAAGACCTATTTTCAAAATTCGTTATTTGCGAAATTCGCAAATTTCCGTATGAAATACTAAATTTTTTCCTAGGCAAGCTATACCAAAAAATCTTTTTGTTTTACACTTTCGATACCATTGGGATACTCCATTCCGAGTTTGGTTTGATTTGGACAACTCCTTGACCCAATGAAATAGACCTATTTTCAAAATTCGTTATTTGCGAAATTCGCAAATTTCCGTATGAAATACTAACTTTTTTCCTAGGCAAGCTATACCAAAAATTCGTTTTGTTTTACACTCTACATACCCTGGGGATACTCCATACCAAGTTTGGTTCACTTTGGACAACTCTATGATCTAATCAGAAAGACTTATTTCTAAAATTACTGATTCAAAATTTTACGGAAATAATAAGAAATTTCCGTATGAAAAGCTAACTTTTTCCCTAGCCAAGCTATACCAAAAATTCTTTCTGTTTTACACTATCGATACCCTTGGGATACTCCATGCCGAGTGTGGTCTGATTTGGACAACTCCTTGACCCAATGAAATAGACCTATTTTCAAAATTCGTTATTTGCGAAATTCGCAAATTTCCGTATGAAATACTAACTTTTTTCCTAGGAAAGCTATACCAAAAAATCTTTTTGTTTTACTCTCTACATACCCTGGGGATACTCCATACCAAGTTTGGTTCACTTTGGACAATTCTATGACCTAATCAGAAAGACTTATTTCTAAAATTACTTATTCAAAATTTTATGGAAATAATAAGAAATTTCCGTATGAAAAGCTAACTTTTTCCCTAGCCAAGCTATACCAAAAAAATCTTTCTGTTTTACGCTTTACATACCCTGGGGGTACTCCATACCAATTTTGGTTTGATTTGAACAACTTCTTGATCCGATAAAAAAGACCTATTTTTAAAATTCCTTTTTCGAGAAATTCAAAAAGTTCCGTATGAAATACTAACTTTTTTCCTAGACAAACTATAGCAAAAATTCTTTTTTTCCTACACTCTACCTACACAGGGGATACTCCATACCAAGTTTGGTTCAATTTGGACAACTCTAAGACCTAATCAAGAAGACCTATTTTTAAAAATTATTTAAAATTAATTATTCGAATTAATCGGAAACTAACGTACGAAAAACTAACTTTTTTCCCTCGCAAGCTATATCAAAAACTCATTTCGTCTTTCACTCTGTATACACGTGCTATTATGTACAACAACCTTTTGACCCTATTGAATTTGCCTATAATAGAAACACAGAAGTCCGAAAAACCATGCCGCAAAATAATCTATTGAAAAATTTGTTAGGAAAGAACAAACACGCTATAAATCGAAACTAACAAGGACTAAAAATTGTTTGGGCTCCGTAGTTGTGCTCGAAGTGGCTGAGCATTGTAATCAGATAGGAGACTTCATTAAATTTAAAATAGAAGAGTTTATATTTTATGGCCGTCAAAACTATTTCCATTTTCTCCTCTGTATCTTCCACAACGAAACCAAAAGGAACAAATTTTTGCTCTTGCATTGTAACTAATTTCAGTTTCTTGACAACTCGGAGTTTTCTGAGAACACAGCGTTCCACATCTCCACGAAAAAAGAAGAGAATTTCGCCGACAAAATACTCGTCGCCACTTAGGTCGTCGTCAATTGAGACACAAACAAACTTATCAGCAACACATCCTCGTCCGTAGGCCGCCGATGATAAGAAAAAATTTCCAATTTTACGACAAAACAGTTTCAAATTTGGATTTTCTGTGCGAAACTTCCTTGTCTCAGTGTTTTCTACAAATCCGTAACATTCATCTAGTTTTTTCTTCTCGTTAAAAGTTGTGAGCATTTCAGTCAGACAGTCGTCTTCTACAGTCATTTTCGCGGTCATTTTTGCTCTTACAAATCTTCGTACTAACAGCTGACACTGGTTTACGGTTCCTGTGAGTGGTGCAATCATAAGTCTGTTGGCCGACTCAAACATGGCAGCAGATGCGGTGAACAGTGGTCCTATATTTTTCGCCTGCCATCCTAGATGCCGGAGTAGATGAAAATTTATCGACTCCATCTTATTTGTTTTCTCCGACATGCTGATGCAGAATTCTGACAGCAGTTTATCACAAAAATTAGCATTCTCGTTAGATTCAAAAAGTTCACGAAGAGCAAAAACCAATTTTTTGAGATCCACTGCGTCACTTCTTCGTTCTTCACCATGCAAATACGGAGGGAAGATTATGGCTGACAAATAAAACAACAAAAACTTCACTTCCTTGGCTTTGAAGCTGGCTAAGGCTTCGAGGCTTCTGACGTTATTTTTGAACTCTTTCAGTAAGTCAACGTACTCGAGGAAGGAATTAATTTCAGCTTTATGATCTGCATCCATTTTATTATAATGATGTTGAAGAAGATCTTTTGCTACACCAAGAAAAATTTGGTGCATTGGGTCAATTGGAGACGAAAGGGGTTGATTTGAAATTACATCAAAAGCTTTGCTTCTACCTTTTACGCCATGAGTTTTGACCTCGCAGTCCTCTTTTGGTCCCAACTCCGCTCTTAATTTATCAATGCTTCCATTCTCTAGCTCTTGTATGTTTCTCATATGCGAATCGAATGAGCGCATTTCAAAAGAGTGATCATGAGGGTATCGATGTGTGTATGCTAGATGAATTCGTCTCTGTGTGCATAAAGTGCAACCATAGTAACCGTTGAACTGCTTCATTTTGAGTACTTTGGATTTTGCAACCAGATCAGTTACTAACAAGATTGGCTCAAATGTAATTGTCAATTCTTCTTCATTGAAAGTGAGCTTCTCCGAAACAGACAACTCGTTTTGTATATGCTCAAAAAAACATCAAAATCTGGATAGCCTGAACCAACAAACAGCGCTCCTAGTACAAGATTTTTAAAAAGTTGTCGCGGCTTAGGTGGTAGATCAGCAATAGCAAAGAACAGCGGCCACGCCGAGGTTGTCGGAGTCTTGCAAACAGCAGCTCCATCTGTGTTTACAATTAACCGCACAATCACCTCCCTTTGATCATTCATGGCAAATTTTGGCATTAGAATATCGCGCGTGTTAAGTTTCTTTTCAGCGTACTCAAACATTTCGGAAAGAGAAGTCTTCACAATATCGACAAGCAACGGGCGAAAATTCATTAAAATCAGCTCCCCTTTCTCAGCCAACGTCCTGTTACACTGATAAGAGCTGCAGAAGTCTTCAAATTGTTTTTTAACTGCCCACGGCGAAACAGATTGACCGTCAAAGAGTAGCTGATCACGCTTCAAGAGATCGTTCAAAAGCGCATCAGAAGCATTATGGACCGAAACAATAGCCAAAAGCGAGGCTTTCAAATTCTCCACAGAAAAACCTGATACTTGATGCAAAAGCCCATTTGAATCATTACGTTCATACGACACAATTTCATCACCACTATCGTTAAAACTGTGGTTGCTGAACAGATCAAGTGCCGTGTTGCTCTGAAAATGGTCCGAAGGCAAGCTAATAACGGTGCTACTAACTCCATCTGATGAATCATTGCATTCTGGACTTCCAAATCTTGCTAAATCATCTCCGTCACAGGCGGGGCCACAGTTGAGAGGAATTGAGTTTGTCTCCGAAACAACACTGGCATTTGAATCTTCGCTATAGAACTTGATAAGGTCAGTGAGCAATGAGGAACGCACATCCCTTGCATTTAATTTTATTCTGGGAATCACTGTTCGTTTTCGTTTTGAGGGCTTCATACCTACTTCGCTCATTTTATCTTCTGACTCCTCTGCTTCTATACCGTGCTCGGATACATGTCCACAGAGACAAAACTTATTATTTTCTCCGAAAAAATCTTCATTGTAATAAGTAGTCAGTTCTTCGCCCGGCTTGATTTCACGAATCGCTCGCATTCGTACGCACTCTCTGCCTTTGAAGCCACCACTCATGTAGTAATCGCAGTTTGGGACACACGAGTGATTTGCCCACCTTGCGACGCCAACTAACAATTTATCGCCTTCCATAAGTGACCAGTCATCAATCACACGATCTTTTGGTTTTTTGCCAGCAAGCCTACAGCACATTTGATTTCACCTTTTTTGATTATTTTTCCACTGCGATTCACCAAACAGTACCCGCCGAAATTGTCAGCTTCGATACGAAAACCTTCAGTGAGAGCACATTTGTAAATTTCTTCCATATCCTGACTCAGCTTTTTGAAATCTCTGTCAAAATCAATCAAATTCATGTAACTTTCTTGGGACATCAATTCTGTGAGCAAATGTATTTCATTGGCCGTTTTTTGAACATAACGCTCAGCGACAAAACCTTCAATTTGGGCCATTTTTTCGCAATTATCCATTTCATCTTAAATTAAAAATTACATTGAGAAACACAAATTCTTGAGGAGCTATTGCAATATGAATATGATACAGGGAAAAAAGTCCGACTTCAAAAATCCCTTCAGTTCTATTACAAAAAAATTGACACAAATGGGAGTAATTTTGATAACTGCCTGCTAAAGCTGCATGATGAGAGAACACATAGCCACCGATGAATTAAATCAAACCAATCGTTAAATCAGAAGGAAAATCTAAGCAAGAACTAGACAAATGACTTCATTTACAAATCAAATCCACAAAATGAATCAATTTTGTCATAACTAACAACGATTAGAGTTACAACTAACTGCGCCGTAAAATTTAGGCAAAAACTAGACAAATGTTCTGTTTCTTTGTAACCACTGTCATGATAAGTTTAAATCAAATGTCAAGTTTAAATATAGCTAACTTAGAGGTCTAACTGAAACCTTTCCTCTTGGCTACAAAGGTTTTACAAGTAAACTATTGTTATTTCATTCCGCCTGATTGTTCGCAGTCGTCGGCGTCTCTGATACTTCTTGCCTATGTTCAACAACCTCAGCATTTTTAAGATAGCTTTTCCTCTCCCTTCCTGATTGGTTTGCAGAATCTCTCGCCTTCCTCAGTGCCATTCGAGGTGTCAAAGGATACTTTTGCTTCACGACGTCTAATCAAGAGAAAACTCTCTGCATGAGTAATAATTTTTAAGAATAAAAGACAGATGCTAACTTTTTGCAATTTTTCTAGAACTATTTTTTGAAGAGTGAGATCAACAGAAAAGTACAAAAACCTTCAAACAAATCTCGTTTTTCTAGAGGCGCTTCTGTACTTGTGCCTGAGCTCTGACTGTACATCATCTGATCAACCAAGCCGTCAACTCCAAAAATTTTTCTGCCCAAACAACGGCCAAGTTGAGATGGATAGCAGTTTGCCACATGGATCTTCATCAGATCTTCTCCCTCGAATTCAACTCTATGAACTGGGTATGCGGTCCTCAAATCTGGATTCTCGTCAATGCTTTGAAACCCAAACTTTTGAAGAATGGAGATTTCCTGAACGTCTTCGAGCTGAAATAAAACACCTTGGAAAAAAAGGTTTCGTGTTTGATTGAAAAAAAATTCAAACCAACCGTATCATCGAGCTCGCCCAGAATTTTGCGTCGCTTCTTGTCATGCTTTGCTTTAATTCCAACCCCCACTTGTTGTGCACGGTTCATTCTTTCGTCGTGACCTTTCAAGAAGTCTTCGAACTCTTTGCACATGGAAGTTGAGCAGCTCTAGAAATTAAAAAAAAGTATTGAGAGAGCAAAGTTTTGGACACTTTACAATAAAAATATGTATAATGTCAGCCAATGGTTTGGTAACTTTTTCCAATTAAGGGATTGAACAATGAAAGCAAAAGCTTACGCCATTTTTCAACAGCAAAACAACAAACCTCTGATTTGTCAGCAGCCGTTGTCGCCTTTGGCAGAAAAAGAAGTGACCGTGTCTCTTTGTTTGGTTCTGCAACTGCTTTTGTGGGGCCAACACTTTTTTCTGTTACTTTTGCTCTGGCTTTTGCGGGACCAAGACTTTTTTCTGGGCACGTTTGAGGCGTCTCTCTTTGCGTAGCTTCAGTCAGTTCGGGAGACGAGAAAAGCAGATCAGGTGAGTCGACATGAGTAGCTGCAGGTTGAGTTGCGCTTGTTGTTCCTGGCCCCTCCCAGAGAAAGGGGGGTCGCTGTCCTTTCTTATAAATTTCGGCCGCTTGCTTCTTGTATTCGCGCACTTTCTCGGCCGGACCTCTACCCAAATACAGCATTCTGCGAGGATCGCGGTTGTGTCGTATGAATTCGTACTCTCCAGGTTGTAAGGCGAGCTTCGCTTCGTCAGAATAACCTCTGGGCCAAGCAATACTATTGAGACCCGTCGATACACAAGCTTTTTCGTATATGAAAACAAACAACGTATTTCTATGCTCATGACGAATGCTGCGTTCAACTTGTGTTTCCGGGTCCGTCTCAAAGCTGGGAATTTTTACTTGCCTCTTAGGGCGATCGCTGGAATTGGCCATAGATCTGAAAGACAGATTGAAAATTATTCACATCGAAGCAAGTCAAATAGTTGAGTACAAACAAGTAGAATCAAAGAAAACAAGATTGAAAGTCATTATGTTTCTTGTGGGTTCATGAGTGAAACTACACACTATCTCATAAAACAAATTTGGAAGCTTTGATTCAGTTTAAAGCATTAGAAATCTAAACTAACTCATAAATTTAACTGCTGCATCTGAGTCCTGTTGCATCTGACAGTTATAGAACTAATAGAAGTACATACAAGTAAAGTATACTCTTAGCACCTTGAATGAGCTATGGATCTGGAACAAATTGAGTGAACTCAATAAATCTATGTTCATGCATTTTCTTGGTTGGCTTTTTTCCCCGATACAAATCTTTCTTCTTATTCTTAGCTTCTTCGCTGTACTTGCCTTTACCTTCTAACCTCTGCTTCGCATTTAATCCGGCTTTATTGGCCGCTTTCTTGGCTTGTTTTCTGGCATCGGGGAATGATGAGCTCGGAAACTTTCTCTCAACTGATCCTAAAATTGAGACTTGTTAAACGTTAACTTACTAAAGGGAGTTCACGGGATTTTGGGAAAACGTCAAACATCTTTCAGAAACAAGAAATTTTCTAACTCACGAAAAAATTTTAGCAAGGACTCCTTTGATGCACACTTTCTTCCATCTGTCAGGCTCTTTGTGGGTAGAATCATTTCGTAAGCCAATCCATCAACTCCGTAAATCCACTTACGAAGTGCCAGTCCGTATTCGGAGGGTTTGTGTCCACTGTAGACATGGTCTAGATTTTTCCCGTTCAGACCAAACTGCACAGGAGGTTTCTTCTCCACAAACCGAAAGACTGTGTGCTCATCAAGATCGTCGTGGTTATCCGTTTGATCCTCGTCTGGGTTATCTTCAACGTTACCAGGTTCTTCCGGAAGTTCCGCAATCTCGTCAATACTTGAAAGCGCGCTGGTGACCTTCAAGAGAACACAAACTTTTTAAAATGATAATGTAAGTTATGTTGTCAAATTAGACTAACGTAATTATTGAAGTTGCGCTTCACGGCTAGCAAATCATCGGCGGCCTGACTTGTTGAGCCTCGCAGATGGTCGACCAAGTCATGCATCCGTTTCTCATTCTCTAGCAAAACTTCAGTCATTCCTTTATGTTTTGCACAACACTAAAAAGAAACAATCATCAGTGCTTGAGCCGACTAGGATTTCAATGATGCAAGTAAAAGATAATCATACCGAGACAATAGATCCCTTCGCAATCTTTGACGAAGATTGTGGATTCAAGCAATTGCCGCTGGATGCTTCCGAAGCTGCTGGGCAATTTTCCACAGTCACAGGTTCCACAGCTTTGAGAGGCTTTGTAATTCGCTTTAACTCTTCTAGCTCGCTTGAAAAATCATCAATACCTTGCAGCACAATTGAGTAACCACACAAATTACCATCCCTGTTAAGCATTATGTTACTACCAGCTTCCAGCTTCACTTTTTCGAAATAGCTTAAACAGCCCCACATATCTGAATCTGCGTCAATAATTCGAACGTCATCCTTCTGATTACTCATAATTAACCAGTTGAATTTAGCAGCAGACATTTTCAAGACCTGAAAAAATTTAGAAGATTGAGATCAAACAGAAAATCATTGGAACGTAAACCGCACAATTAATTCAAGATTGTCATTCTGAGGAGAAAACTGATTGATAGACACAACTATAAATGAAACTGTTAAATCTGAATCCAGTAATCAATATGTACGAACTGTTTAGCTAAATCTGATTCCAGTAATCAATATGTACGACCTGTTTAGCTAAGTTAACGAAATTACAGTTTAACGTCAGCCAAAAAAAAACCATTCTCAACTGGGCTTAAGTCTTCAGAATGCACTGAGACTGTATCAGAGCTCGAGTCACCAGTCAAGTCTACCACTTCAGCGTTTGCTTTTTCAAGTTCTTTCACTCTCTTTGTGAGCTCTTCTAGTTTCTTTTTGAGTTCCTCCATCTCACGCAACAATTTATTTTCAAAACTTGTTTGGTCATGTCGAACATTATCATCTTCCCTCAACGGCGGAGTTTTGCAATGAACGCCTTTCTCATTTACAACGATTTCATACTGTCTCATCTTAACAACTGAAAAAATTCCAAGTTGATGTGTACGTTCAAAACGAAAAGCAATTATACCTGGAAAACAAAACCCTTAAACTCTAGGCATTTTAAGTTCTTTAGACACAGCAGACCTCTGACAGTGAGTCTTACTTGTTTTCAACAACATCTCGGCCCGATGAAAATTAAATATTTAAAAAAGACCTATTTTAAAACTCAATAATCGCAAATTATTCGAAATAATCGCAAATTTCCGTATGAAATACTATCTTTTTTCCCAGGCGAATAGTACCAAAAATACTTTCTGTTTTACACTCTAGGTACCCATGGTATACTCCTCCATACCCAGTTTGGTTGAATTTGAACAACTCCTTGACCCGATGAAAAAGACCTATTTTCAAAAAATATTTAAAATTAACTATTCGAATTAATCGAAATTTCCGTACGATAGACTAAATTTTTTTCCTACACAAGCTATACCAAAAAATTCTTTCTGTTTTACAATCTATGTATACATGGGATACTCAATACCGAGTTTGGTTTGATTTGAATAACTTTTTGACCCAATGAAAAAGACCTATTTTTAAAATTCCTTATTCGCGAAAATCGCAAAATTTTTCCTAGACAAGCTATAGCAAAAATTCTTTTTTCCTAAACTCTACCTACACAGGGGATACTCTATACCAAGTTTGGTTCACTTTGGACAACTCTATGACCTAATCAAAAAGACTTTTTTTTAAAATTACTTATTCAAAATTATTCGGAAATAATAGCAAATTTCCGTATGAAAAATTAACTTTTTTCCTAGACAAGCTATAGCAAAAATTCTTTTTGTTTTACACTCTACATACCCTGGGGATACTGCATACCGAGTTTGGTTCGATTTGGACAACTCCTTGACCCGATGAAATAGACCTATTTTCAAAATTCGTTATTCGCGAAATTCGCAAATTTCCGTATGAAATACTAACTTTTTTCCTAGGCAAGCTATACCAAAAATTCTTTTTGTTTTACACTCTACATACCCTGGGGATACTGCATACCGAGTTTGGTTCGATTTGGACAACTCCTTGACCCGATGAAATAGACCTATTTTCAAAATTCGTTATTCGCGAAATTCGCAAATTTCCGTATGAAATACTAACTTTTTTCCTAGGCAAGCTATACACAAAATTCTTTTTGTTTTACACTCTACATACCCTGGGGATACTGCATACCGAGTTTGGTTCGATTTGGACAACTCCTTGACCTGATGAAATAGACCGATTTTCAAAATTCGTTATTCGCGAAATTCGCAAATTTCCGTGTGAAATACTAACTTTTTTCCTAGGCAAGCTATACCAAAAATTCTTTTTGTTTTACACTCTACATACCCTGGGGATACTGCATACCGAGTTTGGTTCGATTTGGACAACTCCTTGACCCGATGAAATAGACCGATTTTCAAAATTCGTTTTTCGCAAAATTCGCAAATTTCCGTATGAAATACTAACTTTTTTCCTAGGCAAGCTATACACAAAATTCTTTTTGTTTTACACTCTACATACACTGGGGATACTGCATACCGTATGAAATTTCCGTATGAAATACTATTTTCCGTATGAAATACTAACTTTTTTCCTAGGCAAGCTATACACAAAATTCTTTTTGTTTTACACTCTACATACACTGGGGATACTGCATACCGAGTTTGGTTCGATTTGGACAACTCCTTGACCCGATGAAATAGACCTATTTTCAAAATTCGTTATTCGCGAAATTCGCAAATTTCCGTATGAAATACTAACTTTTTTCCTAGGCAAGCTATACCAAAAATTCTTTTTGTTTTACACTCTACATACCCTGGGGATACTGCATACCGAGTTTGGCTCGATTTGGACAACTCCTTGACCCGATGAAATAGACCTATTTTCAAAATTCGTTATTCGCGAAATTCGCAAATTTCCGTATGAAATACTAACTTTTTTCCTAGGCAAGCTATACACAAAATTCTTTTTGTTTTACACTCTACATACCCTGGGGATACTGCATACCGAGTTTGGTTCGATTTGGACAACTCCTTGACCCGATGAAATAGACCGATTTTCAAAATTCGTTTTTCGCGAAATTCGCAAATTTCCGTATGAAATACTAACTTTTTTCCTAGGCAAGCTATACACAAAATTCTTTTTGTTTTACACTCTACATACACTGGGGATACTGCATACCGAGTTTGGTTTGATTTGGACAACTCCTTCACCCGATGAAATAGACCTATTTTCAAAATTCGTTATTCGCGAAATTCGCAAATTTCCGTGTGAAACACTAACTTTTTCTCTAGGCAAGCTATACCAAAAAATCTTTCTGTTTTACGCTTTACATACACTGGGGATACTCCATACCAATCTTGGTTTGATTTGAACAACTCCTTGACCCGATGAAAAAGACCTATTTTCAAAATTCTTTATTCGCGAAATTCGCAAATTTCCGTATGAAAAACTAACTTTTTTCCTAGGCAAGCTGTACCAAAAATTACTTCAGTTTCACCTTCTAACTACACATTGGATACTCCATACCGAGTTTGGTTTGATTTGGACAACTCCTTGACCCGATGAAAAAGACCTATTTTCAAAATTCGTTATTCGCGAAATTCGCAAATTTCCGTATGAAATACTAACTTTTTTCCTAGGCAAGCTATACCAAAAATTCTTTTTGTTTTACACTTTACATACCCTGGGGATACTCCATACCAAGTTTGGTTCACTTTGGACAACTCTATGACCTAATCAGAAAGACTTATTTCTAAAATTACTTATTCAAAATTTTACGGAAATAATAAGAAATTTCCGTATGAAAAACTAACTTTTTTCCTAGGCAAGCAATAGCAAAAATTCTTTTTGTTTTACCCTCTACATACCCTGGTGATACTCCATACCGAGTTTGGTTTGATTTGAACAACTCCTTGACCCGATGAAAAAGACCTATTTTTAAAATTCCTTATTCGCGAAAGTCGCAAATTTCCGTATGAAATACTAACTTTTTTCCTAGGCAAGCTATACCAAAAATTCTTTTTGTTTTACACTCTACAAACCCTGGGGATACTCCATACCGAGTTTGGTTTGATTTGAACAACTCCTTGACCTTATCAAAAAGACCTATTTTTAAAATTCCTTATTCGCGAAATTCGCAAATTTCCGTATGAAATACTAACTTTTTTCCTAGGCAAGCTATACCAAAAATTCTTTTTGTTTTACACTCTACATACCCTGGGGATACTCCACACCAAGTTTGGTTCACTTTGGACAACTCTATGACCTAATCAGAAAGACTTATTTCTAAAATTACTTATTCAAAATTTTACGGAAATAATAAGAAATTTCCGTATGAAAAACTAACTTTTTTCCTAGGCAAGCCATAGCAAAAATTCTTTTTGTTTTACCCTCTACATACCCTGGGGATACTCCATACCGAGTTTGGTTTGATTTGAACAACTCCTTGACCTTATCAAAAAGACCTATTTTTAAAATTCCTTATTCGCGAAATTCGCAAATTTCCGTATGAAATACTAACTTTTTTCCTAGGCAAGCTATACCAAAAATTCTTTTTGTTTTACACTCTACAAACACTGGGGATACGCCATACCGAGTTTGGTTCGATTTGAACAACTCCTTGACCCGATGAAAAAGACCTATTTTTAAAATTCCTTATTCGCGAAATTCGCAAATTTCCGTATGAAATACTAACTTTTTTCCTAGGCAAGCTATACCAAAAATTCTTCTGTTTTACACTCTACAAACCCTGGGGATACTCCATACCGAGTTTGGTTTGATTTGAACAACTCCTTGACCTTATCAAAAAGACCTATTTTTAAAAATTATTTAAAATTAAATTATTCGAATTAATCGGAAATTAACGTACGAAAAACTAACTTTTTTCCTACGCAAGCTATAGCAAAAATTCTTTTTGTTTTATAATCTACATACACACGGGATACTCCATACCGGGATTGGTCTGATTTCGACAACTCCTTGACCCGATGAAATAGACCTATTTTCAAAATTCGTTATTCTCGAAATTCGCAAATTTCCGTATGAAATACTAACTTTTTTTCTAGGCAAGCAATAGCAAAAATTCTTTTTGTTTTACACTCTACATACCCTGGGGATACTCCCTACGGAGTTTGGTTTGATTTGAACAACTCCTTGACCTTATCAAAAAGACCTATATTTAAAAATTATTTAAAATTAGTTATTCGAATTAATCGGAAATTAACGTACGAAAAACTAACTTTTTCCTACGCAAGCTATAGCAAAAGTTCTTTTTGTTTTATAATCTACATACACATGGGATACTCCATACCGGGATTGGTCTGATTTGGACAACTCCTTGACCCGATGAAATAGACCTATTTTCAAAATTCGTTATTCGCGAAATTCGCAAATTTCCGTATGAAATACTAACTTTTTTCCTAGGCACGCTATACACAAAATTCTTTTTGTTTTACACTCTACATACCCTGGGGATACTGCATACCGATTTTGGTTCGATTTGGACAACTCCTTGACCCCATGAAATAGACCTATTTTCAAAAGTCGTTATTCGCGAAATTCGCAAATTTCCGTATGAAATACTAACTTTTTTCCTAGGCAAGCTATACCAAAAATTCTTTTTGTTTTACACTCTGCATACCCTGGGGATACTGCATACCGAGTTTGGTTCGATTTGGACTACTCCTTGACCCGACGAAAAATACTATATTTAAAAAATAAATATTTGAAATAATTGCAAATTTCCGTATGAAAAACTAACTTTTTTCCTAGGCAAGCTATACCAAAAATTCTTTTTGTTTTACACTCTGCATACCCTGGGGATACTGCATACCGAGTTTGGTTTGATTTGGACAACTCCTTGACCCCATGAAATAGACCTATTTTCAAAAGTCGTTATTCGCGAAATTCGCAAATTTCCGTATGAAATACTAACTTTTTTCCTAGGCAAGCTATACCAAAAATTCTTTTTGTTTTACACTCTGCATACCCTGGGGATACTGCATACCGAGTTTGGTTCGATTTGGACTACTCCTTGACCCGACGAAAAATACTATATTTAAAAAATAAATATTTGAAATAGTTGCAAATTTCCGTATGAAAAACTAACTTTTTTCCTAGGCAAGCTATACCAAAAGTTCTTTTTGTTTTACACTCTACATACCCTGGGGATACTACATACCGAGTTTGGTTCGACTTGGACAACTCCTTGACCCGATGAAATAGACCTATTTTCAAAATTCGTTATTCGCGAAATTCGCAAATTTCCGTATGAAATACTAACTTTTTTCCTAGGCAAGCTATACCAAAAATTCTTTTTGTTTTACACTCTGCATACCCTGGGGATACTGCATACCGAGTTTGGTTTGATTTGGACAACTCCTTGACCCGACGAAAAATACTATATTTAAAAAATAAATATTTGAAATAATTGCAAATTTCCGTATGAAAAACTAACTTTTTTCCTAGGCAAGCTATACCAAAAATTCTTTTTGTTTTACACTCTACATACCCTGGGGATACTGCATACCGAGTTTGGTTCGATTTGGACAACTCCTTGACCCGACGAAAAATACTATATTTAAAAAATAAATATTTGAAATAATTGCAAATTTCCGTATGAAAAACTAACTTTTTTCCTAGGCAAGCTATACCAAAAATTCTTTTTGTTTTACACTCTACATACCCTGGGGATACTACATACCGAGTTTGATTCGATTTGGACAACTCCTTGACCCGATGAAAAAGACCTATTTTCAAAATTCGTTATTCTCGAAATTCGCAAATTTCCGTATGAAATACTAACTTTTTTCCTAGGCAAGCTATACCAAAAATTTATTTTGTTTTACACTCTAGATACCCTTGGGATACTGCATACCGAGTTTGGTTCGATTTGGACACCTCCTTGACCCGACGAAAAATACTATATTTAAAAAATAAATATTTGAAATAATTGCAAATTTCCGTATGAAAAACTAACTTTTTTCCTAGGCAAGCTATACCAAAAATTCTTTTTGTTTTACACTCTACATACCCTGGGGATACTGCATACCGAGTTTGGTTCGATTTGGACAACTCCTTGACCCGACGAAAAATACTATATTTAAAAAATAAATATTTGAAAAATCGTAATTTTGAGCTAATAATGGAATGTTTTCAACGATTCTGTTGGTAATCTAGGGTTTCCCCTGCAGAATCCTCAAAAACAAACCACGCAAAAGTTAATAGAAGCAGTACAAATAAATGATAAAGAAAAAAAAAGCTCTCAGGTGGGACAATTCTGAATTAAGATTAGCTAAATAAGCATCAAATAAACAATTTCTCAATTTGGAAGAATAAAACTACACGGCAAACACTAAAACAACATTGCTATAACAATTACTCGACTAGCACAATACCATTTGATAATAAACAATCAAAAACATCATCCGCAAATCGACCTTCGTTTATTGGGGACCATCGTTTACCCCAGCTGGAAAATTGCCTAGGCACTTCCTTTGACTTTTTGTTTCACACTTTTTTGTTGCTCTGACTTTTTCTCATTGCTTTCACTAACTTACTATCACCATTTGAACGTTTCCGATACATTTCATTTCATATGCACCTCTTTGCAGGTTAATTATAATGGTCTAGCCGGACAGCACTTCATAGCACACATCCTGCTGTCAGATGACATGCTCAGTCGGCGTATAGCTGTCGTTTGACCACGGGGCACGCAATTCGAATTTTTCATATGGTCAACGGATATAACTTACCTGTAAAGAGGATCAAACTCAAGTTGCATATTTCAAAAGCTCCAAAACTGCACCTGTTGTATTATAGCTATATATATATATATATATATATATATATATATATATATATATATAAATTCACGAGCTCCAGCTATAATTTGCCGCCCCAAGCTATATAGCTATATTGGGTCGCCCCAGGCTGATTTCAAAGGGCTATTTCTCAAAGACTACTGAACGGATTCTTAAAAATGAAGGTGTTTTGGAATCGGGAAGAAAATGGCTATCATCTGGAGCATAAAAAAGTTCCGAAAAACAGTTTTTAAGTTTTGACGATTTTGACCCCCTGGTCCAAAACAGCTGATTTTCGGCATTTTTTAGTGTAAGCGGAAAAACTTGATCGTAGGTCCCAGCGAACCCTATAATGATATACATGATCGTAAAGCAAATTAGCTAAGCTTCATTTTGAGCTATAGAACGTTTTCCAATTCTCTACATGCTTGAAGTTATAAACATAAACAACTTTGAAAATTCGTTTTTTTTCGAAATTTCGACCTCGACTAGGTGGTCTTCCTTGACCATTTTCTCAACGAAATTCCAGAATGTTTATCTGAAAAATGGTTTAGTGGTTAGGTTCTGATAATAAACTGCTCGACGAGTACAAAAAAGTATGGTTTCAATGTGAAAACATTAGTTAAAACCAGTAAAAAATGTCAAAAAAGCATTTTTTTCATTTTTTTCCCGATACTTTTGAATTTTTTGACATTATATTTTCGTAAACGATAAACTGTGTATACTGATCCCAAAAGTAGAGTTCCTGTGCAGAATAACAAGCATAAATATGTCATATTTCTGTTTTATATAGGTTAAAAAATAATGATAAATTCATAACTTCCCCCAAAAAAAACGAGAAAATTTTTGGAAAACTCCAGCAATTTTAAGGCATAAAAGATAAACAAATGATCATTTCTGTTCGCGCAATGTATAATATGCTTAGCTCAGTTAATATTGAAGAAGATTTTTAGTTTGAAGTAACTTAAAAACAATAAACCAAGTGTTTTTTATTGTGAGGACACTGAAAAAAATTTACGAATTCTAGACTCAACAAAAATTGTTTCACTAAATAATTTGCTTCAAGGCAAGCTATGCCAAACATTTCTCTTTTTTCATTTAAAAATCTGACAAGTTAGCTCTGTAACTGTTTTTGTTTGAGTTGAAGATCTTATTGACGAGGTCAAAAATTCCCAATTTTTTGATAAGTTAGTCGAATAAATGAAAAATTTAACTAACAGCAACTAATTTTTTATATACGCAAGTTATAGCCAATCATTTTCATTCTAAACTCCAAATAAAGTGATAATACTCCGTACAAAAGTTGGTTTCCTTGGGATTGCTCTATGGCCCAAACGAAAAAAAGAATATTTCAAGTTTTTTTCTTCGAATTAATCGCTAATAGCCGTTTCAGAGCTAAATTGTCCCAGAGGTAAGCTATAGCCGTAATCGTTTTTGTTCTACCTTTTACGACATTCGGAATTCTACATGCCAAGTTTGATTGAATTTTAACACTTTTCTGACCTAATCAAAAAGAAATATTTTTAAAATTACTCGTTTGAAATAATCGCAAATTTTTGTGCGAAAACTTAACTTTTTCCAGAGGCAAGCTATAGCTGAAACTTTTTTGTCTCAGTGTCTTTATACTTCGGGGATACTCCATATCAATATTGGCTAAATTTATACAGTAATGAAACCTAATGAAAAAGATCAATTTTTAAAATTACTTACTTGAAATAATCACAAGTTTCCGTACGAAAAACTAATTTTTACTAGAGGTAAGCTGTAGCTGATTTTTCTTGTCTCATAATGTACATAACCTGGGGATAGTCCATATCAAGTTTGGTTGGGCTTGGACAATACCATGAACCAATCCCAAAAACTGTATTTTCACTACTTTTGTCTGCATTCAACACTTTCCAGTTTCACTTGCACCCAACAATTTTTTTTTGAAAAATTGCAAGTATAAATTGAAAATTGATTAAAGCAAGATTTCGAAAAATTTGGTGGGTGGTGGGTCATTTGTTTGCTCCATGATATAGAAAAAAAGATTCAAAAATAAATTTTTTTGATATTTTCACTACTATTGTCTCCTTTCAACATTTTCCAGTTTCACTTGCATCCAACTGATTTTTTTTGAAGAATTGCTGGTATAGTTTGAAAGTAGATTATAGTAACATTTCAAAAACCAAGGTTGGGGGTCAATTTTTCGCTGCATCATATAGAAAAAAATGACCCAAAAATAAAATTTTTCTATAATTTCACTACTTTTGTCTCCTTTCAACACTTTCCAGTTTCACTTGCATCTAACTGATTTTTTTGGAAGAATTGCTGGTATAATTTGAAAATAGATTATAGTAAAATTTCAAAAACCAAGGTTGGGGGGTCAATTTTTCGCTGCATCATATAGAAAAAAATGATCCAAAATTAAAATTTTTCGATAATTTCACTACTTTTGTCTCCTTTCAACACTTTCCAGTTTCACTTGCACCTAACTGATTTTTTTGAAGAATTGCAGGTAAAATTTGAAAATAGATTATAGTAACATTTCAAAAACCAAGGTTGGGGGGTCAATTTTTTGCTGCGTCATATAGAAAAAAATGATCCAAAATTAAAATTTTTCGATAATTTCACTACTTTTGTCTCCTTTCAATACTTTCCAGTTTCACTTGCATCTAACTAATTTTTTTGAAGAATTGCAGGTATAATTTGAAAATAGATTTTAGTAACATATCAAAAACCAAGGTTGGGGGGTCAATTTTTTGCTGCATCATATAGAAAAAATGATCCAAAAATAAATTTTTTTGATAATTTCACTACTTTTGTCTCCTTTCAACACTTTCCAGTTCCACTTGCATCTAACTGATTTTTTTGAAGAATTGCAGGTATAATTTGAAAATACATTATAGTAACATTTCAAAAACCCAGGTTGGGGGGTCAATTTTTTGCTGCATCATATAGAGAATAATGATCCAAAAATAAAAATTTTTCGATAATTTCATTAATTTTGTCTCCTTTCAACACTTTTCAGTTTCATTTGCACCCAACAATTTTTTTTGAAAAATTGCAAGTATAATTTGAAAGGAGATAACAGGAAGATTCCAAAAACCTAGTGTGGGAGGTCGGTTTTTAGACAAATGAAATGCAAATATCATTTTTTATATTATTTTTAAATCATTTTTTTCTCTATGACGGAGCAAAAATTCGACCCCAAACCTAGGTTTTTGAGTTCTTGCTGTAATCTACTTTCAAATTACTCTTAAAGATTTGCAAAAAAATCAGTTGGATGCAAGTGAAACTGGAAAGTTTTGAAGGGAGACAAAAGTAGTGCAAATATCAAAAAGTTTTTTCTTTAAATCAATTCTTCTATAGTACTGAGCGAAAAATCGAACATCCCAACCCTGGTTGGAGGGGTCGGTTTATCCCTCAATCTTATAGAAAAAGTGATTTAAAATCAAATTTTTTGATAAACCTTAAACATATGGATTTGTGGAATTTTGGAACCCTCTCTGTCTTCATCTTCAAGGAATAGCACTGCACCCCAGGATGTAATTTTTTTTCGGTCTGGTGAACGCACGAAATTCTGGACATGAACGCACGATGGTCTGGATTTGAACGCAGGGTGGTCTGGACATAACCGCACGATGGTCTGGACATGGACGCACGAAAGTCTGGACATATACTGTTTCGGTCTGGGATGGTCTGGACATATTTGTCTTCGAACGCACGAAGAAGGAGTGAACGATGGTCTGGACAAGAACGCACGGAAGTCTGGACATATACTGTTTCGGTCTGGGATGGTCTGGACATATTTGTCTTCGAACGCACGAAGAACGCACGAAAAATTTTGAACGCACGAAAGTCTGGACATATCCACTTTCCGTCTGGGACGGTCTGGACATAGGCACTTTGAGTCTGGGACGGTCTGGACATAGGCAGTTTCCGTCTGACCTGTCTGGACATATCCACTTTGGGTCTGGGACCTCAGCCTGGGAACGCTAAAAAACGCAAAATTATGTAAGATTGGCGTTGAATGCGTTGAATTTATGTAAGATCTACGCCTGAGCGTAGATCTTACATAACTTCAACGCATTCAACGCTAATCTTACATAAATTTGCGTTGAATTTTGGCGTAGATCTTACATATTTAGCGTTCAATTTTAGCGTAGATCTTACATATTTAGCGTTGAATTTAGAGTTGACCTTACATTAATTCAACGCATTCAACGCTAATCTTACATAATTTTGCGTTGAATTTTGGCTTAGATCTTACATATGTAGCGTTGAATTTTAGCGTAGATCTTACATATTTAGCGTTGAATTTAGAGTTGACCTTACAATAATTCAACGCATTCAACGCTAATCTTACATAATTTTGCGTTGAATTTTGGCTTAGATTTTACATATTTAGCGTTGAATATTAGCGTTGATCTTACATAAAATCAGCGCATTCAACTTTAATCTTACATAATTTTGCCCTGATTTTTGGCGTAGATCTTACATATTCAGCGTTGAATTTTAGCGTAGATCTTACATGTTTAGCGTTGAATTTAGCGTTGATCTTACATAAATTCAACGCATTCAAGGTTAATCTTCCATAATTTTGCGTTGAATTTTGGCTTAGATCTTACATATTTAGCGTTGAATTTTAGCGTAGATCTTACATGTTTAGCGTTGATCTTACATAAATTCAACGCATTCAAAGTTAATCTTACATAATTTTGCGTTAAACTTTGGCATAGATCTTACATATTTAGCGTTGAATTTTAGCGTAGATCTTACATATTTAGCGTTGAATTTTAGCGTTGATCTTACATAAATTCAACGCATTCAACGCTAATCTTACATAGTTTTGCGTTGAATTTTTTTGGCGTAGATCTTACATATTTAGCATTGAGTTTTAGCGCAGATCTTACATATTTAGCGTTGATTTTAGCGTTGATCTTACATAAATTCAACACTTTCAACGCTAACCTTACATAATTTTGCGTTGAATTTTGGCGTAGATCTTATATATTTAGCGTTTAACTTCAGCGTTGATCTTACATAATTTCAACGCATTCAACGCTAATCTTACATAAACTTGCGTTGAATTTTGGCGTAGATCTTACATATTTAGCGTTGAATTTTAGCGTTGATCTTACATCCATTCAACACATTCAACGCTAATCTTACATAATTTTGCGTTGAATTTTGGCGTAGATCTTACATATTTAGCGTTGAATTTTAGCGTAGATCTTACATATTTAGCGTTGAATTTAGAGTTGACCTTACATTAATTCAACGCATTCAACGCTAATCTTACATAATTTTGCGTTGAATTTTGGCGTAGATCTTACATATTTAGCGTTGAATTTTAGCGTTGATCTTACATAAATTCAGCGCATTCAACTTTAATCTTACATAATTTTGCCTTGATTTTTGGCGTAGATCTTACATATTCAGCGTTGAATTTTAGCGTAGATCTTACATGTTTAGCGTTGAATTTAGCGTTGATCTTACATAAATTCAACGCATTCAAGGTTAATCTTCCATAATTTTGCGTTGAATTTTGGCTTAGATCTTACATATTTAGCGTTGAATTTTAGCGTAGATCTTACATATTTAGCGTTGAATTTTAGCGTTGATCTTACATAAATTCAACGCATTCAACGCTAATCTTACATAGTTTTGCGTTGAATTTTGGCGTAGATCTTACATAATTAGCATTGAATTTTAGCGTAGATCTTACATACTTAGCGTTGAATTTTAGCGTTGATCTTACATAAATTCAACGGATTCATCGCTAATCTTACATAAATTTGCGTTGAATTTTGGCGTAGATCTTACATATTTAGCGTTGAATTTTAGCGTTGATCTTACATAAATTCAACACATTCAACGCTAATCTTACATAATTTTGCGTTGAATTTTGGCGTAGATCTTACATATTTAGCGTTGAATTTTAGCGTAGATCTTACAAATTTAGCGTTGAATTTTAGCGTTGACCTTACATTATTTCAACGCATTCAACGCTAATCTTACATCATTTTGCGTTGAATTTTGGCGTAGATCTTACATATTTAGCGTTGAATTTTAGCGTTGATCTTACATAAATTCAGCGCATTCATCTTTAATCTTACATAATTTTGCCTTGATTTTTGGCGTAGATCTTACATATTTAGCGTTGAATTTTAGCGTTGATCTTACATAAATTCAACACATTCAACGCTAATCTTACATAATTTTGCGTTGAATTTTGGCGTAGATCTTACATATTTAGCGTTGAATTTTAGCGTAGATCTTACATATTTAGCGTTGAATTTTAGCGTTGACCTTACATTAATTCAACGCATTCAACGCTAATCTTACATAATTTTGCGTTGAATTTTGGCGTAGATCTTACATATTTAGCGTTGAATTTTAGCGTTGATCTTACATGTTTAGCGTTGAATTTAGCGTTGATCTTACATAAATTCAACGCATTCAAAGTTAATCTTACATAATTTTGCGTTGAATTTTGGCTTAGATCATACATTTTTAGCGTTGAATTTTAGCGTAGATCTTACATATTTAGCGTTGAATTTTAGCGTTGATCTTACATAAATTCAACGCATTCAACGCTAATCTTACATAGTTTTGCGTTGAATTTTGGCGTAGATCTTACATAATTAGCATTGAATTTTAGCGTAGATCTTACATATTTAGCGTTGAATTTTAGCGTTGATCTTACATAAATTCAACGGATTCATCGCTAATCTTACAAAATTTGCGTTGAATTTTGGCGTAGATCCTACATATTTAGCGTTGAATTTTAGCGTTGATCTTACATAAATTCAACACATTCAACGCTAATCTTACATAATTTTGCGTTGAATTTTGGCGTAGATCTTACATATTTAGCGTTGAATTTTAGCGTAGATCTTACATATTTAGCGTTGAATTTTAGCGTTGACCTTACATTAATTCAACCCATTCAACGCTAATCTTACATAAATTTGCGTTGAATTTTGGCGTAGATCTTATATATTTAGCGTTCAACTTTAGCGTTGATCTTACATAAATTCAACGCATTCAACGCTAATCTTACATAAATTTTGCGTTGAATTTTGGCGTAGATCTTACATATTTAGCGTTGAATTTTAGCGTTGATCTTACATAAATTCAACACATTCAACGCTAATCTTACATAATTTTGCGTTGAATTTTGGCGTAGATCTTACATATTTAGCGTTGAATTTTAGCGTAGATCTTACATATTTAGCGTTGAATTTTAGCGTTGACCTTACATTAATTCAACGTATTCAACGCTAATCTTACATAATTTTGCGTTGAATTTTGGCGTAGATCTTACATATTTGGCGTTGAATTTTAGCGTTGATCTTACATAAATTCAGCGCATTCATCTTTAATCTTACATAATTTTGCCTTGATTTTTGGCGTAGATCTTACATATTTAGCGTTGAATTTTAGCGTAGATCTTACAAGTTTAGCGTTGAATTTAGCGTTGATCTTACATAAATTCAACGCATTCAAAGTTAATCTTACATAATTTTGCGTTGAATTTTGGCTTAGATCTTACATATTTAGCGTTGAACTTTAGCGTAGATCTTACATATTTAGCGTTGAATTTTAGCGTTGATCTTACATAAATTCAACGCATTCAACGCTAATCTTACATAGTTTTGCGTTGAATTTTGGCGTAGATCTTACATATTTAGCATTGAATTTTAGCGTAGATCTTACATATTTAGCGTTGAATTTTAGCGTTGATCTTACATAAATTCAACGCATTCATCGCTAATCTTACATAGTTTCGCGTTGAATTTGGGCGTAGATCTTACATATTTAACCTTGAATTTTAGCGTAGATCTTACATTTTTAGCGTTGAATTTTAGCGTTGATCTTACATAAGTTCAACGCATTCAACGTTAATCTTACATAATTTTGGGTTGAATTATGGCGTAGATCTTACATTTTTAGCGTTGAATTTGGAGTTGATCTTACATAAATTCAACGCATTCAACGCTAATGTTTCCTTTCCATTTAAGACCACTTTACGATTTCAAAAGTTTTTAAATTTTTTTTTTCAGAAACTCATGAGATCAGAAAAAAAAAATTTTTAGTGCTCAAAATCCAATTCAGACCATTTTAGGATTTCAAATTTTTCATTTTTTTTCAAAAAATCAATTTTTTGCACTGTTTCAAACCCTATATTGCAAAGGTGAGAAACATGAGGTCAGAAAAAAATAAATTTTAGTGCTCTTTTATAGTGCAAAAGCCAATTCAGACCATGTTACCACATCAAATTTTTCAAGCTTTTTTTCACAAAATTAATTTTCTTTTACTGTTTCGACCCCCCATACTGCACAAGTGAGAAAAGTGAAGTCAGCAAAAAATTACTTTTTAGTGCTCTTTTATAGTGCAAAATCCATTTCAGACCATATTACGATTTCAGAACTTTTTCCAGTTTTTTTTCAAAAAACAATATTTTTTCACTGTTTCGAACCCTATAATGCAAAGGTAAGAAACAAGAGGTCAGAAAAAAATAAATTTTAGTGCTCTTTTATAGTGCAAAAGCCAATTCAGACCATGTTACCATTTCAAATTTTTCCAGCTTTTTTTCACAAAATTAATTTTTTTTTACTTTTTCGACCCCCCATACTGCACAAGTGAGAAAAATGAAGTCAGCAAAAATTTACTTTTTAGTGCTCTTTTATAGTGCAAAATCCATTTCAGACCATATTACGATTTCAGAACTTTTTCAAGTTTTTTTTCAAAAAACAATATTTTTTCACTGTTTCGAACCCTATAATGCAAAGGTAAGAAACAAGAGGTCAGAAAAAAATAAATTTTAGTGCTCTTTTATAGTGCAAAAGCCAATTCAGACCATGTTACCATTTCAAATTTTTCAAGCTTTTTTCACAAAATTAACTTTTTTTTACTGTTTCGACCCCCCATACTGCACAAGTGAGAAAAGTGAAGTCAGCAAAAAATCACTTTTTAGTGCTCTTTTATAGTGCAAAATCCATTTCAGACCATTTTACGATATCAGAACTTTTTCAAGTTTTTTTTCATAAAATCAATTTTTTTTCACTGTTTCGAACCCTATATTGCAAAGGTGAGAAACATGAGTTCAGAAAAAAAAATTTTAGTGCTCTTTTATAGTGCAAAAGCCAATTCAGACCATGTTACCATATCAAATTTTTCAAGCTTTTTTTCACAAAATTAATTTTCTTTTACTGTTTCGCCCCTCATACTGCACAAGTGAGAATAGTGAAGTCAGCAAAAAATCACTTTTTAGTGCTCTTTTTATAGTGCAAAATCCATTTCAGACCATTTTACGATTTCAGAACTTTTTCAAGTTTTTTTTCAAAAAATAAATTTTTTTCACTGTTTCGAACCCTATACTGCAAAGGTAAGAAACATGAGGTCAGAAAAAGACATTTTAAGTGCTCTTTTGTAGTGCAAAATCCAATTCAGTCCATGTTACGATTTCAAATTTTTCAAGTTTTTCCAGAACATTAATTTTTCTGTACTGTTTCAACCCACTATACTGCACAGGTGAGAAAAGTGAAGTCTGCAAAAAATCACTTTTTAGCGCTCTTTTATAGTGCAAAATCCATTTCAGTTAATGTTACGATTTCAAATTTTTCAAGCTTTTTTTCACAAAATTATTTTTTTTTACTGTTTCGACCCCCCATACTCCACAAGTGAGAAAAGTGAAGTCACCAAAAAATCACTTTTTAGTGCTCTTTTATAGTGCAAAATCCATTTCAGACCATTTTGCGATATCAGAACTTTTCAAGTTTATTTTCAAAAAGTCAATTTTTTTTCACTGTTTCGAACCCTATACTGCAAAGGTAAGAAACATGAGGTCAGAAAAAGACATTTTTAGTGCTCTTTTATTGTGCAAAAGCCAATTCAGACCATGTTACCAATTCAAATTTTTCAAGCTTTTTTTCACAAAATTAATTTTCTTTTACTGTTTCGACCCCCCATACTGCACAAGTGAGAAAAATGAAGTCAGCAAAAAATTACTTTTTAGTGCTCTTTTATAGTGCAAAATCCATTTCAGACCATATTACGATTTCAGAACTTTTTCAAGTTTTTTTTTCAAAAAACACTCTTTTTTACTGTTTCGAACCCTATAATGCAAAGGTAAGAAACAAGAGGTCAGAAAAAAATAAATTTTAGTGCTCTTTTATAGTGCAAAAGCCAATTCAGACCATGTTACCATTTCAAATTTTTCAGGCTTTTTTTCACAAAATTAATTTTCTTTTACTGTTTCGAACCCCCATACTGCACAAGTGAGAAAAGTGAAGTCAGCAAAAAATTACTTTTTAGTGCTCTTTTATAGTGCAAAATCTATTTCAGACCATATTACGATTTCAGAACTTTTTCAAGTTTTTTTTCAAAAAATAATTTTTTTTCACTGTTTCGAACCCTATACTGCAAAGGTAAGAAACATGAGGTCAGAAAAAGACATTTTAAGTGCTCTTTTGTAAAGCAAAATCCAATTCAGTCCATGTTACGATTTCAAATTTTTCAAGTTTTTCCAGAACATTAATTTTTCTGTACTGTTTCAACCCACTATACTGCACAGGTGAGAAAAGTGAAGTCTGCAAAAAATCACTTTTTAGCGCTCTTTTATAGTGCAAAATCCATTTCAGTTAATGTTACGATTTCAAATTTTTCAAGCTTTTTTTCACAAAATTATTTTTTTTTACTGTTTCGACCCCCCATACTCCACAAGTGAGAAAAGTGAAGTCACCAAAAAATCACTTTTTAGTGCTCTTTTATAGTGCAAAATCCATTTCAGACCATTTTACGATATCAGAATTTTTCAAGTTTATTTTCAAAAAGTCAATTTTTTTTCACTGTTTCGAACCCTATACTGCAAAGGTAAGAAACATGAGGTCAGAAAAAGACATTTTTAGTGCTCTTTTATAGTGCAAAAGCCAATTCAGACCATGTTACCATTTCAAATTTTTCAAGCTTTTTTTCACAAAATTAATTTTCTTTTACTGTTTCGACCCCCCATACTGCACAAGTGAGAAAAATGAAGTCAGCAAAAAATTACTTTTTAGTGCTCTTTTATAGTGCAAAATCCATTTCAGACCATATTACGATTTCAGAAATTTTTCAAGTTTTTTTTTCAAAAAACACTCTTTTTTCACTGTTTCGAACCCTATAATGCAAAGGTAAGAAACAAGAGGTCAGAAAAAAAAATTTTAGTGCTCTTTTATAGTGCAAAAGCCAATTCAGACCATGTTACCATTTCAAATTTTTCAGGCTTTTTTTCACAAAATTAATTTTCTTTTACTGTTTCGACCCCCCATACTGCACAAGTGAGAAAAGTGAAGTCAGCAAAAAATTACTTTTTAGTGCTCTTTTATAGTGCAAAATCTATTTCAGACCATATTACGATTTCAGAACTTTTTCAAGTTTTTTTTCAAAAAATCAATTTTTTCACTGTTTCGAACCCTATATTGCAAAGTTGAGAAACATGAGGTCAGAAAAATAAAATTTTAGTGCTCTTTTATAGTGCAAAAGCCAATTCAGACCATGTTACCATATCAAATTTTTCAAGCTTTTTTTCACAAAATTAATTTTCTTTTACTGTTTCGACCCCCCATACTGCACAAGTGAGAAAAGTGAAGTCAGCAAAAAATTACTTTTTAGTGCTCTTTTATAGTGCAAAATCCATTTCAGACCATATTACGATTTCAGAACTTTTTCAAGTTTTTTTATCAAAAAATCAATTTTTTTCACTGTTTCGAACCCTATATTGCAAAGGTGAGAAACATGAGGTCAGAAAAATAAAATTTTAGTGCTCTTTTATAGTGCAAAAGCCAATTCAGACCATGTTACCATATCAAATTTTTCAATCTTTTTTTTCACAAAGTTAATTTTCTTTTACTGTTTCGCCCCCCATACTGCACAAGTGAGAAAAGTGAAGTCAGCAACAAATCACTTTTTAGTGCTCTTTTTATAGTGCAAAATCCATTTCAGACCATTTTACGATTTCAGAACTTTTTCGAGTTTTTTTTTCAAAAAATCAATTTTTTTCACTGTTTCGAACCCTATACTGCAAAGGTGAGAGACATGAGGTCAGAAAAAAAAATTTAGTGCTCTTTTATAGTGCAAAAGCCAATTCAGACCATGTAACCATATCAAATTTTTCAAGCTTTTTTTTCGCATAATTAATTTTCTTTTACTGTTTCGCCCCCCATACTGCACAAGTGAGAATACTGAAGTCAGCAAAAAATCACTTTTTAGTGTTCTTTTTATAGTGCAAAATCCATTTCAGACCATTTTACGATTTCAGAACTTTTTCAAGTTTTTTTTTCATAAAATCAATTTTTTTCACTGTTTCGAACCCTATATTGCAAAGGTGAGAAACATGAGTTCAGAAAAAAAAATTTTAGTGCTCTTTTATAGTGCAAAAGCCAATTCAGACCATGTTACCATATCAAATTTTTCAGGCTTTTTTTCACAAAATTAATTTTCTTTTACTGTTTCGCCCCCCATACTGCACAAGTGAGAAAAATGAAGTCAGCAAAAAATTACTTTTTAGTGCTCTTTTATAGTGCAAAATCCATTTCAGACCATATTGCGATTTCAGAAATTTTTCAAGTTTTTTTTTCAAAAAACACTCTTTTTTCACTGTTTCGAACCCTATAATGCAAAGGTAAGAAACAAGAGGTCAGAAAAAAATAAATTTTAGTGCTCTTTTATAGTGCAAAAGCCAATTCAGACCATGTTACCATTTCAAATTTTTCAGGCTTTTTTTCACAAAATTAATTTTCTTTTACTGTTTCGCCCCCCATACTGCACAAGTGAGAATACTGAAGTCAGCAAAAAATCACTTTTTAGTGTTCTTTTTGTAGTGCAAAATCCATTTCAGACCATTTTACGATTTCAGAACTTTTTCAAGTTTTTTTTTCATAAAATCAATTTTTTTTCACTGTTTCGAGCTCTATACTGCAATGGTGAGAAACATGAGGTCAGAAAAAGACATTTTAAGTGCTCTTTTGTAAAGCAAAATCCAATTCAGTCCATGTTACGATTTCAAATTTTTCAAGTTTTTCCAGAACATTAATTTTTCTGTACTGTTTCAACCCACTATACAGCACAGGTGAGAAAAGTGAAGTCAGCAAAAAATCTTTTTAGTGCTATTTTTATAGTGCAAAATTCAATTCAGACCATTTTACGATTTCAGAACTTTTTCAAGTTTTTTTTTCAAAAAATCAATTTTTTTCACTCTTTCGAACCCTATATTGCAAAGGTGAGAAACATGAGGTCAGAAAAAAAATTTTGATGCTCTTTTATAGTGCAAAAGCCAAGTCAGACCATGTAACCATATCAAATTTTTCAAGCTTTTTTTTTTCAAAAAAGTTAATTTTCTTTTACTGTTTCGCCCCCCATACAGCACAAGTGAGAAAAATGAAGTCAGCAAAAAATTACTTTTTAGTGCTCTTTTATAGTGCAAAATCCATTTCAGACCATTTTACGATTTCAGAACTTTTTCGAGTTTTTTTTCAAAAAATCAATTTTTTTCACTGTTTCGAACCCTATATTGCAAAGGTGAGAAACATGAGGTCAGAAAAAAAATTTTGATGCTCTTTTATAGTGCAAAATCCAATTCAGACCATGTTACCATTTCAAATTTTTCAAGCTTTTTTCACAAAATTAACTTTTTTTTACTCTTTCGACCTCTATACTTCACAAGTGAGAAAAATGAAGTCAGCAAAAAACAACCTTTGAGTGCTCTCTTACGGTGCAAATACCATTTCAGACCATTTTGGGAATTCAATTTTTTTTCAAAACTTTTAAAAAAAAATTAAATTTTTCCCAGTACGCCTCACATGGTAAATGCGTTGAATATGCTAAGTTAAATTCTACGCAAAATCAACGCAAAATATGTAAGATCTACGCTAAATTCAACGCAAAATAATTCAGATCTACGCTTTATTAGAATTGCAGCTCTTAAGGAAATCAAGGTACTGTGGCACAATGGTAGAAGAGGCGACAAGCAAACAGGAGGTCAGCAGTTCGAGTACCATACGCAACTAGAGGTTAATAGTTAAAGTGGACGCTTTGTTTTTTTTGTAAGATCAACGCTAAATTCACCGCAAGATTATGTAAGATCTACGCTAAATTCAACGCTAATTATGTAAGATCAACGCTAAATTCAACGCTAAATATGTAAGATCTACGCTAAATTCAACGCTAAATATGTAAGATCAGCGGCAACTAGCGTTGACAAGTCTGAAAATTAACCGCAATTTTCTCACATATTTTTGCGTTGAAAGCGTTGAATTTTTCTCTTCAAATTCAACGCATTCAACGCAAAATTCTGTAATAAAATTGCGATTTTTCCGACTTGTCAACGCTAGTTGCCGTTGATCTTACATAATTTTGGCCAATTTCCTCGGCCCGGGTTACTTTACTGCAAATCCAAGCTAGCAATCCAATCGAATCAAAACTGACACTATATAACACGATAATCGAAGTTTTAGCAGATTTAGGAAGCCCAATCACTTCCATCAACAAATGCTTGGCAAAAGAATCACTCGCATCGTTCCCAGAATCGAAGTGGATAAGAAAAGAGAAAATAAAGTTGGAGAAAATAGGTTACAAACGAGCCAATCAAAATAATGGGATCTGTAGGAAAGGAAAGTTAAACTTAAGCGTTTTTCTGAAAAGAACCCAATTAATACTGACCTTGAATTATTCCCAACACAAAGCGAATTCTAAATTTGAAACTGTATAAAGATAATAATGGTGAAGAAATTTAAACTGATGAGAACGGTTGAATAAGTAAATATTGACTCTGATAAAGATTATATCGTAGATTGAACATCAAAATTCTCACCCACGTAATTTTGGATTAGAAACCCAAATTAGGGGCCTAGGTTATCAAAGTCATGATTGACCTTCTGAAAACTTTTCCCAAAAAATTATTTTTCACACAAAGATTCGGAACATTTGGTAAAAATAGGACTAAACTATCATAACCAAACATAGATAAGCAGTATATATACGGCTCAATTCTAGCCACTTTTTGTAACCAAAATCAGTTTGAAAAAAATTATATTGTCGTTATAATCGAAATTGCGCAGTAATTTTGATTCGACGAGTGAGTTAACAGATCTCTGTCGTGGTGCTGAAAATTGTAATTATTGTTTCAACTAGTTTACTCTGGTAACCATGCTTTTCGTTAAATTAACTTAGCAAATTTTCCACTACTTTCTCTTTTTAGACCTTTTCTTAGAAATGAGTAGAGCTTAAACTGTTATCTAGTAGGTATTTTCTAAACGCTTCGATACTTGGCATTCATAGGCATTTGTAAATAGTTGTTCTGAAGGAACCTTAGCCTTGTAAAAATTAAGATTGGGTAAAACTTAATAGTTTCTTTCGGTTTTCTGTTAATCAACAGCGTAATTGTACAAATTTAGTAGCTCAAAAATACATCTCTAAGAATCTGAAATCATACTCAGTCTAGCTTCAATTTATTAGATTTAAATTAGTTTGGTGACTAGTAAAGTAGTGATCAACCAATCAATAATTAGGTTAAGTTATGTTAACGACCTGGAGGGCAGCACCGGTTCCAGGACAACATCAAGACGATTGATTTCTGAGAATATTAATCGGCCAGGCTCTTTCCAGGAGACCGCTTAATGAAGCCACTCTGAGGGTAGGCCTGCCTGCTTGTAGAAGACATGGCAAGTTAAGACAACCCATGTAGCATGGAATGGTGAACCAAGTGGACAATTAAAACTGTCTGCAGTAACCTGAAGTACCTGATGGGCAATGTTTTAACGTTCTATCAAGTTGGTTAATACTCGTCTGGTTGGGTTGGGGAGTGAACACCGACGAGCTCTTCACGTCATCTACTATTTTGTTTTAAGTATATTGGTTGATCGATTAATTATAAAGTTAATTGAGGACCTGGTATAATTCTCAATCTTAGAGTCACCAACATTTTTCATTTGGTAAAACATTTCGTAGAAGCTAAAATATCATATAACATAGTTAGGCAATATAAACATATTCTAATATCATCATTATTATTGGCAATTGACTATAATTCTATAGCGCCTGAAAAAACTTCTTTAGGGCTTGAACGGAGGGTCTGGTATAACCCTTCAGTCTAGTTAAGAGTAGTAGGTTTGTGAAGTTACTATCCAGTCCAGTAGTTTTCTCTAAAGATAGATTCTAGGAACAATTGTGGAATTGTGAATAGGGTAAAACCTCCACCCTAAATATTCAGATTCTATATTGGCGAACACAGAGGGATTCTTCTGATTAGAAGGCGGCTTTGCATTTTAGAAAAAATACAAAAAATTAGAATTTGAGAGAACCGATGACTTAGATTTTTGGAATCCGTTCCAAAGGTAAAACTCATCTATATTTTTTCCCGTGTCATTTGGTTTTACATCGAAAATTACTTCAATTAAAAAAAACATGAAAAACGCACCAAACAACCAGCAACAGCAACAACAGAACCAGGCGAACAATCAGCAGCAAATAGTCGTAGCACCACCCTTCTCACCCCCTCCGATACCCTAGCCGCGACTGCGAGAGTTTCGAAAGATGGGTTCGACACTTCGAATCCATGTCATATGCCAATAATTGGGATGACCAAAGACAACGCGAGGTCCCACCCACGTGTTTGAAAAGTTATAAATTATATGAGTATTACAATCTCCCCAATCATTACTTTCATCAAGTGCCAGAACAACCAGCCCCGACCATAGCGAGAGTTCTGAACGCTCTTAACAACAGAATCGGCGACTTTCCGAACGCAAGGAATGCCCGCACCGGATTCAAAAATCTTCAGCAATTGGAATCAGAGTCAATCGAATGCGAGTTCGTAAGTTAGGGGAGGCTGCCAATTCTCATCTTGATGTTGCGGGACGACAGGAAGCTAACAAAGATGCCTTTCTGGACGGACTGTTAGACAGCGAAATCAGACATACACTCCTGGAGGAAGAACCGGGAAGCTTCAATGCAGCTACCCAATGGGCATTGCTCTAGACGCCATCAGTAAAGCGGAATCCAGTCGACTGCAGGGACGAAGAAACGGACATGTGAGATGGACAAAGGGTGAACAAGATCATGATGGGTCAGTAACAGCTGACTTTAGAGCACTTAACACCAGTCTGTCATCGAGTTTCAATCAAATGATCGAGTTTCAGACCAGAAGCTTCAATAGGATGCTAGAGCAGCAAGAGCGACATACACAGATCATGGAGAAGATTCTTGAGACGCAAACAAGGTTTCTATCCGAATCAAGTCCACCCAGATTTCAGAGTAGAAGTCCAGGAAGACCGGAAGGCTTTCGACCTAGAACGTCTTCGATGCAGTGCTATTATTGCCGCAAGTTTGGGCACTTGTCAAATCAGTGTCCACAGAAAGGAACAATACAACCGGGTATATCCGCAAACTTGGACACCGATAGACAACCAATCGTAAAAAGCATTTTACAGAGAGCGAACTCAGAGCAAGTGAGCAGTATCAACAAAGTTCAAGCCGAAGCAGTCTTTGGACCTACAGTCTACGTGATGGTTGATCTTGACGGACAAGAACACAAAGCGTTGGTGGATACTGAGATTAATGTGAACATTCTATCAGAAAATACTTACTCACAGTACGAACAGCGTTCCAAACTCAGACCTTTCCGAGAACAAGTTCTTTCGGCCACCAATGATCCTTTCGAAACACTTGGCGTTTTCACTGGCGAAATAACGTTCGATACCGGGGTTAAGGTGAAGGCCGATCTCTGGGTGACCAGAAACACAGACGTGCTTTGATAATTGGAACCCAGGTCATGGAGGAGAATAAAGTATTAATCGACATCCATTCTACGAAGCTGATGATGGAGAAAGAAAGCACTGTTGTAAATTTGCAATTTGCCTACAAACCTGAAGTCCGCAGGCACGTTCATCTTTGTGAAACTGAAGCAGAATCCGGTCTTGATCAAATCGAAACAACGGAGGAAACACAGCACGGGGTAACTGCAGAAACAAACCTAACCCTATCATGCGATGAAGAGTTAGAACAGATTTGTTCTACAGCAATTCCTGACAAAAACCAACAAACAGACGACAGAAGAACACTGCTACGAGAGTTCAGAGATGTGTTTGCAATGAACGACAACGAACTTGGACAGTTACACTTGGTTCAGCATGAAATTGACACAGGTGATACGCTGCCCATCAAGCTTGCACCCCATAGACTTCACCTGAAAAGATTACTGTGGCTAAGAAGGAGATTGAGGACATGCTGGCACGAAACACTATCCGACCATCAAACAGCCCGTACAGTGCGCCAATCGTTTTCGTTACCAAGAAGGATGGGAGCAATCGAATGTGCACAGACTTCAGACGACTAAACGAAGTAACAAAGAATGACTTTTCCCCTTCCGCGAATTGACCAGATGCTGGATCATCTTCACGGAGCAACGATTTTCTCAAGCCTCGACCTAGCCTCTTGATATTGGCAAGTCCCATTAGCTGAGAGTGCTGTACCAAAAACTGTATTCGTCACTCCCGATGGTGGACACTACGAGTACCTCAGATTTCCATTCGGACTTTGCAATGCACCGGGAACCTTCCAGCAACTTATGACAAGCATCTTCAATGAATATTTCTTCTGATTTGTCCTCATCTTCTTGGACGACGTTCTGGTGTTTAGTGGGAATGTGGCGGAACACGAAAAACACATGCCCTCGTTTTTCACGCTCTTCGCCAGGCCAATCTTAAACTCAAACCCAAGAAATGTCGCCTCTTTCAAGAATCCGTAACCTATCTAGGATACAAACTGAGCCCAGAGGGAATTGCACCAGATGAAAACAAACTCGTTGCATTACGGGACTAGAAACGACCAGAAAACGTCACCAAAGTGAGGTCTTTTATTGGATTTTGCAGTTACTACAGACGTTTTGTCAAAGACTTTGCTGGGATAGCGAAACCTTTTCACCAGATAACAAAAAGAACAGCGGTTTCACTTGGAACCCCGAATGCCATAATGCGTTCGAGAAACTGAAAGAGACTTTGATTAATAGCTCAGTACTCAAACATCCGGACTACAACTCTCCTTTTATTGTGGACACGGATGCAAGTGACAACAGTCTAGGGGCAGTACTCTCGAATATTGTCGATGGAGTAGAATACCCAGTGGCTTTCCCGAGCATAGTTTTGACGCCAGCAGAATGTCGTTACTCAACAACAAAAAGAGAAGCATTAGCAGTCATTGAGGCGATGAAATGGTTTAAGCCTTACATTTGGGGAACTCAATTTGTGCTCAGAACAGATCAAGCATCGCTACAGTGGTTATTTAGACAAAACAATGACGGGATGATATTCAGGATGCTTCAAAGACTGCAAGAATTCGATTTTCAAGTAGTACATAGACCAGGAGACAAGCACGGGAATGCAGATGGACTGTCAAGGCAGTGCAGCATCACACCTGAGCTAACAGAAGCTTCGAGACTGGTTATGTTTGGAAGTTGCCCATCAGCTAACTCTTTGGAAGACGCCCTCGGAAGAATTAACTTAGTTACAGCCGAGGACGCGAACGAACCAATGAGTATCCAATTTCAAGAAAACGTAAACTCATTTAGGCTGGCTCAAAGAAACGATCCATGCTTACGTCTCATCTTGCAATGGGCAAACGCTGAGAAACATCAAGACCAAAATCCGTTGAGAGACTTAAAAATCAAGAAAGCAAACGCAATAGCACAAGGAGAAGATGCAGTAGCGATGTGGGGTCTCTGGGACCAGATGGAACTGACTGATGGCGTGTTGTACAGGAAGTGGCAAGTGGAAGGAAGCAATACAACCCAAACAACTTGAGTACCGCAGGGACTCTGAGAGACAGTTTTGGAACAACTTCACGATTCAAAATTCAGTGGAGGCCATTTTGCTTTTCAAAAGACATTGGACAGGGCAAGACAGAGCTTTTTGTGGCCAAATATGAGAAAAGACATTGAACGAATATGTGAGAACTGCACCCTGTGTCAAGAACGAAGTACCGCTGGAAAGAAAAGAATAGCCCCTCTCCAGACAATCAACGTTGGGACCCGATTCAGCAAAGGGGCAGCAGATATCCTGGGACCTGCTACCCGAGCAAAGACAAGCGGTGCAAAATACATGCTCGTATTGACGGACTATTTCACGAAATACGTGGTTTGCGTTCCCTTAGAAAGAACTACGGCCGAGGATGTTGCTAGCGCAATTGGGGAGAACTGGGTTTTGACGTTTGGAGCACTTGATTGTGTTCACACCGACCAAGGATCAAATTTCTGAAGTGTGCAAAATTTTGGGAATAGAGAAGACAAGAACATCTCCATTTCACCCGCAGGGAAATGGTATGGTAGAACGTCACAACAGAGTTGTTGCGGATGTCATTTCCAAATATTGCGCAAACAATCCAAGTAGCTGGAATCAAATGATTCCCTATCTCAACTTGTTCCATAACACGACCGTACACAACAGGACAGACTCCATTCTCACTTGTGTTTGGACAAGAATACAAATACTCGATTGACCTGCTACTCCCGAAAGCACCTGGTCACGAAATTGCCAACTACGAATTCAAAAGATGGCTCAATCAACTGTTCAGGGAAGCAGATATGAATGCTAGAGAGACACTTGGCTACAGAAAAGAAAGACATAAAGATTTATACCAGAAAAACGACTTTGGAGAGGAACTAAAGCCAGGAGAGAAAGTCTGGCTTTTTGCACCCCATAAGCAAAATCAAGCAAATTTTTTTCCCTGGATCCGATCAAATAACACCATCGAAAGGATCTGAGAAGTCAACTATAAAATCTCAAAAGACACAATTTCCAGGAAAAGGCAGAGAGTCAACTACAATCGATTGAAGCCTGTGAAGGAGGAAGACGAGTTACCCAGAATGGGAAAAAGATCATCTCATCAGGAGAAATGGCGCAGCCGCCAAAATACCTATGACCAGGAAGTTCACATTGAAGAAAACAATCAAACTTTCACCCCAGAAGTTACATCAAGACGACCCAAACAAGAGAGTCCATTCAAATGGATGGACGAGGATGAAGAATTTTTTTACGATCTCTTTGCAGAGCGAGAACATTCAACTAAAAGGTCCACTAAGACTAACATACCATCAGACCAATCACTCCGGAACAAGACAAAACCCAAGTGAACCAGACCCTTTTTGTAACCCCAGCCAAAGAGATTGACTCTACAACACTGCCCCAAAAACCACACAAGCCAAAATATGTCTTGAAGGATCTCAGTGAAACACAGTCAACACCTGCAAGCGCCGAGAGGGAAATGTGCAAACCAAAAATATTTGCAGAACTTTTGGGAACCAAAACAGACGAAACTGTAAACTCCATCGCTAAAACACGAGAAAGACGCGCAGTAAAGTATCCAAAAGGATTTGGAATTGACGACGAATAAAAAAGAAGAATATATATGTATATATATATATATATATATATATATATTTGTTTTTTTAAAAAATAAAAAAGGGAACTTGATTAAATTTCTCTTTATAGCATTGCCTAAAAAACGCAATTAGCAGAAGATGAGCCGAAATTTTTGTTAAATATGGGGACGATCGTAAAACATATTTAAATAGCACCATTAAAAAAATTTATTGTAAGTTAATATATCACCGGTATTATGAAAAGAGCAAATTAGCTCAAATAAAATTTCAGCGAATTTGTGGTGATTATTAGAGAATATAGCATTCTTTCTAATACATAAAAAATGCTATCTAGGTTTAGCGCAGTAATTAACCATAATAAAGTTTAGATGTACAACTTTATGATATTTTTATTAATACTTGCGGTACGACAGCAAACAGCGGAGAGTGCACGCACTACTGCGCATGTTCTCTTTCAACCTCAAACTCCAGTTTCACTGGCCGACTCATATCTGACTGTGGATATTGCTGTCCCACTTCCAAATCTGTTGAACGTGGATCTCCGATCAATTTGTAAATTCTCTTCAATGCTTCCGCAATTAGAACAAAAAACGTGGAAGAGCTCCGAGTTTTGCAAACACCCAGAAATAAGCGCACTATTACAGCACCACTTTGATGGAACAATCTCAGCTACTCAGATAGAATACGAAAAAGCAGAGAAAGAGAAGACAAAGCTTGTCAAAGAAGTAGCATCTTTTGCAAAACCAGACTATCAATCTTCAGCGACAGAGACGATCACCACTGCTGTTTGTAATGGGAGCTACGGTGGCGATATTTTTAGAACCCTTACTGGAAAAAGCAGACTGTAGACTACTCTCAATCTTTGGTCTGTGCAAAATTTCTAAGCGAAAGATGGAACAGTTGGAAGGATGATTGCACTATTTGGAATCAAGAATGGTTCACCTGCACAACGAAGAAAAAGAGTCTATTCAAATCATGGCCAGCAGTAGTTTGAAGCTTCATGAAGACACACGAAAAATGCTAAACTACTCAGAGGATTACTTTGAGATTCTGCAAACAAACCTGGAGGTGCTTCAATAAACAATGGAAGAAATACAACAAGCCCAAGCTTGTGATCATCGAAGTTCTGATGTTTTTATGTATGCCTTTCGCGCTCAAAATGCAATTAACAACGCATCATGAACTCTCAATGCTATGCACAGCGAGTTGCAAGTACAAACACTATATTTAACGGAACAGAGAAACAAATTTATTACAAGCATTGGGGTGCTATCCAAGGGAATACTGCCAGCCGCACTAGTACCCTACGAGGATTGACGGAAAATAATTACAACTCTGAAGCTGGGAGATAAAAAGTGTTCTATACCATACGACCACTCAACTTTACTTTACAGCCTGCCCTTAGTGAAAAATGTTTTTTTTTCAATCCACACGGACTGTTAATCACAATGTAGGCGCCATTATACAGTCGTGAACCAATTCACGACGCCTACAAAGCAATCCCGCCGCCAAAACCAATCAAGAACACAACGACGGCCGCAACTCTAAAATTAGAAAGGAACTATTTGATCGTATCAAGGCGAGAAGAAAGCTATGCCGAAATGAAGAGTGAGGAATATCTGTCTTGTTTGGGGACACGATTGCTGATATTTTGCACCAAGCAAGTAGCGTTGGTGAGCGCGCAAGATCAACTCTGCTTGACTTCACTCCTATGCAATCACGAGGTAGCTACTTTGAAGACTTGCACACGAGAACTGAATTGCCAATTTTACCGACAGCAATCTAACTTGGGAACTCTATGTACCTCCTCAACGCGGCAGACGATCAACATTTTCTTTATAACGTAACGTACAGTGGCGGCAGAAAGTTTTCAAACCGTGTACCAGCCTGTAAAAGTTGCCTAGTACAACCCCCTGCAATGGAAAACCGGAAGAATGAACTGGTCATGTTGCCCGATCCAGCATATTGTTTTCAACACAGTGGACTAATGTCAACAATCACAACTCCTGAACTACTGGACACCGCTTTCAACATCCCGAGCATTCCAGCGGTCACTCCTACAGAAGACAGTCGGAATTTGATGTTGCATGAGATCAGATCGGCACTCAAGGATGTCCCTACGCTTGATATCACGCCTGAATTAGTCAGTGAGATGGTAGACAAAATCCATCAACAACTTTCTGAGGAAAACAACTTCAAATCCTTTCGACATGGGTCAACACTGCATACATTTAAAGGGCTGGCTGGTCTGCTTGATTTCTCCCTATAGTGTCTTGAATTTGTCTTTTTGGCTGTATGGGCAGCGAAGAAGTATTACAAGTCCAAAACAAGTCCAAAACATAATCACAATTTATATAACGGTGATCAACGAGATATCGGAACTGACATGCAGTTTGAAGAGAAACTGAACTTAGTTGAGAGAATGCTAAATGAGGAGACAAACGCTAATTAAAAAAAACTGTCGTACCAAAATATGGTGATGGTGCTTTTATATACTTTTAATTTATACTAATTTCACTGTATTGTACTATTCAGGAGAATAGTTTAGTCCGGATGGGTGGGATGTAGGAATGGAAAGTTAAACTTAAGAACCAAATTAAAACTGACCTTGAATTATTCACAACACAAAAGCGAATTCTAAATTTGAAACTGTACAAAGATAATAATGTTGAAGAAAATTAAACTGATGAGAACGGTTGAATAAGTATATATTGACTCTGATAAAGATTATATCATAGATTGAACATCAAAATTCTTACCCACGTATTATTGGATTCGAAACCCAAATTAGGGGCCTAGGTTATCAATGTCTAGAATGACCTTCTAAAAACTTTTCCCAAAAAGGTATTTTTCACACAAAGATTCGGAACATTTGGTAAAAATAGGACTAAACTATCATAACCAAACATAGATAAGCATTATATATACGGCTCAATTTTAGCCAATTGTTGCGACCAAAATCAGTCTGAAAAAAATAATATTGTCGTGCTAATCGAAATTGCGGATTAAATTTGATTCGACGAGTGAGTTAACAGATCTGTCGTGGTACTGAAAATTGTAATAATTGTTTGAACTAGTTTACTCTGGTAACTATACTTTTCGTTAAATTAACTTAGCAAAATTTCCACTACTTTCTCTTTTTAGACTTTTTCTTATAACTTAGTAGAGCTTAAACTGTTATCTAGTAGGTATTTGCTATACGCTTCGATTTTTGGCATTCATAGGCATTTGTATCTAGTTGTTCTGAAGGAACCTTAGCCTTGTAATAGATAAGATTGGGTAAAACTTAATAGTTTCTTTCGGTTTTCTGTTAATCAACAGCGTAATTGTACAACTTTACTAACTTCACAATACATCTCTAAGGATCTGAAATCATACTCATTCTAGCTTCAATTTATTAACTTTAAATTAGTTTGGCGACTAGTAAAATAGTGATCAACCAATCAATAATTAGGTTAAGTTATGTTAACGACCTGGAGGGCAGCACCGGTTCCAGGACAACATCAAGACGATTGGTTTCTGAGAATATTAATCGGCCAGGCTCCTTCCAGGAGACAGCATAATGAAGCCACTCTGAGGGTAGGCCTGCCTGCTCGTAGAAGACTTGGCAAGTTAAGACAACCCATGTAGCATGGAATGGTGAACCAAGTGGACAATTAAAACTGTCTGCAGTAACCCGAAGTACCTGATGGGCAATGTCTTAACGTTCTATCAAGTTGGTTAATACTCGTCTGGTTGGGTTGGGGAGTGAACACCGACGAGCTCTTCACGTCATCTACTATTTTAATTTAATTATATTGGTTGATCGATTATTTATAAAGTGAATTGAAGACCTGGTATAATTCTCAATCTTAGAGTCACCAATTTATTTCATTTGGTAAAACATTTCTTAGAAGCTAAAATATCATATAACATAGTGAGGCATTACAAACATATTCTAATATCATCATTATTATTGGCAATTGATTACAATTCTTTAGCGCCTGAAAGTACTTCTTTAGGGCTTGAACGGAGGGCCTGGTATAATCCTTTAGTCTAGTTAAGAGTAGTAGGTTTGTGAAGTTACTATCCAGTCCAGTAATTTTCTCTAAAGATAGATTCTAGGAACAATTTTGGAATTGTGAATAGTGTAAAACCTCCACCCTAAATATTTAGATGGTAGAAGTATTAGCAGATTTAGGAAGCCCAATCAGATCCATCAACAAATGCTTGGCAAAAGAAACACTCGCATCGTTCCCAGAATCGAAGTGGATAGGAAAAGAGAAAATACAGCTGGAGAAAAAAGGTTACAAACGAGCCAATCAAAATAATGGGATCCAGGAACTGCGCACTAGATGCTATATGTGAAATATCGAGACATGGATATTCCTGTTGTCCCCGATGGCCCTAAAATAACTAAGTGGTAAAGACTTTTTCCCGAGAAATGCACTTCGCCTGCTGCAGAAGCTATCCAATAGAAAATCTCCTCAGAATGCTTTCGATATGTGACCCAAAAAGATAGACATCAACAGAAACTTTCCGAAATTAATATCACTTTTGGGAAAGTAAAAAATCCATATTGCTAGATGAAAACTCACAAAAAAACTTACAGTTAGGAGTCAGAAGGGCAGATGAATGCCAATCCACCTTGAAGACCGCGAAGGTCCGAAATAACGAAAACTTTCTTCGGAGGGTCATTTCATGATACTGCATAATTGTAGGGATAACTCTATCAATTCACCCATTATAATTACTGTCAAACGCGACAAGTCAATTAAATCAGCAACGGATTCCAAAGTATTAAACAAAGCCATTCACAAAAACAAAAATAAATGCATAAAATAGATTGGATAATACTTGAAACGCGGTCAGCAAATCCACTGACAAAAGAAGCATGTTTTAGCACAATCGATCCAAGGTACACGTACGGTCAAATCAAACTAAACCCAGTAAATGATTTTAACTTTAATATTTTTGGAGCTGAATATACTGGAACCTCTAAATTTAGGACTGATTTTTAAGTACTTACTGACATCTCCGCCGAAAATCAAAAGGCGAGAAATTGTAGTTTAGCTTCTGTCAACAATACCCATTGTTTCCTAGATAACATTATTATTATAACGCGACGGTTGACGAGACAGATCACTTAGAATGTGTTTACGCGTACCTCAATTTTTTAGCAGATAAAAACCTAAGAACCAATCTTTCAAAGTGACATTTGGCTCAGGAATGTATTGACTGGATTAGATGTCATATTACTGAGTCAGGGGTAGAAACTTTGATTTCAAAAACTGCCACAATCTCGGAACTAAGTGCAAAAAAAATGTGACATAATGATGCTAATTTTTGTGATTGCTACACAATGTAATACAAGTTATTCCTACTGCCGCCAATTTGTACTGCCTCTTGAAAAATCCAGGACGTCCAGTGACATTTTTTCCTTCTTTTTTTCATTTTTTTTTTAAAAACTGCACTCCTTTATGTAAGAATGACTTTGATCACTGGGTAAAAGTTTGTTTATTTTAGGTGCTATCTTTAATATGCATTATAAATAATAATGTTCCGCGGAAATCACAGAACTTTTTTTTCATCTCAATACTCATCTAGTCTGAAACAAGAGTATTGAGATGAAAAAAAAGTTTGTGATTTCCGCGGAACATTATTATTTATACTGCATATTAAAGATAGCACCTAAAATAAACAAACTTTCACCCAGTGATCAATGTCATTCTTACATAAAGGAGTGCAATTTTTTTAAAAATGAAAAAAAGAAGGAAAAAATGTCACTGGACGTCCTCTAAGTTAAATTTTAACATTCTTTGCTTCAAATTTTACAAAATGCTTGAAAACAAAACACGAACTTTTTTTTATTATTTTTTTTTCAAATACATTTTTTTTATTATTTTTTTTATCTCAAATTGCTAATGATTTCATTAGTCAAAGTTGATTGCTCAGATTGTGGAGTTGAACTATTCTCTCATGGTCGTCATAGACACAATGTTACTAGGCGAAACCAAGCAGGTTATCATGCTACAGAACATACGTTCACTAACAAAAAACTTTGATGAACTCACTTTGGAAATTGCGTCTCTGAAAGAAAAACCTATAGCAATCTGCCTAACAGAGACATGGCTTAAAGATAAGTTCTCATCAAATATTTTTCACATAGATGGTTATGATGAACTGGTTACAAGCAATAGGGAAAAAAGAGGTGGAGGTGTTGCAATTTTTGTACAAAATAAATTTAATGTTAAAATACGCGGGTCTCTAAACCTGAATAAAATACAAGCGGTTAGTGTTTACTTCAGTATTGGAACAAAATGTTATCAATGACTTGTGTTTATATACCACCTAATGCCACCACGATTGCTACTTTTGACGTTCTTAGTACCTACTTGGAACAACATATTAGCAATCCGCAAAGCCTTTATGTGCTGTGCGGTGACTTTAATGTAAATTTTCTATCTAAAGAGAACAAACAATCATATTTAAGGGAATTGACCCAAATATTTGACCTAAAATTGGTAAGTGAGAACCTCATTACACGCGAAAAAAAATTCAAGTTCTTATATTGACCTGTTCTTTACAAATTTTGAATCAGAGGTTACCAGCCAAAGAACAAAAATAACTGATCACTATTCACTTTTAATTAAATTGAAGAATAAAACCAACTTAGAAACAGAAAATAATTTTTTTCAATCGAGAAATTGGGCAAAACTTGAAAATCCTCTTCTTCAGGAAAAAATTAGTTTCGTTCTGTGGCAGCGATTAAAACAAATTGATTCTACCGAAAAAGAAATTAATGATAAATTCAAATGTTCACAAAGAACTGTGCAAGAAGCATTAGATCACTATTTACCTAAGACAACAAGAAAACATGTGCAAAAGATCTGGATTGACAACGAAGTCAAAAACGCTGCCGCAAAGAAAAAAAGGTTGTGGAAGAATGCACTCAAAGCTCAATCAATATCGGCCAATAACGAATACAAACAACAGTGCAGGAAGGTAAAAACTTTGATAAAAAACAAAATGAAGACTTTTTATCAAAATCAAATGGAAAAAGGTGCAGCGAACACAAACCGAAACTTTTTTAAAGTTTATGGTGACATAACAGGCAAAAAAATTGAAAATCGTGGAAAAATACCATCTCAAGATGAAGTCAACCGTTTAAATGATTTTTTTACATCAATCGGAAGGAAAATGAACGCACATTTACCAACGAAATTGTTTCTAAAAACAACCGATAAAGCAGAACAATCTATGTTTCTTGCCGATATTGCAGACAAGGAAGTTTTTGATATCATTAATAATGCTCCGAATAAGTACAGTGAGGACTGTTATGACCTCAATTACTACTGCATCAAGAAATTTTCTAATGTCCTGAGTCCTTTTCTCTCAAAATGGTTCAATGAATGTTTCAATCTTGGCGTGTTCCCTGATTGTCTTAAAATTGCAAACGTTTTTCCACTTCACAAATCTGGAGATAAGAGTATACCATCAAATTTTAGGCCTATTTCCTTATTACCAACGATAGCAAAGATCTTCGAGAAATTGCTTCAGGGAAGAATTATCTCTTTTTTAGTGAAATTTAATCTGCTCTCAAGCTCCCAGTTTGGTTTCAGGGCCAAAAGAAGTACAGTTGACGCTGTTTTGTTTCTGATTGAACTCTTGCGACAAAAATTATCTGAGAAATCCGTTATGTCTGTTTGCACATTCCTGGATCTCAAAAAAGCTTTTGATACGGTAGACCATTCAATACTATTAGACAAATGTTGTAATATTGGTTTGAGAGGTCATGTTTTCAATATACTTAAATCATACCTAACTAACCGCTCTCAGTTTGTTCAAATTGCAGAAGTTGTTTCAAGTACTGCTTTTGTTGATATTGGAGTTCCCCAGGGATCGGTTCTCGGTCCTCTGCTTTTCATAATATACGTGAATGATTTGAGCAATACGCAAGATGTTGACAATTTAACTAATCTTGAATCTAATATCATACTTTTTGCAGATGACACAGTTATTGAAACTTGAGCCACCGCCGAAAAGGTTGTGATGAAACACAAAACTCAATTACAAAAATGTAATCAGTGGTTAACTAATAATAAATTGACAATCAATACTGAAAAAACAAAATCAATGTTTTTTGGGAAAATTAAAACTTACTCCAAAAAAGAACAGATTAACATCGATAAAGAGAGAATTGAAAACGTTGACTCAATACGTTATCTTGGAATAACAATAGATAATAAATTGTCTTTCAAAAATCATATTGATGTGGTTAACCAAAAATTAATAAAGTTCATTGGACTGTTCTATAGACTGAGAAAATTTCTTAGTAAAAGTCAAATGATTCAGGTTTTTAAAAGTTATGTTCAGCTGGTAGTGCAATATGGTATACTGATTTATGGAAATTCTGTTTTGTCAGATATTTCATTGATAGACTCAAAATTAAAAAAACTCATAAGGATAATTTTCAATAAAAGAAAGTTCAACTCAGAGAGTGATCTATGGAGAAAATTTAACCTGTTTTTATCAAAAGAACTACACTTGTACGAAGTACTTAAACTGTTAATAAAAATGCTAAGAGACGAATGTGTTGTTAGTCACGTCAAATCTTACTTGAATGATAACGAATTAAACAGAGTAAAAAAAAAAGAAGAAAAACAACAATGTGTCTTGATTGCGGTGATCGAAAAAATGTGACAAACCGATTGAGGTTTAAGGTCCGAAAAATGTTGAATTTGTTGGTTTTTCTGGAACCTTCCTTTGTAAATACGGTTTTAAAAATGACAAATCAAAAAATAAAACATTTTTGCCATATGTTTTTAAGAAATTACATAATTGACAACCAAGACTTCTCAAGTTATTTTTTTGAGTACGTCTAATTGTAGCCCTCTGCACTCAATTATCGGTTTATTTATATTTTTTTAAATTTTTTTTTGTTTTAACCAACCATGATTTAGTTCAATTACTATAGTAATTTTCTTTCGGTTCTTAATCAACAGTTCTTTGATATTCCTATATTGTGAGGCACCTGAAAACGGATCAACTGATGATCTAATGGTGTGCTCTTTTTCTGTTGAACTTCATTGTACATATATTTTGTGCACAGTGAAATAAACTTCTTTTGTGTTGCTCGATAACAGAAAATGAACAATTTATTATTATATTATTATAAAAATGTACCTGATGTACTACTTGTTGCTACTACCTGTTACTAAAACAGGAAACAAATTTATTTGGACAGAATAACGTCAACTAATATTTAACAAGGTAAAGATAGAAATAGCGAATGTAGTTAAAAATGTACATATCGACATCCAACTGAAAACGAGGTTCACGAATTCACCGAAGGTGTAGGCACTGTTCTTGAACAACAAAGTTATTTTCAATGGAAGGCAATTGATTGTGGATCGCTGTTCCTGTACGCATACGAACAGAAACATAGCATTGACGAGTTTGAATGGTTTAGGTTATTTATGGGGCGTCAAACATTTTAAACGTCAACTATACGGATAAAATTGCAGTTGTGACATATCATTGAGCAAAGTTATCACATCGGAAACCATAGTGCTATAGTGAAACGTATGAAAATTGATTAACTTTTTGAATAGAGAGAGAGAGAATTATTCCATTTGATATTAAACTAAAGTACGTTCCGAGTAATATGTGATTACTCGTCTACATCTCCTTCAACCCAACGGGATCCGCCTGTCAAATATCTAAAAAAGACGAGAAATATCCGTACTAAAACTTGAAATGATAAGTTGTTTGGTCATAAAGACAATTCGTCTAAATGGACAGAAAGTTTCAAGATTGAAAGAACTTTAAGACAAATCGAAAGAAATTGAACGCTACGATCATGTCACCGTTCCATATAAGGAATTTAAGGTGCCAAATTCAACCAAATTGTTTCCGCACAGAACTTACGCGAAATTCAAAATCGCCTTTTGCCAATTGTGTGTTTACAGTTCAGTTGTTCTTTATTCCAGGAAACATTACCCACCCCGAGAAGTTACTCGTTCCTTTGACCAGATTGTTAGATACTGGCATACACTATTTAATTCAATGCGAGCGAGTCAGATATGGCTCCAAACAGTTCTGATCTGCAAAGCTTTTTGAAACCTCAAACGACCTCAGTTACTTTTAACCGCAGAATCTCTTTTGGGAGCACTCAATCTTCGCCATCATACGATGTCGTATATTTTCATTTATATCGTAAGAATTCGATTTTCATTCGATGTCATAAGAAATTCATTTATACAGAGATAGCGTTTCTAGAAGTTTTAGAAGAAAATTTTCATCACTTTCAAGACGACAAACAAACCACGGAGTCCGTAAAAGCGGAAAATGAGCAAAGATGTAAAGAACTGTCGAAATACATACACTCTCACTGGAAGGACCTGTGATACCTGGTGATATATTTATTCATTTATTTAATCGTTGCAGTAAAATTTATTTGATGCCTTTAAATTAGTTCAATTACTTTCACCTTCACTAACTTTGTTCAATTTGTTTACCTTATGATTTCATTCCATCGTCTGATAGTTTCCCGCTTCGTGATCAGACATGTCTGATCATGTATTCACGTTGTGCCCAAGTGGCTCCAATCTGTTAAATTCATTCTTCCTAATTTATGCAACTCAATTCAGTTTGCAAAACTGTCTCCTGTTCTCCCGCTCCGCAAGTAAGCGAAACAAAAGTAAAAGTAGATCTCGCTTCGCGAATCGCTCATAAACATTCCGTCTGCATACTCGCACTGCGAATCACCACAGCAAAATAATAAAGTACGACATGGCGCAGCCAGCAACGAAAAGAACACCTCTTGGAATCGACCCTTTCTGGGACAAACCGACACCGGACCCACCACTTCGCTGGGAGAAGTGGAGAGTTCAATACAAATTAGCGCTCTTAGCCAAAGAGAATATCATCTTGGACACGCTACTCGGCCCAAAGCCTGAAATGGTGCAGCTACCCTTGGAACTCATCTATGAAGAGACTATTGTGGGTGCATCTGCACAATCAGAGAGGGAAAGGAACGCGCGCAACGCGCAACAAAAGATGAATTGGCAAAACAAATGCCAACGACTCATCGAGATAGGCATAATGTGTGGTGACAAACCGTGGTCGTTGGCGGACCGAAAATCAGTATCCCTTCTCTACTTGAGCAATGGAATAGAGGGACGCCGTATCTTAAATTGTAAGAACCCGCATATTATGATAGATACACTATCAACTCTTAATTTCTGGAAAATCGTAGAAGAAGCATTCATCCGCCCGCGTAACATAACATTCGATAGACAAGTCTTTCTGATCACAAAACAACTCAGGGGGGAAACTGTTGAACACTTCTACGGTAAATTAAAAGAACTGGCAGAAAACTGCGACTTTGAGAACAAAGAAGAAACTCTGATACGCGATGTGTTCATCACAAACCTAATCGACCCTGAGATTCAAAAAGAACTACTAAAACAAACTGTGGAACCGCGTCAAGCATTGGAATTAGCAATCAACATGGAACTCGGAATGCGAAATCAACACCAAATTCAACAGCATAACAAAATTGTTGTCCCGGCGAACGTAAATGCCGTACAGTTCAACAACAATCCACGAAGACCGTATTGCCAGAACAACAATAACAATGTTGCAAAACAGAATAATAGATCAACACTCTATTGTTCCAACTGTGGTGGAGTTTGGCTCCCAAATCATCGCGAAAAATGCATCGCAAAAGGAAAGACGTGCAACAATTGCGGATTGTTAAACCACTTTGCGAAAGTCTGCCGCAAACAACAAAAGACCATCAACTCAAAACCACAAGATCCCAAGAAAAAGATGGTTCGGGTAGTGGAAGAAGATCCACATCCAGAGGACTCAGTAAACTTCGTTCAACCGCCAAAACTCTATGAATCTGACTACAGCAGCGGCGAAGAGGACAACACAGTTGCCATGATTGAATCGGCAGTAGAGAAAGTTGAACCCCTCAATATGCCACTCAAGATTGGAAACGTTAATACAACCCTGCTCGTGGACTCCGGGAGTGCATGCAGTATATTGCATCATTCACTCGCGTCGCAAGTAGTACAGAACAGCCCCCGCGCTTTCTGGACCCACGAATCGTCACCAGCACAACTACGAAATTTCTCTAACGAGCCAATACAGGTACTGGGAAAAATCCAAGCTCCGATCACAAGCAAAGGATGGGTATGCAACACAGCAACCTTCACCGTTGTTGCTGACGGCTTAAAGTCATTAATAGGTCGTGATTTGTTCGACCAACTTGGACTTGCAGTAACGCAATCAACACTTCAAAAAGGTAATTATGTCAATAACATTGCATCCTCGGAATTTAAAGAGCAAATAGCCACAAAATTCCCTGGTTTGGTATCACGCATCGGACGATCAAAAAGTCATGTAGCAAAATCTAAATTTCACAAGAATTTCCAAGCTAGACACCAAAAATGTAGACGAATTCCTATCAATCTCCAAGACAAAGTTAATACTGAACTTCGAAAATTATTAGCCGAAAAACACATTATAAAACTGTCGAGCTGCCCAGATAATTATTTCATTTCACCTTTTGTGGTGACTGTTAAAAAAGACCAAACGATAAAGCTTGCATTGGATTCAAAAGTTTTAAATAAAGCTATCCACAAAAACAAATATCAAATGCCGAATATTGATACGCTCAATGAATCAATTTCTCAACAAATAAGCGCCCCCGCCTCGCAAAACACAACTTACTTTTCTACGATCGATCTGAAATACGCATACAGTCAATTGAATTTGGATGTTAATACAGCTAATCATTGCAACTTTAAAGTAATTAGTGGTGATATGCCTGGCACGTATAGATTTCAAACAGGATTTTACGGTCTTACAGATATGCCAGCAGAATTTCAAAAAGCTATGGATTATACTTTAATTGGCTTGGAAAATACATATTGCTTTCTGGATGATATTTTAATTGTTAGCAAAGGGTCTTTGAATAATCACAAAAATTACGTCATGAAGTGCCTACAACGTTTAGATGATGAAAACCTTAGGATAAATTTACCTAAATGTCACTTTGGAAAACTAGAAATTGACTGGTTTGGGTATCATATATCACAAGAGGGTATCTCGCCTCTCGAATCTAAGACTGCGGCAATTTTGGCTCTTGATGCACCGAAAACATTAAAGAAACTCCGTTCATTTTTGGGATCCGTTCATTATATTGGGAAATTCATCCCAAATTTAGCCCAAATAAGCCATCCCCTTCGTCCGCTACTGAGAAAGTCTTCAAAATTCATTTGGACGACTGAACATGAAAATTGTTTCCATGAAATAAAAACCCGCATAGCGAACGCTACTGCTAATAGTCACCACAACCCGCAACTCGAAACACGCGTGAAATGCGACGCATCTCGGTCAGGTCTTGGTGCGGCACTCGAACAATTATCTGTAGATGGGTAGAAACCAATTGCGTTCGCGTCTCGATTTTTAAACTCATGCGAGGAACGCTATAGCGTAAACGAACTTAAACTTTTGGGTGTAGTCTGGTCAACAGCATATTTCAAGAATTATCTGTATGGAAAACAATTTAAAGTAATTACTGATCACAGAGCACTTTTCTCAATTATGAAAGAACACAGATCTAATAAATCCTACAACAGTAGATTAACCCGATGGGTAGATCGTCTTCTCCCTTTTCAATTTGATATTGAACACCTTCCTGGGGCAAAAATGGGTTTGGTAGATTATATTTCTCGCAATCCATCTCAAAAAGGTCTCCACATATGATGAAGACTTTATAGTCGCAAAGTTGAAACTAATCTCGAAATCAAATAACACATTAGAATTAAAAACTGAACACCCCGCATCACATTTACACCAGTTACTAAAAAATCATACACTCGACCCGCAAAACACACCTAAAATTGAAACATATAACTCCGCACACCAATTCACACCTAAATTTGAGTCTCTTAATAACTCAATAAATTCAATTAGCACACGCGCTATGCAAGTATGCGAACATGTATTTAGTCATTCACTCGCTCAGCGAAATCATACCTCAAATAGTAGTTACCAATTAAACAATTTAAAATATGCACCACTCGCGTCTCAAAATCCACTTAGCACTCCTCTCGCTCTACAAAACACCAGTAATAACAAACAATTAATCCAAATTAGGAATAAAGTGACATACGCGCAGCGCAAACATCAAATTACTCAATTACAAATCCCGCCAATCGAATCACATTCCGAAAATAACTCCAAAAGTCACCACCCAGAATTTAAATCAGTGCTTTTTGCCCCTTGTCGATCTAGAATTCAGTCGCATTCTTCTAATCTCAAAAACTTAACTAAATCATCATCCACAATTAAAGACATCAATTTAGTAGCTAACAGTATGCCGTCAAAGAAAAGAATAACCAGAGTACGATTCAACGATACATCCCGCGCAGCGGATCAACCCTCAACCAGTGAAAACGTCACGCGCACCGCGAGTACGCGATCTAATTCAACATCTACACCCCGCACAGCAAATCAACGCCCGCAAAACATTAGTACTCCGCCGACAACAAGCATGGCACACAACATAACCCCAACATCCCCAACCCATTCATCGAATGCTAGTACCCCGTTAACGCCGAGCCCGCACGTCCCCACGTTTGATTATATAGTATCAAAGATATTCAATAAAACACTCATCGCTTCTCTAACTAGCAAAGATGCCGTCTTAAAAGAAGTCAGGGATTGCTTACTGACCAATAACGAAGCCCGACTAAAAGCCATCAACCCGTACATACATTCGTACTGGAGGGACCTTCACGTGCGCTCCGGGTGCGTATGTATGGACGAGAAGGTAGCTATCCCCAACGTGCTCCGCGAAGCACTCACAGATGATATTCATGCCAGCCATCCAGGTACATGGGGCATGATTTGTATGGCAACACATTGCTGGTGGCCTTACATGCATCGGGAGCTAATAGTCAAGGCCACTGAGTGCAAACCGTGCACAGTAATTGGTAAGAATCTAAAATCCGTTATTCCCGCTAAGCAATTTACTCCTCATATACCACGTGTTGAACCTAATCAGGAAATTCAAATCGATTTTGGGGGACCAATTTTTGATGAAAAGAACAATGAAGTATATTTTTTGGCAGCAATTGACCGTTTTTCTAAATATCCAACTGCATATATCTACGAAAAAGCTAATGGACCAAATGTTCTAAAATTTTTGGACATGTACATCGAAACTCACGGAATTCCAAGATCTATCCGTTTAGACCAAGCTAAATGTTTAATTGGACATCAAGTAAAAACTTTTTGCAATAAAAACAACATTGAAATTATTGAAGCGCCTGTAAATGATCACCGTGCTATTGGGTTGGTGGAACGATTAATTCAAACAATTAAGAATATACTCGCATGTATCAAAGAAGAGAAATTAGCTGCACACGCCTTTCATGTAAAGCATGCATTAAAGATAATCATTCACCAATTGAGAATATGTAAACAAAGAACAACAAAGATCTCGCCCTTCGAAGCACATTTTGGGACAAAACCTAATACCCCGCTAAGCGTGATTGCAACTAAACCGAATTTGATGAATTTGTCGTAAAAGGGTAACAAAAATCACTATTTAGACGAAGAAACAGTGATGCCGGAGGAAATATTGCCTGATGACAAATGGATAAGTGGATACCGAAGCGACATTGAAGTCGAAAAGGGCATGACACGCGCCACAACGGAAGCAAGCGCAAGAGAGAGGGCAAGCACGGATGGCGAATCCAGATTCCTCAAAACAAAAGCAATCCGCCCCATTCCCCTAAAAGAACGATCGGTAGAGTTAAACTTGGCTCGCAAAATTCACGGCAAAAGACGATCCAAGAAGAAACTAGAAGGTCTTTATGAGGTTCTCGCCCCAGGGTCGCACATCCTCAAAGTAAGCCCGACCACATCGACCATCAAGGAGCCGGGCAAACAAATTGTTACCGTCCGCAATAGCGATATTGCCAAATTCGGCACCCAACAGGAGAGACAGACTCCATTAAAAGTATATGCTGACAGACGCGGGCCACGTTCTGGGGAGAAAGTCGTCGAAGAGCTGATCCACAGCCACATTAAAGAGTTCACCCGAAAGCAAAAGGGTGATAAAAAGATGAAACACAGGAAGAGAGAGCCGGGCAGCGGAGTCTCTTCACAACGTTCAAACATTTCACCCGCGATGCGGGGGCGAGTTCCAAAATTGCCAAATTTCGCCGCAATCCGAAACTCACAACCTCCACTCGCGATCAGCGAACCGACTACAAATGCGCCTACCAATCCACCCGCAACAGCATCTTCAAAACGATCATCAGACCGTAATAGGCGAAGCCCGTCATATTATGGTTTCGAAACGTCATCTCCAGGATCAGACATCCTACCCCCACCTAAACGACCCCGACGAGCGGGTGATGTCGAAAATTTTGCACCACCTGTCACAGTTGTCGAATCGGTGCAACAAATCTTGGAAATCCAACCCGAAGAGCAAAACGTGTCACCTCAGATTGGTTCTGTCTCGCCTCCCGCGGTACGAAATGTACCTTTGCTAGAGACGGACACCCCGACATTGGCTAGAACTATGACTGCTCTTGATGCAGAGGAACAAGACTATGAAAATGAAGATTGGAACTTGTAAAACTCGAAAACTGAAAAGACATTTTATATTGTATTAATCATCGTATTTTTAGTTATGATAACCAGCAAATATATTGATATTATCTATTTAACCGGGGACCTTGTATTAATTTGTAAATATTGCTATTATTAATTATATCTGAAAAATTGTATATTACAATTTTTCTTCTTGCTGTGAAGGGTATGTGATACCTGGTGATATATTTATTCATTTATTTAATCGTTGCAGTAAAGTTTATTTGATGCCTTTAAATTAGTTCAATTACTTTCACCTTCACTAACTTTGTTCAATTTGTTTACCTTATGATTTCATTCCATTGTCTGATAGTTTCCCGCTTCGTGATCAGACATGTCTGATCATGTATTCACGTTGTGCCCAAGTGGCTCCAATCTGTTAAATTCATTCTTCCTAATTTATGCAACTCAATTCAGTTTGCAAAACTGTCTCTTGTTCTCCCGCTCCGCAAGTAAGCGAAACAAAATTAAAAGTAAATCTCGCGTCGCGAATCGCTCATAAACATTCCGTCTGCATACTCCCACTGCGAATCACCACAGCAAAATAATAAAGTACGACAGGACCTAAACGTGAAAGAGGCCTGTACATAGATAATTATGCGTAGCCGTACCGCGTATAGTGAAAGATCAGGTCAATGTACATACATTTCGCATCAAGGTAGCTATAGAATGACCAAGTTATAATTAAACCCGTGGTGGCAATACATCAACAGATATCGTTGAACTAAACTGCGGATGCACCTCGTGTACTTCTATAGTTAAGAACCCGATAACATTAACCCCAAATTGTGTTTTCTATCTTTCACCAAATTTTCAGGGACCTAAAGAACATATTCGAATTGAGTTCGCAGTTCCAACTCAAGATGGTCAAAATCAAGAAATTTAAATACTAGTAGCAATCAACAGATTTATAAAATTTTCTATCGCAAAAATATACACTGTTACAGATATTCACATTGCTAAATACGTTAAAAAATGTGTATCAAACCAGTGAAACGAAACTTGATACACCTTGCCAAGACATGCAAGATCTTGACAGTCTTGACAAAACATGGGTTATCTTAGCAAGATCTTGATAGGCGAAAACTTCTTGATACATCTTGGTAAGATCTTGCCATGATCTTATCAAGCAATGTCAAGAAAATTTCTTGATAAAACATGCCAGGATCATGGTTAAACATGGCACTATAAATCTCACTGTAATTGAGAGGCGTAAAAAGTAATCAAAGTGTTGTGATTGCTCTTTTCCTGGACATTAAATTTTTAAGTTGCTCTTTTCAAGACTTTTCGCATTTAAGCAAACGTTTTTGTCCTCGGCTTCGCGAATCCGTTTCTGTTGGTCATATATCAATAAAAATACAATTCAAACCCCAAACGATGTTTTTTATATCACTTCAACCCAATTTTTTACGGATTCCGGCACAAAACATCAAAAAATTATGAAAGGTGATAGTCTTTAAACAAAAGAGGGTAAAGTGGATCAAAGACGTTTTTAGGTATAAAATCAACTATTTCATGTTTTCGGATTTACAATTAGCAAAAAACAATCACAGGGCACATCCATTTCAATGACAAAAAAAACGAAATTAAATTATCAAGTAGAACTGTAGAGTTGTTACTTTAATATCAGGCGATTACTTTTATTATTTCTTAGAAAAATATTTTGAAGTCTTTTGTCCCCTTTTATCTGGCGTTTGTCGTTTTGTTTGTTTTGGAGAACTGTGTAAGTGCGGCTTTTTTACCGCACTGTATCAGTACTCCTATAGTTTATTTCAGTAACTCCGCCACTGCCGGTCCCCAGCCCGGAATGAAAAAGGAGGAGGGAAGAAACACACAGATCATACTGGAAAATCTCAATGTCAATTTTTTTATCGACTAGAAAAAATTTTCCGACAGTTCTTGCATAATCTTATTAATTCTTGTTTTCAAATCCATAAAACTTGACAAATCTTGCTAAGATCTTGAAGATTCTTTCTTGTTTGTCTTATCAAGATCTTATTTCTTCAATTTCTTGCAAAAATCTTGCATGTCCGTACATATCTTGACGTTTTCTTACCAAGAATCTTACCAAGATCTTATCAAGATTTGTCAAGTTTTAATATGTTTCTTATCAAGATGTTTCACGTTTCTTTTCACTGGGAACTCTGGATAATTAAGCAGCAATCTATCAATATTTCGCGGTTCCAGGCTCACTGTGGACGCCATCTATTTCTCCACGTAAAACTTTAGCAAGGGAACGTGATCTTAGCAATCTAAGTAGCAATAAGATGAAAAGGTTGTCTTAGTACATATATGTTTAAAGGCAATGTGCTATTATCAGATGCACACTGCAATAATGTCGACGAAGTAATTAAAGAGGGGAAGGCAAAATTAAATAAAACGCGACAGTCCGGTGCCGGTTCTACAAAAATCCAGATCGTGGAGGTCGGTTTTTGTACCTCAACGACCAGAGCCAGTCTATCCCAAGGAGAGACGAGTCTGAGAGAAACGCAGTAACACGAACGGTAGGCGGGAAGAAAACATTTGGATGGTCTATTCGAATTTTTAGTACAAGGGAAAGTGAAGGAGTCGAGGGTGAGTACTTAAAAAATACTCCAACCAGGTGGTCCCGTTGTGAAAGTGGTAAAGAAGAAAAAAAGCCTTTTCTCCTTGGTAAAGAAGAAAATCAAGAGAACTACATATGCGAGGTATGCAGATCGTAGAACGGAACAATGATGTTACCAAAAGCTACGGTATGAAACCTTAAAACTCATTCATCCGATTTGAGAAAACGGAACTACGGCGAGATCCTAATAAACGTCAACAAATGGGAAACAAACAAACCTGTGAAGGAAACAAATAAAGACAAAGACATATAATGTCCAAAGGCACTCCAGATGAGGTTAACAAAGCTTAAAAAAATCAAAAAGTTACTCGATCTAAAAGATGGTAAAATGATTTCTATGAAGAAGGCACAGTCACACAATCCTCTCGTATCCTCAAATAGCCCCTAACCCTCCACCCAGTTACTGGATCATCCAGTGGCCGCAATAAAACACGCAAGGTAGCAGGATAGTGCAAGGAAGAAAAGCGCTCACTCATGCAAAAGCCGCGGAGAGATGCGCAAATCACATTTCTTGGGTTTTGGCGACGTAACGGGTACAAAGAGTCATCAAATAGTCACAAGAGCGACCGTTTGAATGGAAAAGAAACTGACAAAATCCTAAGTTCCAGATTTTTAAAGGACATACATCCCGGGTCGAGGTGTCACCGCTAAAAATCGCTAAAACATGTAAGATTTGCGGTGAATTTTAGTTGAAAAAGTGAGATTTGCGTTCAATGCGATTAATGCGGTGAAAAAAAAATTTCAGCGGTTAAAAATTTTTTGTCTCCGCTTAAGCGGTGAAAGAAAATTTTTCACCGCTACCAGCAGAATGCGGTGAAAATAAATTTTTCAGCGCTACCATCAGAATGCGGTGAAAAAAATTTTTACCTCTACCAGCAGAATGCGGTGAAAAAAAATTTTCACCGCAAAAATCGCAAATCTTACAAATATTCATCGCGCCAATTTCAACGCTTATCTTAAATTCACAGGAAATATAACATAATCAACGCACAGCTGGCGCAGTGGACTAAGAATTTGTTGGCATGCAGGAGGTGCGAGGTTCGAACCCATGTACGTCGCAGAATCACTAGTTTTGCAACTCGTTACCAGTGTTGAGGAATTTTGTTTTTCACTTGTAAGAAATCGTTGTTTTTTAATCGTTTTCATTAGACAAAAACGATCAAAGCCCTTACGTGGTAATCGTCGTTTTGTTCGTTATTTCGTCGTTATTTTTTCATTGAGTAGATGCAATAAAAACGACAAAAAACAATAAAAAACGACGATTATTTTTGAAAAAAACGACGTAAGAAAGCGCAAAAAAAAAACAATAAAAAAACGACGATTTCATTAAAAAAAAACGACGTAAGAAACGACAAAAAAACGACGAAAAAACGATCTTTTCCTACATGTGAAAAAACGACGTAAGAAACGACAAAAAACAACGAAAAAACGATCTTTTCTTACATGTGAAAAACGACCTAAACGACGGAAGCTAATGAAAACGAAGAAAACGACGAAAAAACTACGAAAACGACGACAAAACGACGGAAACGACGATTTCTTACAATAAGATTGTCGTTTTTTTGTCGTTGTCCTCAACACGGGTAGACGAGCTTGATACTCGCGCACTCGCGAACATTAGTTCATGACTATTAATTCAACCCTCGACAAACAAGTATCTTTCTATCTCAGGTCTTATCAAACCTCATCCTGATAAGTTTCTTGACAGTTTGTATTTTGTCTATCGCGTAAGAACTCACTTGGAAATTTTTATATCCGAAATGATAAAACGTATTAAAGTCTTAATCAGGTAGTGCAAAATCTGATAGGAATTTATAAGACACTTTTTTCATATGTCTATCAGAGCCTACACGGCAAGAACGATAAACATGGGGGTTTTATCGTTTTGCTTCAAACGGCCCTGCTCATGAACACTTCTCTTTCATATTTTTTTCTCAGATTTAAATTTGCCTGAAAATTAAATTAAACGATTACTCTTGTTTCTTCACTTGACTTTACTTTAATGGTCAACTAATTCCGGGTCGGTTTTTAACATCTTTGGAATGAACTCACAGTTCACAGAATAACATTTGTTTTTAATCACAGCGTTTAAAAGATAAAAATTTTTCTCATGCGCTTTTCATCAAGCGCTAATTATTTATCAGTACATCTCTTTGATTTAAACCAATTTTGAAGTTGACTTTTTAAAAAGTTTTCTCCAATTTTTACTTTCAACTTGGCTTCTCTGACTTTAAATAACCAGCAATTATAATGAGAATGGTTCATCCAAAATACATTGAGAGATAATTGTAAAATAAGCTTGAAGCTCATTAGACGAACAATATTCACTGCGTAATGAATTCACAAAAGCAGGACTAAAGATTTGTTAAGGGCCGATAAAACCAACAATTTGCAAACATAAGAAATAAATAGAGAAAATTTGATACCATTCAATCTTATTAGCCTGAAAGCTATGAGAGCTTTTAAATTGCTCTATAGTATTCGTATATCACTCTAAATGGAGGTTCAAACTTCTTCTTTTTTTGAACAAGCTCAAATGATTTTGATCAGATAGACGGTCATATTTAATCAGCCAAAATTTTACTACATTTGGAGAGGCTTTTAAACTGAAGAGAACATAAGCGCACAATAAACAAAAGGTCATAATAAAAATTCAGCTCTGTTTTGTTAAAAATATCAAATGTATAGAATGTACCCCCAGCTAATAGTTTTGTTGGTAACGTTTGTTTGCACTCATGGTGATCAAATCCAGGATAGTTTGAAATCATGGAAAAATGTAACTCGATTTGACATCCAAAAATCTGGAAAATCTGGGGTGATGGCCACAATGGAAACTGATGACTTTAAGCAAGGTGTGGTTGAGTTCAAGTTGCACCAGAGATCAACCCTTCATGGCAATCACCTTGAACCTTCTGTCAAAGACTGTCTCTACGAGGGTTTTGTCATGCATGAGTCTGAGGTCGATGTCAACAGTCCTGTTCGACTGAAACATTGCAGTGACGCCACTGGAAATGTACTAGAACTTTCAGGGTTGATAATCTTGAAACAGAAAGTTTTCACGTTGCATATGAATGAAGACGGTTCCACCATTTTGTTCAGCAATGATGACGTACGAAATGACGTCTTAAAGACAAAAACATGCGATGCAATAGAAAAAGGAAGTCTAGAAAAGGGAAACTCAACCAATGACTTGTCCAAAAAGATAAACAAAAAGAATTTGCATGAAAGGCACAGAAGACAAACGAGTTACCAGCAACACGAAAGAACTTTTGTAGAGGTCTTATTTGTCGCATCAAATGAGTATTACCAGCTGCATGGGTCATCGCAACAGACAGTTAGTTCATCGCAACAATTTCAAACGCCTGAAACATTGTGGTGTTTTGTCAAACATTAGAAACATCTGTTTTTGGTTACTTGTCAATTTCATTATCAGCATTCCACTTGGCACGCTTTACCTCTACATGGCGGACAGTGAAGAGATTGGTCGCTTGACCCGTCTTTGGTCACCCGATTCCACAAAATCGTTTCCTTATACCTTTAATTGTGGAATCCGGTGGAAAGCTCGGAAATCTTTGCCTCTTAGATTCACGAAAGACCTCCTGGTTCTCGCGCCTGTAACCTCTAGAAATCAGAACTAATTAGAACAATTGTAATTTGAGCATGTAATCTATAACTTTTCTTTCCGGACCTCCATGGCCACATTTTGTTTACCGTCAGCACTTAATCCGACTTCAAAGATCCGGTCTTTGAAGTCGGATTATCTGCTGTAAGAAACTTGTAAGAAGCATATATGGATCACATAAGAACCATGTAACTATCCACGAACGTTTGTTGTAATAACAATGTATGGACCATGTAATAACCATGTAAGAAACATGACGGAACCATATGTGAACCATGTAGGAAACATTTAAAACCATATATGGACCATATAAGAACCATACATGGGCCATATAAGAACCATATATGGACAATGTAGGAACCATATATGGTACTAATATGCCATAAATCGTGTAAAGCGTTTAAAGCTGGAACTGCTGCATAAGCTTGGTATGGGCGTTTAAAGAACGCACAAATGACCAAATTGGATTCTTGGATGCCATATAAGAACCATATTTGGAGATCTTGGCAACCATAGCAAGATCATATAAGAAAATTTTGTATGGCCTGTATGGGACCATATATGGTTCTTGGATATGGTTGCCAAGAAAGATCAACCCGGGAACTTGAAATACCAACATTCCAAGATAAACCAGGAATATTTCTTGACAGCTCTTGACGAAAACTTGACGAATCTTGATAAAAATTCCTATCAGTTCTGATAGCCGTCTGATGTATCTCGCCCCAAAAAAAAATCCCTGTGAACTCACTATACAAAGTAAGTGGCAATTTTCAGCCCTAGAACCATTTAGTTTTTCTAATTAAATAATTAACCTAAACATAGAGGGGAAGAGACGGCTCTTGCAAAGTGTTGCAAAAATACTTTATTTTCATAACATTTGGTTTGAAGTCAGTTTCAACTTCTTTTCTCTTGGTAGAAAAAAAATGAGAAACATTTTCAATAGTGAATTGCTAAAGTCTCAAATAACAAGGCCTGGATGGTTCCTTGGTCAGATATTTGGCACAAATTAATTGCAGAGATGACATATCAGAGGGTAAGAACGCTTTTTGTCAAAACGTTTATAAGTTTCATCTGCAGTCGAATTGAATTTCCGCTTTGAATTGTTTATTTGATTTAAATAATTCTGAAAAAAGAAAGAGGAAATTCAGTATTTGCAATCGTACAGTTGTTCAGTAGCGCTCTCACGCTGATGATCACTTCGAAATTTTTAAATTCACCCCTCGTTTTTTACTGTGTTCATTCTTTACAACTAGTCTTTTCCACTATGGCTGGTAGGCAACTTCTAGGGTTTTTTTGAAAAGGTTTTTGAATGCGTACCTTTTGCGCCCCCCGCCCCACACAGCTTAGGGGGTGCATATTTTTAAACCCTCCAAGTACACGTGACGTGCTATACTTCCACCTCATGGTTTACCATTTATAAAAATTATTCTTTTAGTGGGGGTATATATCGTATTGGGGGGCTCAAACGGAAAAAATCCGCAAATTTCATCCATGTCCTACAGAAGGGTTCTATTCTTCAGTTCGTCATTTATCAGTTTGTGTTAAAGGCATAATTTGTAGCCTCTTGATACTTCACCACGTTTCATCACTATTTCCTTCCCCCTGGGTCGAGGAAAAATCGGAAAAATATGTAAGATAAGCGGTGAAAAGTTTACATTCAACTATTTCTACAAAAACAATTCACCAAACATTTTTCCTTACTGATATACATTATTGAATTTGTTTTCATAGTAGAGATTTGGATCTGATAGAAATTTTCATTGCTTTATGTAATCAGAAAAAGCAATCTATCACAACTTAATCAGATAAGCACTAATTTTGAAGTCCTAGTTGTCGATTTAAGTGTTTTTTTGTTTTTCTTTGTTTTTTAGACAGTTTTGTCAATTCTAATGACAGGAGTTCTTTAGTTTAAAAGTTAAGAAATCGAGTGGTGAAGAAAAAATTGAAAGCAATTGTAGGTCCTAGATATTTCTGCAAAATTCAAACATTGTTTGAATCTTTTTGATGTTTTCAAATTTCATGCCAAAACCTATCCAAAATTGAGGCACATGATAATAGCTGTAAACTAGATTAGGCAAAACTAATTTTTGTAGCCATTAGACAAAACTCAAAACTAAAATTTTGTGGAAATTAGGCGATAGCATTTAAAATAATTAAGAAAGGTACTGCTTGGTTATACACCGTAGCCAAGTGACATAACACTTGTCTTCAAGGGAAAAAAAGCTTTAAAAAATAATCAAAATTGACCAGAGTTTATGAATGTTGAGCATTTTCACGATGCAGATCAAATTCAATTTCCCAATTTTCAACGCTTAGTTTTATATTATTTACAACAAATCTATTAGAAGTAATTTTAAACATGCACTCATCCTTCCCAGTTACTTTGAAAATCATTGGCAATGATGACGCTGAGTAGAGTGAATATATGCGGAACATGAAAAAAACAGATGTTTTACCATATTTTAATCACTCCAGTGCATACAGAAACGACTGTTTTGGACCTTTGACAACTTCACGTGGATTTTCAAGAAAATCTTGCACGTTTTACTCTCTGTTGTTACTCATGAGTTCCAAAAAACTTAAGTTCAGGTTTTTTGCCTGATCGCTATAAAAATTCTCTTTTCGTAAGCAAGTTTTCGCCTAATATCCCGTACGCCCATTTTTGCGGCAATTTTTTTGCTTCTCAAGATAGCAAAAACTTTGAAAAAAAATTTTCAATGATGCACAAAATCTTTATTATTTTACGCATAGACAAAAGTAAGCTTAAATTTAAAACTTTTCAAGCCAGGCGCTTAAATTTAACACTAGCATAGTTTAAATTGAAGACAATTTCGTTCAATCATAACAAAACCAAATCGGAATTTTTCGCATCAACCGTGAAGGTTAAATCCATTTCGCTCGTCCTTTTGTTTATAACTCCTTGCCAAACGCCAAACTAAATATCTTTTTTATTGCTCTTGGAGATCATATTCAAATTTCATGACAAAAATTTATTAAAAGAAATTTTTTTAAGATGCTTTCTTTAAACATTGTTCACAATTTATCAAGTTAAATTTTTATTTATTGCAGTCTTGTGCATTACTCGAACCACTACAAATTTGCTTTGCATCACATTGCTAACTTCTTTTCTGCCCTCATGATCAGACTTTTTTATGTGTGCGGATATCGGAATTTTTCAGACAATCAATTTTTTGAATCGTGGTAATAATCAGACCACCCGAGAACGATATCAAAATTTATCAAAAACAATCTCTGAGGAGACCCTTTTCCCAACATTCCGATCGCCGAATCTTCTTCCACAAAAAATTTTACCGAGCGCAGTGTGTCCTGGTATGCGCTCAAAGATCTTTTGATCAGTCAGAGGTAAATTTGATCTCCACCCCAGTTTTACTCAATTCCAAAAAAGTTTGTTGTTTGATAGTTAAGAAAACGAGTGAAGAGGAAAGTAAAAACAGTTATAAGTCCCAGATAATTCTAAAAATTTCAAACCCTGTGAATGTTGTTTTTCAGATTTTGCAGCTTTAGTCCAAATCATATCTACAACTGGGGCGCAGGAAAGTAACTGAAAACTTAAAACAATTAAAAGAGGTACTTCATTGTCTGCTTGGTTATGTAGCGTAGCCAATTGACTATAACAATTGTCCTCAAGGGGAAAAAAGCTTTAAAAAATAATCAATATTGACCAAAGTGTTTGAATATTGCGCTTTCTCACGATGAAGTTCAAATTCATTTACCCCAATGTTGAACCTGTAGTTCTATATTATTTACAAAAAAATCTATTAAAATTAATTTTGCCAATTCCCTATTCTTTCCCTGTTACTTTCAAAATCACTGGCAGTGATGACACGGAGTAGAATCAAATTGTATCAAGGCATTGACAAATATGCTTTTTTAAGCATATTTTAACAGCTCTTTTGCTTGATGACTATTTGGGTCATTTGACAACTTTGCGTCAATTTGCAAGAACCTCTTACACGTGTTACTCTCTATTGTTACTCTCCTTAATTCCACAAAAATTCAATTGAGAAATTTTGCCTAATCGCTATAAAATTTCTGTTTGCGTAAGTAAGTTTTCGCCTAATATAACGGACATTTTTTGCTTCTCAAGCAAGCAAACCCTTTTTAAAAAGATTTCAACGAAGCACGAAAAGTATATTATTGTACGCATAGGCAAAAGAAAGCTTAAATCTAATACTTTACTATCTATGCGCTCAAATTTAATGTCTTTCGATTTTATGGTTTAATTGGAACTATTATGGTTTAATTTGACGTCAATTTTGTTTCTGTTTGGCCCTTATGTTTGGCCTTTTGTTTATAACTCCTTTACTGAACCGGTTGTTGCATTTTTGCTATAGGAGAGTATATTCAGATTTCTTGATAAAATTTTATTTAAAGTCTTAAAAATTACTTTTAAAATGCTTTCTTACAGGAAAAAATGCCAACAACACGATTTTCAGTTCATCCAGTTACGTTTTTGTTTAGTATTGCACTCTTGTGATTACTCGAACCGCTACAATATTGATATGCATCACATTGCTGATTTTTTGCAGCGCTCAATATCAGACTTTTATGTGTGCGAGAAATCAGAATTGTTCAGAAAATTGCATATATGAATCGTGGCTCTAATCAGATCACCTGATAACGATGTCAACATACATCAAACACAACCCCTGAGCAGACCATTGCCTAAAAATTCCTGCCCTCTGATCTTTTTCCAGAACAATTATATCGAGCGCAGAGTGTCCCGGTATGCGCTCTAAGATTTGATGATCAACCAGTGGTCAATTCGTTCTCCGCCCCTGCCGCGAGGCTATAAAGCGCTGAGGTGGTGCCAGAAAAGATGAGAGCATTATGTTGTATTTAGGTTACTGACAATGCAGTTGAGATTGTTCACTTTGCTGACATCTACTACGCTGCGGTTCCCAACATCAATCTCCACCTTTCACTGGTTGACGTCGTCATTCTCACGGATCCCGCCGACGATACTACTATTGGCTTGGTTGATGGTATTGAGGTTTGCTTTCACCTTTTATGTTTTTTTTACTTCAATTCTCCCCGCTCATTGGGTGAGTGAGATGACGAAGTCATTGAACTACTAATTGTTTGTTTTCGTGTGGATTTTCACTGAGTTGTTCTTATTGAAGTCTTCTAATTTTGGTCTTATAGATGGCTGAGGAAGGTTGAAGATGATCGACAACTAAAGTACGTATATTTTCATTTAAGCTTTGCCTCAAGCTTGAAACATGAGATTGAGATTACCTGTGAGCAATAATTATAACACTAAAATGAGCACCAGTTGTAAATCAAAATCAAAAACGTGAAATTAATTAACTTTGCTGCAATGTAACGAAGCATCACCCAGTTTTAGACTTCAACTTTTCATAGTTCAAAACATTTCAGAGTTCTAGTGAGGGGGGCTTTATTGACTACTTAAACACACATTTCAGTACCTAGGTAAAGTTGAGGTACAGCTAGGGTCTTTCCATGGTTGAGCAAGGGTATTTTCACAGCAAATTGATATCGAGCACGGTATTTCTCATCGCTCGAGCAAGATCCTTTTCATAAACGCACTTAAGCCGAGGAGGGTCTTTAAATGAGTTTTTTTGGATGCATTTTTCATTTTTCAGGTTTCACAGGCGCTTTAAATACGAAATTTAGGCACACAAAGATACTAAAAGGAGCAAATGCACCAGAAAACTGATGATTATAAGATGGCACAAGGTAGCGTTCCGTGAGCACCCAAGGTCAGATGGATTTAACAATACTTACATTTAACATTCTGTGAAAAAAATTACACCCCAGACATTTGAGAATTTTTATCGTGTAAGATCTTACAAATTTCTAACAAAATTGTCTTATAAGTACTTATAAGATTATGCGTCGCCTGACTAAGACTTTGTAAGACAATTTATTAGGTCTTACACGATAAAAATTTCTCATCAGGTCTGATAAGATCTTACACGATAAGATTTCACTTTTGTCAGATCTTACAAGATAAATATTCTGCCTTATTAGATCTTAAGCGATAAAGATTCCGCCTGACAAAAAATATTTATTGTTGTAAGATCTTATAAGAATCTTATAAGATCTTGTAAGATAAACATTCGGAAAGCTATGACTCATCTTTTTGAGAAGATTTTTATCAGATCATATACGATAAAAATTCTTAAAGTATGACATGTTCTACAAACTGAAGACAATTCAGGGTTGCTTTCAAGCAATAGCCAAAAAGCTACAGTTTGAAATACTTAAATGTTAAAGCAACAAAGAGACAATTATCTTATATTGCCTTTTGAGACTTATGAGATATTGTGAAAAAGTTTATTGGAGTGTTAGGTACTTTTTCCAAGGCAGTAATTATCAAACTAGGCTGTAAAATTTTCTTCAAAGACCAAAACTATCTTGGACTGCTAATTTCAGCCGTAGTACCTAGTTAGGATTCAGAATTATAATGCCGCTAAAATAGAATCAACAAACAATTTTTGTTTCGAAATTTGTTAGTTGGCTGATTAGTTTTTTTACTTTCATTGGAACTTGACTACGTTATACGGTTATATTGAAATCATTTGTCTTATCAGATCTTACACAATAACAATTCAGCACTACGTAAACTTTTGTCGTTTAAGATCTGATAAGATATTTATCAGATCTTATAAGATAAAAATTCAGCAAGTTGAATTATTATCTTATAAAATCTGATAAGTATCTTATCAGATCTCACCCAATTAAACTTCACGTATGGCAGAATGTTAATCGTGTACGACCAGATAAGATCTTACACGATAAAGAATTTTGATCGGCATCTTATCAGATCTCACACGATAAAAATTCCAGAAACACTGGGGCTTTTTGCCACAGCTTTTTTCGCTGATTGCGGTGGGATATTTTTCTAAGGATTTCGGTGAATTTTCTTTAACCGTGTACAAAGCCTACAACTAAATTTCTGTAAACCTTCACCACCTTCATAACAATTAATTTACTTTTACAGACTTACGGCGCTGAAAACTCAACTGCGCAGCAAAATTTTTCATCACACTTTTATTTTGACCAATAGCAATCAAAATGGCAGAAATACAGTACACCAGAAGATGTTAAGCTTTTGAACGTGGGCATTTGTTTTGTCCTTTCTCTTATGAGTTCCTCTCCCATCATCATCTCAATAGTCGAGTTCACTTTGACAGTTGGATTAACTATCGATCCGCAATTTACAGTTGGTTGTTCAATCTTGATTGGCCTCGGTTGTAAACTCTGACGCAAAACAGAAGTTCGAGGATTCAATTCATCACGATCTATAGTTTATCCAATATGCCAACGTATTCAACTGTTAGCAACGTATAAGCAACATCGAAAAAGTAACGTATCATAACAACAAGTGAGACTTAGACGGCAAGATTTTTTGTTGTTCATTTACCAGGTTTTTTCGTCTGATGTCATTGACGTCAAAATCAGTTCGTATTCAATCGGCAATTGTCTAGAAAACCTAAAAATATTAAGCCAAAAACCAGCTTATTCGATACATATAGTGGTTATATTTACTTAAAATTAGGTTAAATGAACTTTTTCGGAACTTTCTACGTATATTAGAACGTATTTAAATTTTATTTTAAAGTTTAGAAATACTCGATTCTGATTGGATGAAATTCGTTCATTTACTGCGTAACATCCTCCGGCCAGGAAGAAGATGTTGGGAAAACTGATACAAGTTTTACAAGCGGGGGACGAGTGAACCGGTCGACGTACGTAAAACGGCGGAGAGCGCGACGCTATCGGAGCCGTAACGGAGTTCCACAATCCGAGCGGTTGGGTAGTAACCCCTAGGGTTGGTTTCCTCAACTATCCAAACCAAGTCACCGGTCTTAAGGTGTTGCTCGGCAGGCGTCTGCCACTTAGAGCGTCGGTTCAGCGTCGGTACGTACTCTTTGATCCAACGGGACCAGATCTCATTAGCGTATGACTGCGCACGGGCGTAACGTTTACGATGGTCAAGCTCATTATTGCCGACAAGGCAATAATGAGCTTGAGTATTCTCCGGTAGAGTATTCTCCTAAAAGAAAGTGGTTGGGCGTTAAAGCGTTCAAATCGCATGGATCGGCGCTTACGGGTGTTAAAGTAGGCGCATTGAGAGCATTCTCCACGAGACAAAAGGTAGTATGCAGTACCTCATCCGTGAAGCGACGCGTGCCAAGAATAGTATACAACACGCGCTTGAAGCTGCGTACCAACCTCGCCCAGATACCACCTTGATGGGGTGCGCTGGGTGGATTGAATCTCCACTTTATGCCTTTGTGAGCGAGCTCAGCTGCAATGTTGACAACGTTCCACTTTTCAATACTTTTTCGGAGTTCTTTCTACGCTCCAATAAAGTTAGTGTCATTGTCTGACCAAATCATGGCAGGTGTACCTCTTCGTGACACAAACCGCTCAACTCCCATAACACAAGAACTGTTGTCCATGGATGTAACTATCTCGACATGGACAGCGCGAGTAGTGAGACAGGTGGAGAGGAAGCCCCACCTTTTCTCAGTAGTACGGCGGACAGTAACAGAGAATGGCCCAAAGTAGTCAACGCCAGTGTTCGCGAAGGGAGGCGACTGGTAAGCAAGTCTCTCTTTAGGTAAGTCGGACATGATTGGTTGCATATTAACATCTTGGAATTCTCGGCATCTCAGGCAGTGTGCTTTGATGGAACGTAAAGACGATCTTAGTTTCAGTACTGTATAGTTTTCCTGCACAATTGATCTTAGGTATTCAACGCTTTGATGAAAATGCTTTACGTGGGTATATTCAAGGAACAATTTTACAAACGGATGACGTGCATCTAAGATGATTGCGTACTTTACGTTAAACCCAACTTCAATTAACCGCTTGATGCGGCCCGAAGAGCGGATTGGGCTCAGTAGATTGAGGAGAACCATCAATTCGGTCAGCCAGATTTGGCACATTGCTTACGAACTTTGTAAGCTGGAACCCACCGAGATGGAGAAGATGTACCAATTCCTTCGATCTATTGATGGCTTTCTCAGGAGACTCCACTGAGTCAAGGTAATCGTCCATGTAAAAGTTTTCAAGGAGGGCTTTTGCAGCTTCGGGGTAAAGCTTGGCATTGTCTCCCGCAGTGCGCTGCAGTGCATAGTTGGCGCATGTGGGTGAGTCTTTAGCCCCGAATATGTGGCGCGTATATTGATACACTACAACGTTAGTTGTGGGGTCCTCCCGCCACAGAAAGCGAAGTGATGGTTGATCTGATTGTAAAACACAAACCTGTAGAAACATTCCCTCGATGTCGGCAGAGACGGCATATGGATGTTGTCGGAAGCGAAGAAGTACGTAAATAAGGTTTTGGAGCAGATCAGGGCCAGTGAGCAAGGACTTATTCAGTGAGGTACATACCCCTTATTTAGGTCTTCCTTGATGGTACTAGTATACTTCTCTCTGAGGACTTCATCATTGGTCAAACGTTTTTCGAGCGATTTTAGTTGCACAAGGGAGGAGAAGTAATTATTTGGTAGCTGGATGTTGTCTGCTGCCCACAGCATTCCGACATCGTATCTCAGGCCATTGTGTATGGTGGTACTCTCAAGGATCTCGCGAGCCCTTGCGTCTGCTGCAGATCTGGAGTCGACCTGCTTGTTTGCCCCGAATGATTCAATGTCGTACCATGACTTTACTTGACTTGCTAACTCATTGTCATGTTCGATATTCACTTTAAAGCACGTTGAGGTTAAAAAGCATCTTGACGTTAACAAGATGGTAACGGACCGCTTAAGACCCAACCTATGGGTAAGCGTACGGCAACGGGTGAACGCTTCTCATCGGCAGAGAAGTATTCTAACGGGCGGATGGCATGATAGACATCTTGTCCGAGTATCGTCTCAATGTCTTTATAGGAATATGTCACGGGATCAAGGACCGCTAAGTGTGGGTAAGTCTCTTGCAGGGCCTGTACATTAATTATATCAGAGCCGACGTTCAGACTCTCTTTAACGAAAGGGTGATGGTAAACGGTTCGAAATCTTGATGTTCTCTTGGTTTCACAGTAACTTCAACAATCCTAGTGTCAGCTACCTCTTCGGTATTGAATACCCTTGACAGTTAGCTTTAGTGCTTTACCGTGCAAACCGAGTCTATCTGCGAGACTACCGGCCACCCAAGATTTACTGCAGGCGGTATCACACAATACTAAAGCCTTGGTATCTAAACCGGACGAATTGACCAACTGCAATTCCGTTACCTGAAGGAGCCCCTTATCATCAGTAAAAGATGACATTGTTGTGGTCTTATTAGACGGCTGTTGACTAGGAGCTGCTTTACTTTGACCTGTGTTGCCAGAAGACTGGATAGTATTGGGATTTGTTGACTGTTTTGTTGGGAAAACCCTATCTGCTCCATGCAACAGTGAGTTATGCCAACTATTACACCCCTCTGCTCGGCACTTTCTTGGCTGAGGGCACTGGCGGAACGTGTGCTTGTCCCTTAAGCACGAAAAGCAAAGTTTGTTATCCGCCACCAACATAGCTCTCTGGGTTGGAGTCTTTTCCTTGAAAACTCGACACTCCCATAGCCGGTGGTTACCTTTGCATACAATGCACCGAGAGTAAGCGTTTGTGGAAGAAGATGGAATTTGCTTCTTTTTGTCCCTTTGTTAAGAGTTTGATGCAAACACTTTTGAGGCTGTTTTGGTCTTTGTTACTGAATTGATGTTCTCTTCTGGTTTGGCCTAGGTTGCGCTTTGTTCCATAAGATCATGGGCCTCAGCCTTTTCTTTAAGCCAAACGTTAAAGTCAAGGAGGGTAAGCTTAACCCAGTGCTTCTTAACCGTAAAGAGTGACCATGACTCTTTCATGTTTGGTGGTATTTTCTGTACCGCTTGCTTAAGTAGGGAAGCGCTCTTCAAGTCAGCATCATTGGATAGTGACTTGAAAACCCCAACGAGGCTGGATATGGCTGCAGAATAGTTAATGATGTTATCACTTTTGTGTATTTTAAGAGGCGGAAAGTTGCTTAGTTTATCCAAGTGTGCACTTACGACTGCCTGTGGCTGGCCAAATTTACGTTCCAAAGTCCTTAGTGCATCCTTGTACATTAAACCACAGTAAGCAAACTCGGCGATTGCAATCTTTGCTTTACCGGTGACGAGTGTTTTAAGGTATGTCAATTTAACGTCATCAGTGAGCGACTGCGAGTCAATCGCGCTTTTGAATTGACCATACCACTCATGCCACTTTAAACTCAGCAAGTTTCCACTCGGGCAAAGGGTCGTTTTTCTTGCTTGTTATTGCATCAGCTAATTCCCTAATCAATGACGCATTGTCCGGTATCGGAGGGGCAGGTGCAGACACCTGCGGACCGCTCCAATTCAAAGGAGTGGGCCCAACATAGGGGGATATGAAAAGCCGGAGTGGCTAGACCAGGTACAACATTACTATTAGTCGCGATCAGGTTTTCCTGCTGTGCACCTGATGGTGATTGCATATCAATCAAAGGGGTCGAATTCTGATAAACTCGTAGTGGAACATAAGTGATTGATGGTGCAATATGGGTGTGTACATTTGGAGGCAGACTATTCACGGTGATTGTGTCTTGGTTGACTATTGACGGTCTTTGCTATGGAAACCGCCAATGACTCATATTTGGCACAAATTTTTGGCCAAATGGGATATTGGGCATATTTGGGACAGGAGCAGCAACGGAACGTACAGCTTTGTGTACTGGGTTGTTATTATTCTGGAAAGTGTTGTTGACGAGAGGCCGATTAATCAAGGGGGCGTGTGGGATGGGAGCAGTGAGGTTAGGTGCAAAAACTGGGTTCGGAATGGGAAGGTCATTAGGACGAGCGGGTTTGGAGTTGTGCTGTTGAGTGTTTGGACTTGATGTGGCGCTTGGGTGCAAGGGAATGTTTTTTGCGGGGCTTGATAATTTGTTAACGGAAAAGGAGGAAAAGTGGCATTTGGTGCTCGGGGGACAAAATTAATTTGTTGCCGGGAGCATATGCGCTGGGCCGAATGGTTCGGGAGCATATGCGCTGGGCCGAATGCGCTGGGCATTATTTTGGTTTACTTGCTGTGCTAACGGCTTTGTTGGAATGGGCTGTTGAATGGGCGGTGAAGAATCCCCTGGGGCGTGTACAAAAGGCGGGTGACTACCTGCGGTTCCTTGGTTAGTTAAGCTTGAAAACGGCATGCCTTGTTGGCCTGTTTCATTCATTTGCGCCTTTAGGTGCGCCTGGTACAACGCCTGTGTGTTAGCAGCAGTCAAAAAAATTTTCAGGTTGAGTATAATAAGGGTCGAGTCGCTGCAAGGTCTCATTGCTTAAAATGTAATTGCCTCGACAATTTTTTGGAATAGAGTTCCTGGAAATTTCAGTGTTGTGATCTTCCACTGTATCGCCATTATTGTGGCTAGGACATTCTGGAGGGTCAATCATAACCTCTGGTTCACTAGTTTTCTCCTCATTGTGAAAACTTAAAGCAAGTGAGGTGTTGATCCAGTCTTGGACAGCCTTTTCACTTCTCATTGAGCTCCTAGCACTTGCAGTTGTTTCAGATTGACTACCTTTAGAAACGGCGTCCAGCAATTCAAATTCTTGCGGAGTTGCCTCTGCCAAACTTTTCCTGTTGTTTTCCTCCAGTTCACCTAATTCCATTTGCTTTTTCTATTTAGCAAGGCGAATGGCTGCCTCATTCTCTTTTTCAATATCTTCGCGCTTCTTTTTCAGCAATTACGTAATCATGTTTACGCTGACTAGATGTTTTTGACGAGGCCATCAATGAGGGAAGTCTAGAACGAATGGAAGCCCTCGGTTCCTGAAACTCACTCACTTTATCATCAGCAGAGTTGATGTAGTTTTGTGCTGAAGTGAGGATCTTGTCGTTCTTGGTTGTCATTGCCTCTAAGTAAGACTCTAATGAAGGAACAAGTGCACTTGGATCCTCCCCTTTTCCAGCAAATCAATCAGGTCCTCATTTCTGTCTACAGCAGTCAAAAATGCTTCGTTGCACTTTGTTACTAGGCGTTCAACTTTCACTCGCCTACTTTGATTATTTATACAATGAAGGATATCTTCATGTATAGCATGCAATTCAGCTTCACTCTTTAACCTGGCAGCGTACAACTTTTTGACTTTTCATCAAGACTATTAGACATCACGATGCTATTATTTCCAAAGACCAGCAAACCTACCACTGCACACGGTTATCTATAATATGCACACTCCAAACAAACCAAACCCACGCAAAACCAACCCAACGCAAAAGACACCAAACACAGCACAATGTAGACAGTCTTTAAAACAAACCGCCCAAAGAGCCGAATAGGTTGTCGAGCACACACTACCCGACAAAAACAGAAGTGGAGCGCTGAACGCTATGCGCTCAACGCGGATGGAGACTAAAGACACACTGGAAGTCGAGCGAGCAACGCGCGACGAAACGGAGACGTTTCGGACGGGAAGTCGAGCGAGCAATGCTCGACGCAACGGAAACGGGACATAGAAGAAGTCGAGCGAGCAGTGCCTGACGGAACGGAAACAGGACGTGCGGGAAAGCGAACGAAAATTGTGCAACGCCACGAAATGGGACAGTGGGAAAGAACGGACGGGAAATGAGGTTGGAAAGAACTATGTTAGCAGACCACAGCAAAAACTCAACCAAACAACCTAGCCCTAACTCCAGAACAAACTTAAGTCACACCCTAGGAAGAAGGAGAGAAGCTACTGCAAGACAATCTAACATATTTCATAATGGGTCTATAACGACAAATTTAATGACAAACTAATTTACGGCAATTCAGTAGTACACTAAAAGGATGAAAAGGTCGAGAAATTTACTAGCCATAACTCCAGAATAAACTTAAGTCACATCCTAGCAAAACCCAAACCAAAACAAACAATCAGCATGCTAGCGATATTAAACAAACTCTAGCAAAATTGAATAAACTACAATAGTGCATTTGTAGACTATGACAGTTGGAAAACTCGAGAAACACTCCAGCCGTAACTCTAGAATAAACTTAAGTCACACCCTAGAAAGCAACAAAACTAAACCAACTACCAATCATACAGGTACACACAAACATACAGCAGCAAAATCAATATACTACAACAGGAGGGCTAGTAAATCAGTAAAGTTGAATAGTCACAGGACAATCCAGCCGTAACTCGAGAATAAACTTAAGTCACACCCTAGAAAGCAATAAAACCTAAACAACAAACCAGCATACTAGCATACTCAACATACTACAAGAAAAACAACATACTTCATCACATATGACATACTACATCGAAATCCGGAAAATTAGCGGAAGAAAACAAAAAGCTAAGTTTTGGGAGAGCGACGTTATTGAAAAAAAACGGAACACGGAGAATTAGAAAGTTAAAAGGCGAAAAGGACGCGGACAAAACGGTACAAAAACGAGCGACGAGAAAAATTTTTAGGGATTCGATTTTCTCTGTTTCAATTTTTTTTTCTGTTGGCCGGAGGTTGTGAATATTCTCACAAATTTTTGTGTTTAATTGAGTTTCCTTCAATTTACAAACCTTCTTGTAGGAAAATTGATTTTTTGACAATTTTGTCAAACTTTTAGGCATTTGTCCAATTTTTTTCAAATTTTGGTCAACTTTTTTTATACATTCTTGTTTACGGAACGGTAATCCAGTAAACTGGACGGTTTTAAACTCCGAAATACGGTTTATCAATGTTCGGTATTGATTTTCTAAAGTTTTCAGAATTGACTCAAAATTGACCAAAAATTTTCAAAATTGAACACTTTAGCCTTATTTTCTCTCAATTTTCTCTATATCAGAGGTTATTTTTGGATATACTAACCGACTATCTCATTTTTTCGAGTTTTTGGTTAATCCAAAAATTTCTATCAGGAATAGTTCATTTTTAGGCCGCATGCAATATGAAAATCAAGGGTTGGGTTTCTTGCCGTCTAAACAATTTTTTTTGAATTATTATTTTACTGCAAAAGTTGTTCGGTTTTGTCTTACAGTTTTTTTGTTGGATCCAAAGCTTTTCTTGCCTTGAGAAATGCTGAGTGCAGTCATGATTCCCACCCCTCGGCCACTCTTGGATTCAGGATGTAATTGACGATCCACTTTACGCGGCTGGCCAATGATTCGCCCCTCCGATCATGAACGGCAGTTCCTTCCCATTTTTTAAAGCATTTGCAGTCTGGCTCCGAATAAATGGAGATGGTCTCTTCGTCAAACGGGATGCTCAAATCCTGTTGCTGAAAGTCTGCATCTGTCTCCAGATCGCAGATCGGCAGTAGTAAGCTCTGAACCCGGGAACGAGGAATGGATCCCCAATTCTTTTTCGATAACTGGGGAAATGAAATCAATTTTGGCGCAAAAATATTATATGTCAGCAGGAGTCACCTAAGGTTTTGATCCGCGTTTGGTCTGGTCTCTTGTTCCTTATTTAAGGTTATAGGGAACGTTCGGTTTTATTGCTGTATTAAATCAACTGTCGGATTACCTTTAACGGCCCCCGCCCTGTTTTGAATTAAGAGTAAAATGGGTTGCGGCACCAATGTAAACTCTGACGCAAAACAGAAGTTCGAGGATTCAATTCATCACGATCTATAGTTTATCCAATATACCAACGTATTCAACTGTAAGCAACGTATAAGCAACATCGAAAAAGTAACGTATCATAACAACAAGTGAGAACTTGGACGGCAAGATTTTTTGTTGTTCATTTACCAGGTTTTTTCGTCTGATGTCATTGACGTCAAAATCAGTTCGTATTCAATCGGCAATTGTCTAGAAAACCTAAAAATCTTAAGCTGAAAACCAGCTTATTCGATACATATAGTGGTTATATTTACTTAAAATTAGGTTAAATGAACTTTTTCAGAACTTTCTACGTATATTAGAATGTATTTAAATCTTATTTTAAAGTTTAGAAATACTCGATTCTGATTGGATGAATTTCGTTCATTTACTGCGTAACACCGGTTGATAATCGTAAATGGCTCTTTACGTAATACATAGGAGTAATTTTTCTTGGACTTTGAGGATTCAAACCCCAGGGCGGAAAATATTTTTGCTTTCCCGGGTCTATACCGAATGGTTAACTTGTAAGAACTTGCAAGTTGAATGATTAACTTGTAAACTTCAGTAAGAACTGAAAATCACATTGAAAAAATGAAGCTAAGGATTGATTATAAATTAAAAAATTGCCAGTTATAGCAAAAATGGAGTAAAAGAGTAAAAAATATTAAGAATTCCTTGTAGGAACTTGCAAGAAATAACTTGTAAGAACTTGCAAGTTCTTACAAGTTAACTATTCGAATTCGATGGTAGAATCATAATGCACGTTATCAAGTGCTCTTCATCTTTTTAGCCAAATGCACAACGAACACTTTAACACTGAAAAGAGATCGGCCAAGAACTTACAAATTATCTTCGAGCCTACTAACATAAGATGTAATAATAAAGTGACCAAGAAAACAAACCTGACAATTTAAACAACTGTAGCTGAAAATTTTGAAAATGAATGCGATTCAAGCCGGAGCTGCATGTTTCTCAGTTATTGATAACTATCTTCTAATATTGAATGTTAATTAAATTTTTGTTCATGATAACTTTTTTTTACATAAAACCTGTGAGTAATAGTTTGATTTGCTGCACTAAAATTACAACAGTTTCCACTAAACGTTCACTCTTTTCAAATCTCCTGTTTTTATTGATCTTAATCTAAAAATTTGTTCTCTCATTTTTTAGCTAAAAACCTAAGAACAGCTTCAATCTTTAACGTGTCATAACTTGTAATGCTTCATCGGGTGGCTGCGCTACCGTGTCTTTTTGCCTGCTAATACAAGTAGAGCTTCCTGTCAATCTGATTCTATTCTGAATCTAAGTTAGGCTCTCTCAACCTTCTGTCATATATTAGCTGATAAAAATAATCCAATCCCATGTGAATTTGTAACCAATATATTTTAGGCACTTCAAGCACTCTATGCAATTCAGGCTGACAACTACAATAACTGGCCCAATCATGACACTGCTGTGTTGTTCTTGACAAGAAACTTCACCGCCTCCGATAGTCAGGGTCTCGCTTATATAAACACAATTTGCGACAGGACCTTTTCAGGTAGATTTGACAAAAGTTGGTCTTAAAAGATTTTTTGGCAAAAGTTGGTCTTAAAAGAGGTCTTAAAAGATTTTTGCCAGATCCTTCAAGATGATAATGTGTATATGTAATCTTGTAAGTTTCTGACAAGAATCTTTGTAGATTTTGCAAGATACCGTCGGATTATGGCCAGGGCACACCTCTATTCAACCAAATATTGACTTTATTTGCCAAATTCCGACATCATGGCTCTCATTTAAGTCGACCTTAGGGTTATAACTGGGTCATCCCTCTAATCGACTAGAGACGCTTCTATCCAATAGCCAAATAAAGACATTCTATCCAATGTAGCCAAATGTCGATCATTCGGTTTGCTTTCAACCCTTAAAATTAGAATTAACAATGAAAACACATCTAGTGACAAAATAATGTAAACTTTTGTTCTTCTTCACTCAACAAAGTTTGCATATTTAGTGCTTGCGCTATCGCTGGATTAATGGAGCGAAATGGAATACTTGCTTGCAATAACCGGCGAAATTCTTCATAAGCTTGAAATAGTAAAGTTGATGCGATATAGAAGAAATTATTCTCAACTATTGAAGTAACAAAAGCCAATCTGACCTAGAAAAATAGGGTAGAATTTTTTGTGACAATCTCAATGCCAGACTTTTAAGTAATAATTTTTTTGCTTTTCCTGTGGTCATCAGGCTCTTTCCGTTGGATCGTACTGTTTTGTCGGTTATCGCAGTGAACTTTCTGTCACAAGAGTTTTGTAAGTTTCACTCTCAGCTTGATTAAAAATAGAAGTACAGTACAAGGTATAAATGGAAAAAAAGTGTTTTTATTCAATTTCGTTTATTTGTTATCGCTGTTTTGTACTCAATAAACTGAACTTGACAAAAAGCCTATAAAACCAGTTGAAAAACCCTCCGTTTGTAAAAACTTGTCAAAAACTAAAACTCGTCGTCAACTCATGGCAATTTATTGCAAATAGCTACGCTCAGCTCAAAATTTTGCAGCTGGAAAAACATCACTTTTAAATAATATTTTGGTTAGTCTTTTTAGGTATTCTATTTTATGAGAGCGTTTTTTGCTGAGAGAAAATGATCCCTTTTCTATAAACCCTCTTTGATTCCTCAGTAAACTTTGCAACAATTTGCTCCATGGATTAACACTCCTTTCCAGCAATGATTCAGTGGATCAAATGTCTTTCTGATCAAATTCTTCTAGTTCTGCTGTTCCCAGGCTGTTGTGTGTACTGGAAACTGTCCTGATCCGACTATTTCAAACGCACACTTGACCATTTTGCGCTCGAAATTACTGGGCTATTTCGAGCGCAACTGGGTCTGATCAAAAACGGTTCGAGCGCAAATGGGTCTGGTCAGAAGCGATTTCGAAGGCAAGTGGGTCTTATCAGAGACCATTTCGAGCGCATTATGTTGAGATGCTGGCTCTGCGAAGAGGCAACAAAAAAGCAGCTTTTTGATCAGAGACTCATCTAAAATCCAATGACTCCGATCAGAATTGAAGGTTCCCGATGAAAGCAAATGCTGGTCCCCCTAGAAAATTTTAATTTACTGTAGATTAAAATGTTTCTCATAGAAAGCTGTATAAGTTCATCCATCGTTAGTCAGAAATATGCACTAACGGTATGACTGTGAGTTCTTTGTGGTCAGTGGTGATTTTTTATTCACCGCTAAAGATTTGTTTTGATCTTAGCGATGAATTTTTATAAGATTTGCGGTTTTAGCGGCGAATTATTTTTTTATCGCGTTAACCGCTGAAAACCGCAAATCTTACGGAAATTCACCGCATCGACAGTAAATTTTACGCTTTTTGGCGGTTTTTATGCGTTGCCACCTCGACCTGAGAGTCTGCTCAGAATGAAATTTGAGCGCAGGTTGATCTGATCAGAAACGCAGATCTTTTCGGGAGCACAAAAACTGTCAAGCGCGATTGAGTCTGATCAGAGACGGATTCGAACGCACTTCGAGCGCACGGTTGAGTCTGATCAGTGGCACTTTCGGTCTGGGACGGTCTCATCGGGATGCTTTTTAGTGCACGCCTCAGCCAGGGTTTTGCTTGTATATAACTTTTATTTTAAATAATATATATATGCAATTATAAGCTTATTTATTATATCTTATATAGTGAGCTGGGTCAAAGATGAACAGGAAACAAACGCTGTATTGGGTGGACGTATGGCACACGAACTGGGCCATAACTTTGGACTAGGCCACAATCCCACTGATTTGAGCGACCCTTGTGCGTGTCAGACTACGACATGTGTGATGGATCTCAGGGGACCATTCGGTATTCCTGCAGACACTTTCACCTCCTGTCAGGAAACTGAGCTCATTAATTTCATTCAAGCAGGTATTTTTTTATAAGCCAGCTGTTAATTTTAGTAATGCTTAGTTTTTATATAGTTTTGATTAGTTAACATATGCAAGTTTGAAAAAATGCAATTCCATTGGAAAATTTCTTTGTAGAAAATAAGAGAGGAAATGCGACTTTTATGAAACGTGAGGCTTTTCAGAAGTAGTCTTTGCATTCAGTTCTACACGTTTGGCATCTTGCTTAAAACTAACCTCAGCCTGGTCAAAACCCAGGCATTAACAATTTTTATTTAATTTGTTTCCTTTAATCACATCCCCAGACATTTGAGAATTTTTATCGTGTAAGATCTTACAAAGTTGTAATAAAATTGTCTTATGAGTACTAATAAGATTTTGCGTCGCCTGGCTAAGACTTTGTAAGACAATTTATCAGGTCTGATAAGATCTTATACGATAAAATTTCACTTTTGTCAGATCTTACAAGATAAAAATTCTGCCTTATTAGATCTTAAGCGATAAAAATTCTGCCTGACAAAAAAAGTTTATTGTTGTAAGATCTTATAAGAATCTTATAAGATCTTGTAAGATAAAAATTCGGAAAGGTATGACTCATCTTTTTGATAAGATTTTTATCAGATCATATACGATAAAAATTCTTTAAGTATGACATGTACTACAAATTGAAGACAATTCAGGGTTGCTTTCAAGCAGTAGCCAAAAAGCTACAGCTTGCAACACTTAAATGTCAAAGCAACAAAGAGACAATTATCTTATATTGTCTTTTGAGACTTAGAAGATATTGTGAAAAGGTTTATTGGATACTTTTTCCAAGGCAGTAATTATCAAACTAGGCTGTAAAATTTTCTTCAAAGACCAAAACTATCTTGGACTGCTAATTTTAGCCATAGTACCTAGTTAAGATTCAGAATTATACTGCCGTTAAAATAGAATCAACAAACATTGTTTTTTTTCGAAATTTGTTAGTTGGCTGATTAGTTTTTTTACTTTCATTAGAACTTGACTACGTTATACGGTTATATTGAAATCATTTGTCTTATCAGATCTTACACGATAAAAATACAGCAGTACGTAAACATTTATCGTTTAAGATCTGATAAGATATTTATCAGATCTTATAAGATAACAATTCAGCAAGTTGAATTATTATCTTATAAAATCTGATAAGTATCTTATCAGATCTCACCAGATTAAACTATACGTATGGCAGAATGTTAATCGTGTACGACCAGATAAGATCTTACACGATAAAGAATTTTGTTTGGCATCTTATCAGATCTTACACGATAAAAAATCTGCCTGACAAAAAGTTTTTATCGTGTAAGAATCTTATAAGATCTTGTCAGATAAACATTCGGAAATTTATGACTCATCTTTTCTGATTTTTTATCAGATTTGCAGAGTTGCTTTTCAGAGTTGCTTTCAAGCGTTAGCCAAAAAACAACAGCATGCAACACTTAAGTGTCAGAGCAACAAAGACAAAAGTATCTTATATTGTCTTTTGAAACTTGAAACCAGTGGCTTAAGTGGAAAAATTTTATTGAAATATTTTGAGCAATATTACTCAAAATCTTGCAACTATTTTTTTTTACTTTATTTGCAGTGGGGAACCAAGATGACTGCAAAAAGCCTTTTATAATGTTGAGAGTTGCGCAGCAAATTAAATGAGCAGCTAAGGGTGCAAATTACACCACACACATACCCACAAATGTAGTACAAATTTACAATTAGATTTTTAACTTGATTATTTTTCATGCACAGCAATTGAAAATTTTGTATTCAAATCCTGGGTTGATATAACCTCTGGTTTTACTGCTATTGAGAGCAAGTATCGTTGCTTTCTCCGCTGAATTTAAGAAAGTTCGCCAGCTGCATAATCCACTTGAACAGAGATCGCAAAATCGTGTTATCAGGAGTGAGACGTTATTTCTCCTAACATTTTTGAATAAAAGTGAGGGAACCTTATGCTAGCGCCCGTTTTCTTTGTTCAGGAAGTTTCCTTTTTAGAGTATCCCAGAATAACATACGTGGTACCAAATTAAAAATTTTGGGGTCTAAAATTTCACTACAATTTCAAGAATTCACTTTTTTTTGGAATTAGTGTTTGTTTCCAATTGTTCAAATATTATTTTCTGCTATGATCATTAAAGCCAATATACATTTTTGGGAAATTCAGAACCCTACACTAAGAAATCAAACACATACAAAAGACTATTTTTTACGAACAAAAAATATTTTTCACAAAAATAAGTTTTGAAACAATTTTTTTCAGTTTTAGCCAATTTCAAGTCATTTTAACCGTTTTTGTTCAAATGTGGAAAATCTTCAAGACTAATTTGGTCCGTCTATAATATGTTAATAGCTTAAAAAATTTCACAAAAAAGGAGTACATCTCATATAAGCCTTTAAAATTGAAGTTATTTGTTTTAGAAATATCTTTGACACAGGCAAATGTTATCGGAAGCTGACCCATAGCTGTTGCTGTGAATTACATTCATCTTTTCCCTACTTTGATATGGACAAATCGCATCCATAAAAAACAGATTTGGTTTTAAATGTTGCTAACTTTGATGAACAGGTGATCAACCTTTCATTATATTTTCTTTTTCTTAAAAATATTGTAATAAACAAACCATAGCTGTGCCACGCACCAAATCTGCTTTCATTGCGCAAAAGTTTGCTTTTCTATAGATTTTCAATTGAACCGAAGTGCAGTTTTTTCAGTCTGTTGACACGTTTTGAATATTGTCGTCAATTATAATTGAAAGCCAGAGGGTGATGCAGCAAATAGAGCAAAAGAATGATTCAACTTCTAACGGTGGCCTAAGCTCAAAAGGGATCTTGCACAAATTGATTTTTCATTCAAATAGTTATACAAAAAATTGATTGCTTTGCCGTTGATTTTAGATTTTACAGTTCTCTGTCTGAGTGTTAATGATTATCGTACTTATCATCCTATTATTGGACTTTTAAAAATTTGTTTTCAGAATTCAAATTATTTTCATTGCGTTTATGTCCTGAAACACGTATTTTTATTTCAAAAAAAACTTTTATTCAAAACGGATAAACTGTTCTTGTAATTAAATTGTTTACATCGTCACATTATTCACACTCACTGGTTGTTTTTTAATGCTCAATTCACTGATCATTTTGAATTGCAAAGTTTTATTTGTTCACATGTATAAGCAATAGTGATCAATAGCCGCACAGCGATAGCTGGGGCTATTACTGGCCTTCTCTTGGTTTTTTATTTCGTTGTCGCAATTTTTGTTACGACCATATGACGTCACAACCACTTCAAATCTGCTTTTTGTTCATTCGTTCATGAAATTTCAACTGAATTGCGTGCGTGACGTCATTTTTCGCTCTTAGTAGAGTTTTTTGTTCTTTCGCGTTATTAAATTTTTGTTCACACTTGACTTACCTCGCTCTCAAAAATGACTTCCTCACTTTGAAATTGACTTTTATTTACTTTAATTCAAAGAGTTAAGGTCAAATGGGTGTGTGCCACTCTAAATGAAGGTTATTTGAGAGCGGGTAATAGAGGCAGGAAAAACTTATACAGATTTTGAATCAAAATCTAGCATATCAGCCTTCAATGAAAAGACAAATTTTTTTGGTCTGTCTTTTTTACTGTTTTTTACAGACTGCAGATCTACGAAGCTATTGCGGCTATTTTCTGGCAATCTGCCAGCTATGTTTATTTTAAAATGGAGATCTGTTCCGCCTTGTAGAAGTTTGGAAGTTTATAAGAAAACTGGTCGTCTGTGTTACTATCACTCATGGTGATTGCATTGCACTTTTATAACAGGAAAAGCCTCAATAAGTACCCATAAAGCTGATAAAAACTAAAGCTTAATGAAAAATTTTTGAGGCTTTTGCGTTATGAAAAAACTACTATAACGATTAGTGAGAGTTCCACAGACCAATAGTTTTTGTAAACCAATAGGAGCAATCACTAAATTATCAATCAGATTTGTTTCAAAAATGCACAAATTCCGGAGCTGTTTCAAAATTTTACTGTATTGAGCGCTCTTCTTCTGTATGTAGTTTTGATTTACATTATCAAAACCTTATAGTTTCACAGCCTCAGTGTGTTTTTAATAGACATTTTTTAAATCAATTTCTTACCATGTCATTTGTTGACGAACCTGACAGCAATATTGATTACAGATATTTCTTTTTTTTTTGTTAGATAAGGAGCTTCATCTTCGAATTTTTCAGTTTAAAGTGTTAAGGGGCCGCATCAGATTTATTTGTATTGCAAATTTTATCTATTAATCAGTTTAAAGATCAGTGGTCATTTTTGTGGTCTCCTCATTTTCTCCGGATTTTAACACACCTTTTAACACAGCTTTTAACACAGATTTTAACACAGCTAATGTTTTTATTTCTTACAACAGGTTTTTTCTCGGTTTTAAAAACTTGTTTTGCTTTTCAACAACTTGCAGAGAAAAGTTATGATTTATAAAGGTTTTTTCCATTCAGTCACTGCAATCAGCAGATTTTCATCTACTCGACAATTTTAAGTAACCCATTCAGACCACCGTCCTTGTTGAATTCATAGCTAAATCATTTGTCCTTCGGGCTCTATTCAGCAACAGTGGAATTATAAAATTTATATTAAAATTTCCTTCTACCTTCTCTTACAGGATCTGCCCCATGTTTGCACAATGAGCCAAACAAGACCATAGATGCCCCTTACTGTGGAGACTACATTGTGAATCAGGCTTCAGAACAGTGTGACTGTGGATCCAATGACACTTGTGAGGATCCATGCTGCGATCCACAGAACTGCACTTTTGTTACAGGTGTGCTGTTAATTGCCGTCAATCGCAGATTTCGGAAAAAAATGACTCTATATCCTGCTGACAAGCCACTCTAAACATTCGAACACCAAAAGACTACGCACACGAAGAGAATTCTTAAAATGCGCTGCAAACATCAAATAATGCAACATTTTGAATTCAAAATGTGCGAAGGGTTAATTCTCTAGAATAATGGGTCATTACGCTTTCAGCTTTTTAAAATCTAGTGCGTAGACTGTTTCTACACTTTTCACCGCGTTTCTAATGATATCTGAGACAAATTTGCGACTTTTCCTCCAAAATTTCCCAAAGTATTGTCTGTTTTTGTAATCGTTGCTTCGATAATACCCATACGTTTTCAATTGGATTCACATCGGGACTATCTGCTGATCACCCTACCGCTCTTTTTTTAAGAAATAGATGACAGCTTTTATTTTATGTGCGCAAGCATCATGGTGTCGAAAGATAAAATCTTCAAATTGCCATATTACTTCGTAATTCTTCAAATACTTCTTGTTAACTTCGAATTTGTTGATTAAAAAAAATCTTATTCCACTTCCTCCAAGATTTCGCACAATTCCTATGCTGCAACCGTTTCTTTTCTTTCAATTAAAGTTCGATATTTCGAATCGTAACAGCATCGCAAGCAGTATAAGAAGTTAGCAATTTAGAAAGCGAGAATGAAAATTATTTTAAAAATTCAAAATTTAAAGCCTTTTTTAACGCCGGATCGCAAATCAGACCTCATGAGCGAATTTAACGAATTAAGGGCACAAATTATGCTGTAGTTAGCGTTTTTGGTACCACAATAGATGTCTGTTTTGGATCAAATTGCTTGATTTTGTAGGTGAGACCACTTTTATGCATTATTTTATGGGTTATTAATTACCTTAACCATCTTTAAACTTCAAATAGATTCTCGTTTCGAATTATATGTTATTTTCTCTGATTGATAATGCTATGCTACTGTAGATGAACTATAGATTGGAGTTTTTAGCAAAAAAATTATTATTTATCTGTTAAGGGTGATGTAACTGTTAGCAGTTGTTTTAGCATCTTTTTCATCTAAAATTTGTAGGTCCAAAAGCGTAGGTACAGATTCTGATCCACAGTTAGCAAACAGATACTGTGTAACCCATTGGATTCATGCACTGATTTTTGATCTTTCTAATAAGGTGTCTGTGACGGCTGGTGAACAATATAGATAAAATTTGCTAAGATTTCTATACAAAGATTCTATCGCTAAGATTTTGACTTTAAATTTTTCAATACCCGGGTCGAGGTTTTTGGGTAAATTTTTGTAAGAAATGCGGTGAATGCGGTGAATTTTTATAACAAATGCGGTGATTGCGGTGAATGTGGTGAAAATAAATATTTCACCTCATTTCACCGCATTTCTAACAAAAATTCACTGCAAAATTCACCGCATTCCTTACAAAAATTAACCGCATCGACTTTTGTGGCAAATTAATGTAAGAAATGCGGTGAAAGCGGTTAATGCGGTGAAAAAAATATTTCACCACATTTCACCGCATTTCTTACAAAAATTCACCGCGAAATTCACCGCATTTCTTACAAAAATTAACCGAATCGACTTTTGTGGCAAATTAATGTAAGAAATGCGGTGAAAGCGGTGAAAAAAAATAATTCACCACATTTCACCGCAATTCTTACAATATTAACCGCGAAATTCACCGCATTTCTTACAAAAATTCACCGCATCTACTTTTGTGGCAACTTAATGTAAGAAATGCGGTGAAAGCGGTGAATGCGGTGAAAAAAAATAATTCACCACATTTCACCGCATTTCTTACAAAAACTCACCGCGAAATTCACCGCATTTCTTACAAAAACTCACCGCGAAATTCACCGCATTTCTTACAAAAATTCACCGCCAAACCTCGACCCGGGTATATTATCTTTTTCTCAGGAGCAACCTGTTCCTCGATGGACTTATGTTGTGAACCTACTACATGTGGATTGAAGGCATCTGGTGTAGTGTGTAGAGATGCTGTGAATACGTGTGACATTGAGGAACAGTGTGATGGAGTGAATTCAGAGTGTCCAACTGATAGCTATCATTCCACTGGTGACAACTGTACTGTCGATGGAGTCGATGGACATTGCTACTTTGGCAATTGCAGATCTCATTATGCTCAATGCTTAGAGTTAGCATAGCTTATTCGGGAGCCATTTTGAGATTTCCGCCCGCTGTTTTTTCCTGCTAAAAATGTAGGATCGGTGGCCTTTGTGATTTCGCATCTCACTGTACTATTTTTTATCTTCTCATCAATCTTGAGAAAAATACCGGAATTGAAGCATATGGCAAACTTAGCTGCATAATTTATGCAAACGATTGATCTCGAGTGTATCAACATAAAGATAGCTTAGAATTAAATTCTAGCACAATATCTAGATCAGATAAATACAAATTGTGGGCCAAGAGAATGTTATAGCTTGGAAAGCGTGAACTTTTGCCGAAAGAGCACACCATGACGCTCTTGTGGACATCAATTAGAAACGATCGATTGGCCTAAAATTAACCCCCCGGACTTTTTTGTTACATAGACAACGATATGGAATTGATATTTTCTCAGAAACCATGTTATTTTGCGATTTGTTTCTCAACACACCGTGCAATTTGTTTTCTTAACCTACGTGCCCCTAGTTAATTATACATACATACATACATACATACATACATACATACATACATACATACATACATACATACATACATACATACATACATACATACATACATACATACATACATACATACATACATACATACATACATACATACATACATACATACATACATACATACATACATACATACATACATACATACATACATACATACATACATACATATATACATACATACATACATACATACATACATACATACATACATACATACATACATACATACATACATACATACATACATACATACATACATACATACATACATACATACATACATACATACATACATACATACATACATACATACATACATACATACATACATACATACATACATACATACATACATACATACATACATACATACATACATACATACATACATACATACATACATACATACATACATACATACATACATACATACATACATACATACATACATACATACATACATATACGTACATACATAAATACATACATAATACATACATGCATACATACATACACATGACAAATTGTGTCCAACTTCTGCATTTTAAATAATGAGGTTTTTTCAAAATCTTTGATGATTTTCATTTCACAAAACCACTAACTATCTCGACAATTTTAATTTAAGTGCTCTAATTTCTACTAGCCCTAGACATCACTCAACACAAAGTAAGAAAGTGTTTTATTTACACTTCACTTGATTATTTCTGTGAAAACTTGCCACAGATGTGAATTCAAAGTCACTATGGTCTTGCAAAGAGAAAGTTACCTTGTAGGATTTGCAAGACAGACGTTGGTTTTGGATTAGGAACTCGGCTCACAAAAAATCAAAATTAAGGAACGCAAGCCAATCAGACGTGGTAAAATGAGATGGTGAGAATTGCATCATTATCTGTGTTCTTCACACTTGTTCCAGTTCTGAATCTGGCATCGCAATTAATTTAAACTAAAGGAATGTAAGTCTAAAGTATTCACACTAGCTGAAGAAAGATTTATTTCCATTTTTAGAGTGTTTGACCCATCTAAAAGTCAATTGCTGCAGACAACCGGGTGGGAACTATGCTGGGCTCTGAATACCAGGGGAGACCAATGGGGAAACTGTGGCTCTAATGTGGTAGCAGACTACACTGCTTGTACAACGGAAAACCAAAGGTGAAAAAAACTTTAGATATCGTTGGAACTCTGTAGCTACACTCTAATCATTCTAAAACATGCTGAAATAAGTTAGACCACCTAGGAAGAGGTCCGCGACCCAAAACAGGTATTGGCCAGACCAACTTGGGTTGCGGACATGGGGTCCGGTGCGACCCCATTCAATGGTCTGGAAAATAGCAATTTCGGTCGCGCTTTCCGTCTGGCCAATAGCATTTTTTGGTATATCCTGGCCAATACAAACGTTTCGGTCTGGCCAATACCCAAATTTCGGTCTGTTGGGTCTGGCCAATACCCACATGTTGGTCTGTTTAGTCTGGTCAATGCCCATTTTCTAGGCCAAGAGGTCCAGCCAAAAGAAGTCCCGTAAATTCCCTCCTGTAAATTGTATAAATGTGTGCTGCATAGACTTTTTTCAAAATAATAGCAAATCAATGTTTACCAACATCTACTTCAAGATAATTAGACTACTTCATCGAACTATTTTCCGGAATTGGCATTGGTCTAAAATCGACGGGTTTTTTTCACTAATGTTTTTTTTAATTCATTCGCATTTACAGTTCAGAAAGTTGAACCGAATAAAATACAAATTTTATTGGATTCTTGTGCACGATTAAGTGGGCCTGGACAACGGTCTGGCCTAAGGTCTGTTCCGTCTGGCCAATGGTCTGGACGTTGGTCCAGCCTATGGTCTGGCCAATGGTATGGACGTTGGTCCAGCCTATGGTCTAGACAATGGTCTGGGCAACGAACTGGCCGAGGGTCTGTTCAGTCTGGCGAACGATCTGGACGAATTGCACTCAGTCTGGCCAATGGTAGCCAAAGTCTGTGTGGTCTGACCAAGGGTCTGTTCCGTCTGTTCAATACCTTTTTTGCGTATGGTCGGTCTGGAGCCAATGTCTTGGGTCGCGGACCTCATCATTGGCACCTCAAATTAATTGTAAAAAATTTGTATATGAAAACGCGTTTTTTTCGTGGAGTGCGGTTAATGTGGTAAGACCAACGCGAAACGCTAACAAGCAGTCAGTTCCGGTTGTTTTAACCCACAACATCTACGCCAAGTCCACAAAAGATCTTGATTTCCCATGTTACCTCTTCCAAGTCAACGCAACATTTTCGATTTTTCAAGAACCACACTAACGTTTCCAAACTCCCGCTATGATCTCCGTGGTTTTTTTAGGTCATACGCGGTTTTTCTGATTAGCAAAAAGACTTTGAAAACGCTGCCAAACATTTTCTGCCTACTGCAAAGGTCTGACTGTGTTGCAGGGTGGTAAAGAGCCACACATTTGTGTATCAAGCCAAGATCCACAACACTATCTTTCATATAAAAGCACTAAAATAATGGAAAAACCAAAAAATGCAATACGGATTAGTGAGAACCTTTATTTTTTCATTTTTTGTCAGTCTTTCAAGACCCACAACCAGTTTTCTTATGTATTGGTGAGATCTTGGCAGTGGCGTTCATTGTGTCGACTGCACAGTGAACGTTTGTTTACTGTACAGTTATATAGAAAAGACTACAAGTTCAGGACAGTCTAACATGGTCAACGATTTGGTTAAGCTGTGTTATTGCGAAATTGGGAAATAAAATCACTTGAACAGTTTTACTTCCCTTTTGCTCCTTTTTTACATTTCAAAGAGTTAGCAATTAATTTGCCTCTTTTTCTGCCATTGTTTTTCAATGTTACTTAAAATCTTTTGGATTCGACCTTGTTAGTATCCGACACTTCATCTTAGTAGATTTTTCTTTAACCAAATCATGTTTACAAAACCGCTCATTTCTCACATCAATTCGCCACATTTCTCACATTTTTACCGGTTAATGGCATTGATTCATCGCCTCGCGATTATATAAGCAAATTACACCTCAATTATCTTATTGATGATCTCTGAATATATGCAATTTCCTATCACAGGCTCGCACAAGCTTCCCGAGTCAAAAACAAAAAAAATTTTGCAAGATCTTGTAAGAGTTAACTTCTTTTTTCAACATTCTTACACAATGATCTTGCATTGCAATAGCAAGTTTACTTTTTTAAGAAACAAAACAACCCAACCAAATAAAAAAGCGCTCAAAAAATCAAAAAGACCTGTCCTACTTCCTATTTGAGCAGAGCTCAAAGACGTTTGAGAAAGCTCTCCCAAGTCCTATGATATGCTAAATCATATCCTATTGAAATTGAAATCAATCTGTTGCAAGGAACATGACCAGTAATTAGTACAATTATTAATTTTTCGTATTGCAGCGAAGTTACAGAATGCGATTTAAGTTCACTGGATTTCAAAATAACTAAACAATCGTTTGTCGAAACTTAGCACAAGCCGAAACGTCCTAGTCCCTCCCTAGTCCTTTTTAACTAAAGTTGTCTCGCAAGATCTTGCAAAATCAACTCTGTCTTTTAAGATAACTTATCTTCTGCAATAAATCTCGCAATATCATGTAACATAAAATTTTGGTTACCAACTAGAGTTTTAGAAGCAAAAAATGTTTGCTGCGGGGATGTTGGAGAGGTCTGTAGTGTTCTAGCTTACATATATCACTCTAGAAGGTTTGAAGATTTTTCAGCAATTCTCTGCCAAAATTTATTTCTTGGGTTCTCAAATCAATGGTCCTAACTTATTATTTCGGGGCTTAAGGCGTGTCTAGACATGATAGAATAAGGTGTCAATTCTTGCCCAGACTTTGAAAAACTGTCTGTTATGAGTTATGTCTTGACAAGATTTGCCAAGTTCTGACCAGCACTTTTAAGTTTCAAACATGATTCGGAACTTACTTTTAAGTCTATGTCAGTAGTACATAGAGGTACCGAGGTGCCCGCGGGGGGGGGGGGATGGTGACCCACATGTTTTAAGATAGGCTATAGCGATTTCAAATCAGTTTGGTCACCATTGAATTATCGCAGCAATGTGTATAGATAGCTAATAGATTTTACATGTATTAACATGAGAGTTATGGGAACAACGTATAAAGATAGGTAATAGATTTTACATGTATGAGGATTTGATTTTTGACAGTAAAGTATAATGATAGGTATTAGATTTCTAGATTATACACGTATTAAGGTTTGAAATAAGATACCAGCGAATTAAGATAGGTAATAGGTCTTATGTATAACATTTCTCATTAAATTTTGCATCACAAATTAAGAAAAAGCTAACAGATAGCAAATTGGAAAAGAAGCTGTGTTATTGTTGGTGCGAAGCTGTAAGCTGAGCGTAGCTATATTGCAGTGCCCTTGGTTTTTTTTGTTTCATCATCTGACGCTCTATTTTCATTTTAAATTTCTTCTAGAAAATTCTATCTCGTCACTGCTTAAGTGGTTTTTTTCACGCTTGATTTCACGCTTTCTGCGTGACCTAAATTAACGTATTCAGAAGTCCTCTCTTGCTAAGTCAAAGCTGATTGTAAGAAGAATGATTGTAACGTCCGGACAGCCTAGTGGTTAAAGCGACAGGTTGTTAATCAGGAGATCAGTGGTTCGAACCTCGGCAGTGGAACAATTTTTGCACCCAAAAACATCCTCCTTTAAATTAAACTTTAACTTTTTAGGCGACGGCGATAACTTTTATCAACTCACTTCTCTATCTTTTTTCATCTTTATTTTACGGCACGCAAGTCTATTTCGCAGCTATTCCGGCAATCTGCCGGCTATATTATTTTTTTTGTTTCACGATGAGTCATCATTTTGACGCAAATGTTTTAAGGTAGTGGGTAACAAACAGTGCTCAAAACGACTAAGTGCCAGACAGAAAATTCTACAATGCTAATACATTTTCGAATATTCTGAATAGCACCTGTGATGAGAATAACCTAATTCTAAATAATGAGTTTTCTAAAAAAAACGTTTTCCGATCAAACTCGTGATTGTTGTAATTTACAGTTTATAAATCACAAATTTACCATGAATTACGTCACCGCAAACTATTTCGATTTTCAGAGACTGTGCAGGTAAAAAGAATTATCTCAAACAACTGATAAAAAAGAAAAGAAATAATTGACTCAACTCTGGAATAAAAATGGATCAAAATAGACCTCTGATGAACTAGTAACATTGTATTGATCGCCTCATGTGGATGTCTACATTGATACACTGAAAAAATTTTCTTATTGATAGCCATGACGTGAAAGTTATTTAATGAGAAGCGCTAGAACAAAAGGAACTTTAAGAATTTCCAGGTGTTTCTTTATATCAGAACACTAAACCTTGCTTGTTTTTTCATCCAGGGTTGTCTGCAGATCTGGTCAAGACCTTGCAAAATAAGTCAGAAAATTTTACATGCTCAATTTGAACTTTTAAAACCCGGTTCAGGTTTCTCTTCAAGAATGATTACTTTAAACATTGGACTCATCAACTTGACAAAACTTGATTACAATCACATCACATGTTCACAAGCATACAATTAGTTTAAATGGTTAAAATGTATGGAAAAGAATCAAAAAGTTTAGATCATCAAAGGTGTCGCATGAATTCCATCTGCATCCACAATTCGTTTTGGATAGAAAAACGAGAGTCCTTTTTTAGTTTGCTCATAGGTTAGGATTTGGTGATTTATAGTTCTGAATCCTCTGTTAGTTGAGGTCCTACTCACTGCATCATACAGGACTCGTCTGTATTTTTGTAAAGGCCCATCACTGTTTTCTTCCAGAGACTCTTGTTGAGTCCTTTGCTGCTGAAGTTAGTTTTGTTCGTTACTGAATTATAGCAGCAATACGTTTTGCTATATAAACATAGCATTTCAGTACATCGGAATTCCTCCTTGAATAATCCAGGCTCACGCTTGTCATGTTTCATATGTCTATCGCAACAAGTTCTTGGAAAAAAATTACTTGTACTGTTAGCATGAAAAAATCTGTACAATCATTACTTCTCATCTCATTGCAAATACTCCTCATTTCTGGTTTAATGCATTCATAGAGATTTTCATGAGCCGGTGCCAGAAACAAAGAATCTGTGCCCATCTCAAGCTCCTCGAATTTTTGAACATCACAGACTTGTCAAAGAAGTTGTAGTAGAGCTCCAGCATTCTCAGTTTTGCATAGTGTAAGATAAAGAATCCAACAATTATTGGTTCACGATGCTCAACAGTGCTTTTCACAAGCTCAACGTCATATATATCTGTCGAAACGTTGTTCAATCTTCTAAAAAGACGGTTATTAATAGCTTTATGCGTCTTTTCATCGTTAAGATAAAGAGCTTCTGTGTGTCGACTTCGATCCATAATCTGATAACCATACGAGCTGTTTCCAAGTAATTTCATAGTTTCAGCAACAACGCTAGAGCCCGGATTTTCATCACCTTTTCGTCTTGCATCAACGACAGATTGTACGAAACTCAATGAATCTGTGGATTTTGATACAACGTAGACCCAGCTTCAAATAAAACTTTAATAATGGTGTTATAACTATTCCATTGTTTAATTTGTTACTCGAAATTAACATTCGTTGTGGTTATAGCAATAACGCTTTTTTTTCGGCATATTCCAGCATAAATTTTCCTATATTCTCTCTTCAAACATCAATTTTTTTGAAAATTGGAGGAAAGTTTGCAAATGGTTCAGGAAGCTCTTCAGGAACTTCTAAATCACATTTTACATATCCGAATAAATTATCTTCCTCTATCCTTGCCAACAGTTTTTCACTGCTCAAGCGTAATTTGTAGCGGAAATTTTTTCTAACGTGGTTCTTCAGCATGGCGTTCTCCTGAACATTATCTCACCATTCCCACTCTCTCATCTCTGTAACTTTATACCCATTCTTTTCCAGGTAAAATTTTCGTAACTTATCGGATTCACGTTTCCGGGTACCAAACTCAAATTCATCCTCAGTAAGATTTGGTTGAGTTTCCCTAAAGGGACAGAAATGGTAGTAGCATTCAAGGGCTTCAAAAATTGTTTGGCAGTGACCACAAAAGCCATCCACAAAGAAAGAATCAATTTTTTTCTGTTTTCTAGTCGTATAGAAGCTCTGAATAGTACATTCGGGTCTGTTTGCTGGATAGAAAGACAGTTTTACTTTTGAAGAGCTTTGAACTTTTGAAGATCGCTATCAAACTCCCATCTAGTGTAGAGTCCAGTTGGCATCGCTTGGCACATGGAGAAAAGGTACAATTGGCTAGAATCTATTCCAACTATTGCCTTACAGATATTGTTTGACCTCCGGAAGAATGTTTTGTTTACAACAGCTTTCCTCCTAAACACTATTCATGGACCACCAGTCATTTCATTTCATATTTTCTCATGCAAGTCTTTGTCAGTTTCGATGAAAGCGTAAAAATTTCTATCAGTCGATTTATGAAGACAGATATTTGCCAAATTGGGTAGTGTACACCCAAGCTTTAACATATCAATTTTCTGATCGTGATAAAATTTCATCATTTTCTTCATTGCATGCAAAATTGGTACAACATCTTTGTTGTTATACCAGCGAAGGAAATCGCAAAAAGTTTTCATTTTCTCCATCTTCCACAACTTTTCAAGGAGAGCATAATTCTCCTTTCCAGATAAAGGTTCCTCTTTCAAACCCTGTTCTCGGAGAAGATCTAACTCCTCTTTTCCAGATTCCATCATTTTCTTGAACTGACAGAAGTCCGTCTCCGAAGGATTTAGATTTTTCAGTTTGCTGAAGAAGGAATCATAGGATGGGAGATGATTGCAGTCAAGTTTCGTCGAATCAAACCATTCATATGGGAAATAACCTTTCGTCTCCTCAGATTGATATGCTTTCAGAAAAGAATCCAGTGATGCCGCTCCACCAAGAAAATTAAAAATATCGAGAAACTGAATATCCCCGAATTTGAAAGAAATAAATTGATTTGCCTTTTTGATTACCGTAGGTTGAATAGCTCTATCTTTAAGGAGAGGGGGAATGATATGTGCTTTGATTAAATTTAGGTCAACTTTTTCACTGCTGAATCCAAAAACTGGTAAAGTGTCAACATAATAGTTGAAATGGCGCTGGAGATCAATGAGTTCCTTTTGCTGGATTCGTAAAAAGTTTTAAGATACCTTACTATCTTCTGTTTCACTACTGATTTTTGGTTGAGTTTCGGAAAAATTTGCAGTCTGGAGGAAACATCACTCAATCTAGATTTGATCTGTGCTTCCACCGCCAAGAACTTAGGTCTCAAGTCCGCTTTGTTTTTTGCTGCTAGTGTTTCCCGTTGAGCTACAAAGGATATGATGAGACGATTAGGATCATTTTCGCATAAGAAAACTGGTTCGTCCAACAAATTAGAAGAGATTGATACGGATACAGGTACATGAGTACCAATCCATGATGTTGTCGCTGTGTTATTGATTTCCACTGAGTGAACACATATTGCTTCGAAGTCGAAGACGACAAAATTTCTGAAGAGGGAATTATTTTCTGGATAAGCGATTGAGAAGTTATCAAGCTTCTCAAATAATGTTTCCCGCAAAGAATAAGCACCTCGCCGATAGATATTTTTCACTCGTTCTTTGCAAGTTTTCAAGTGCTGGTTGAAATGACCTGAATGGTTGAAAAACACATCACAGCTGGGACAACAAAACTTCTTGAAGAATTTGTTGATATCATTAACATAACAGATATGATTGTTATATCGAAGCACTTTAATGTTTTAATCATATCGTTCAACGCTGCGTCGAACAAGTTCACCGATAATTTCACCATCTTCAAGGTCAAAATCATAGATGAAAATATTTTGTTTGAGTAGTTCTTCAATTATTGGAATTTGATCAAAGGAAACACCTGTGAAGTTGTCAGGGTCGCAACCACTTACAGTAAGAAAAACGTGAAAAATTTTAATTGCCTGTAGTTCAACACCTACTGATCCGAATAAATGAATAGCAATTGCACGGAGCAAACACAAATTATCGTTATACGGTTCATCGTGTCCATTTGAAAGGAGACAATTTGCTTCAGGGTTCCTTAATAATGGCTCTGGAAGAGGAGAATCAGTGCAACCCAGCGCTGCAAAGACAGTAACATTTGTAATTACTGTGAATCGCAGTTTTGAGTTTTAGCGTTCCTGTGTACATGTTTCAATCAAGTCAAGTTTCTCAATTTCGTTCTGGATGTTTAATAAACCGTTTTTATTGCTTAGCAGAAAAGCTCGGTCGAGCAGTAAGTTATTTTCATGCGGATAATAATATCGGTAATCGTTTGTCTCTATATTTTGCAACAAAAACCCCAAAGCTGTGTTAATTTGTGCAGCACAGTTGAGGTTTTAGAAAACTTCATTGAGTTTTTCGTTGATCCCTTTGGTGTCCAAATTTGATAAACTGAAGTTGAAAACTTTCTGTCTGCCATGCTCAGCATGCATATCGTCGAGTAAATGCTGACACGCTGCCAGTTCTTTCAATGACTCGCAATCGTTATCAATTTTCTCCATAATCTCAGAAACACGGTTTGTGCTTGAGGACCCAATTTTTTTGCTAGCTTGATGTACTTTTTTGCCATGCAGTTGAAGTGAATAGAAACTTGGGAACTGTTTCTGACAGACAACGCACTTGTTCAGTGTATTGCGAACTTTTGCTTCGGAAGCCTTCGCAATATGGTATGACAATTCTGCAGCATTTTTTGTCGCAAAATTACAATTCTGTTTCTCACAGTAAAGAGTGCCCATCATACATGTCGTCCTGTGGCAAGCAATGTGGGCCTTTACAACAGCTTTTCAGCATTTTTCACAGTTGACGGGTAGATTTTGATCTTTTGCAGGCATTTTGTTATAACTGAGTACGTTTAACTAAGGAATGAACAAATAGAAGTTTTATTCTAGTCGAAAGTTATTGAAACTGAGTCCTAGAATATGAATAAACAAATGTCTCTCAAGTTCTGCAGAAATTCAAGGTGTTTTCATGACTACATGCGAGCAATAAAGTTGAATTATGATTTTATAGTACTAAAAATAGATTTTATTTTGAGTCGTCAACCAATCAGAGCAAAGTTTGCAGAACTTCGGTAAATTGCAACAGCCTTTATTCATGTACAGAACTTCTGTAAATTACCACAACTCCGATTTGTTTACTTAATGTCTCGACACGATTTATTTAAAAGCAATGAAAACAAACCAAAGTTTACCTCAGTTTAAAGATTATGGAACTTCGGGAAAATGTGACAGCTTTGATTTGTTTAGAGAGCTTCAGAAAAACCAAACAGCCTTGGTTTGTTTACTTAATGTCTGGACAGAATTTGTTTAGAAGCAATAAAAATAACCACATTGTAAAGAATTTTAGTCGTCGAACGACCTTGAAATTTTGTTTACACCATGTTATCAACTCAAACCCAATAATTCATAGAGGTAATTAACTATTTACTCACTCAGTTTAGTCTCTTTTTATGGTTGAGGTTATGTACGAAAACAGTCCTGAATACTTCAAAAAATTTCAAAAACGATTCAAATACACTATTTGCGACACAGAACCAAAACCTCAACATTCTGGAATAGAAAATTATGCGCACGGTTATCATTCGTCTTCGACTGTTATCGATGCTTGTTCGTTTGGTTCCAGTCATTGGTATCTTATTTTTGAAAATACAGGTCCCGAAGATAATATTGTTTTTCCTCTGTATGCTCGCGACGATACCTTGCCTTGTGACTTGTTTTAAAATCCATATTTTGACTACGGAAAAAAATTTTATAACTCATGGTGCTTTTGTTTCTCGCTTACATGTTGCTGTGGAGTAGTTTTCAAAGTTTAATCATGTTTCAACCAACAAAACTAAAAAACAACTTCGTAACCCTGTGAAAAGGCTCTCAACCATTACTACTTTCACTTCTAACAAACGTGCTTCTACTATCCCCGATGTGACTGTAAAACGTTTTTGTCAACTAATGCTTGGTAAACACTCTTCTTCTCTCTATCAAATTATGGATATACTTTTAAGTGGACTGGGAAGTTTTGTACGTGAGACTTCAGACTGTTTGATAAATTTTCAGTTCTGTAAAAATTCTTGTGTCTAAAATAGTGCTGTGATAGAACAATTAATTCAGTTTCACCCCATATGTTTTAAAAATGCCAACAATTGCAATTCATTTACATCAGGTACAAATGGAAACTTACTGCTATAGAAATAATGAGCAATATAGATGCAAAATAAACCACACAGTTGCGAGTCTGCTGATTGCAGGGGAGATTAAATATCTCTTCTGTGCTCCATAATATCCATCATCACATGTAAATCAGTACATTGCTGTAAGCGGGAGAAAATGTCTTTTTAGGCAGTCAGAGGTAGTGCTAACGGATCTGCAAAGTAAAATACCGGGTATGCGTAGCGTTTTGCAAGCATCACCCAATGTGAATCAATAGAATCAGCTCGCGATGCATTCACAATTAAAAACTGTTAACTGGTAAATATAAGGGAAAATTGTCAGCCGCATAAACACCTCAAAATTTAAATTTGTGGTGTTTACACTGTTTCACTTGAAGATGAATTCGGTCTTCGTCCATTAGTATGTGATCATGGGAAGAGCGTTTTTGGATGCGTTTCTTGCAGAGTCAATGTAGATCGTAGATGCTTTTTCCCCAAAAAGAAATATTTCAACGTTATGAGCTAACGCTGCATCGAATTTGAGTTCGACAGACAATGATGAATTTGTGAGCTCTGGATGAATAAAATCATGAGTTGCCTCTTGAGTGCTGGTCAGATCAAATACCATTATTTAATGGTTTGCGAACTCAATCAGAGGAATTCTGTGGCCATTTTCTACATAAGCTAATGCACTCATTGAATTGTAGTACCACCTCTTGTTGTCAGTTGTTGACATTGGAGTTCCAGGCGTTGCAAAACCATTCCGATAAATGGTTATCTCTCTTAAACCAAATTTCTGATAATGGAATGGATTAGCGGCGTTGGTACGGATGAATGCTGTACCAACGCTTAATGCAACAATGACTCTTCTGATGGGCTCTTTAGTGATAATATCCTCATGTTTCCAGCTCTGTTGGCCTGTTGTAGCCAAGAATGTTTTGGTAATTGCTTCATTGTATCGGTAAATTGCCGGAGTTTTCATTAATGTCTTCTCAATTGCACCTACAACATTATCTGACACCGTCATTTTCCTGATAAATAAATTAGCCTCCTCTATTTTAAACTTGTAGTGTTTCGCTGGGTCTTCGCTAATGACGGCAAAGTCATCTTGAGATCTTCTCATTGAAATGCGTAACGTAACTCCACTAACCAAATATTCCCACAAAAAAAATCAACCGCCAACTTTCCATATAACGTTGCACGAACTGTCGCACTGTTCTTTTTCTAATATCTGATATTGCTGCTGGAATAGTGCCGGGGTTTTCTTCATACTCGTAACCCTGACATTTTAGCCAAGTTTTCTTTGCGTCTGTACCGTGAGAGAATTCAGTTTCTATGAAACTTTTGTGTGCATAGTGTCCATTAGCTGTTGAAATTTTGATACCATTTGCAGAAACAGTACAGTCAGCGAAAAGCGAATGAAGGATATTATTAGCAAAATACGGAAGATCACTGGCATTAGCGTCACCATGTGTGTAGCGCAAATCTGTTCCCTCTGTTTGAAGTATTCGACACTTGATCTCCAGGTAAATTTTTTGCAAGTCGATAAAATTGTTGCGATCACCAGCAACTTCAAATTCCAATGATGATCCTGAAGGCGAATAAAGCGGTCCTGTTTTTTGCTCGAATGATTGATCAAATGTTACCAGCGAAGGTGGTTATTCAAATAAGTCTAAAGAACTGTTAGTGGCTTCAGATGGTATTACAATATTAGTTCGCCTTTTTCGCTCGCGAGAAAAAAATCCAGACGACTCCTTTTCGGACGGGGTTTTCGAGAAATTATTCTTCTGGTTGAGATTTTTCGTTTTTGGTTTGGTCTCCTGTATTGTCGTCTTTTTCGTCTAATTATTTTACGACCTGATGCAATACGCGATTGAACAGATCCACCTATTTGTTTGCGAGCTGTTTTGGCTACTGTACTTTTCAGTGCTTGTTTTGCTGACTTTCTTTTGGTTGCAACTTCTAGTAATTCCGGTGCTCCCTGAACCAATAAATCACGACCAATCTTTTTCGCTGCGGGCCAGAGAAATTTGCGTGCTAATGGCAGAGCAACTCTTCCAATACCTGCAGCAAGCGATCCAAAACCGCTGCCTCTTGTCTGTAGTGTCCGGAAAAATGCGGCATTGATTTAGATGCTTGATTGCTGTAGTATGCCTCCATATCGAATAATTTTTTGAAATTTTAAACTGACTATAACTTTTCCTGTTCCATTAGAAGGAATTAGTTTTCCAGTTTCGTTTCTCAACTCTACCTGGATGTTCTGAATGTTGTTTGATAATTTTGGCTTGTAATCATTTTGTGTAGGACTTGTGGTGTATGGGTGTCACTGTGCTTATGCTACCGTTTCTCAAACGTCATTCAGACTCAATGATTTTTTAATGGAGCTCTCACATCAACATTGTTCTGATGTTCAATTATATCAATGTAAACAAACTTTAACTGTGATCCGCAAGTGATATCAACTGGAAAATCTCCAGCATGTTGGTTCAAAGGGTCGCCTGCTTTTTCTGACTTGTAACCAATATGAATGAAATCATGATGTGAAGTATCTTTCGTTCCTTTAAAACCAAGAAGACTGGGTACTTCTTCATCTTCAAATGACAATCCTTCGTTAGGTCCAAATTTCAAAACTAACTTTTGCGTTACAGTGTCAAAATCATAGTCAAACTGTTTCAATTGAGCGATTCGAAAAATTTCTCCCATAAGCTCTTCTGAACTGTTGTATAAAGCTTTGCGAATTCTTCGAAGTTGTCCAGTGCGAGTATGTGAAGCATCAAGTTCAGCGCCAGAACTGACATACGCAACTATTTCGGCTGAGTTTACATTATTGATGTTTGATGGAAATGATATTGAAGCAAGGGCAACTTGCCAATCTCCATCTAACTGTAATGTTTGGGCTAGCTGATTTCGAAACTTGGCCATAGTATTATTGGTAAAAATTCCCATTGATGCATTCGATATAAAATCAGTAGTAAATTCTTTATGAAAACTCATTTTTAGTCTTCGACAGGAAGAACGTTTACTTGGACTAATTCTGGTTCATAAGATTTACCTTCAATTATAGCGTTGTTTGCATCTATAAGGTTGTATGTTGCTGGACTGAGGGTGGCAACCTTGAATAATGTGAAGACTTCGTCTGTATAATTTTGTTTATAACCTTTCCTAAATATTTTGTCTGCCTTTGCAATCCGAACCAGGTCTCCTTCTTCGTATTTTGGCGGGTACTTTTTTGTGCTAGTTGCAAGGGATATTAGAAACGGTTCATGTTTTTGAAAGTTTTATTAGGTGCAAGTTGGGTAACACGATTAACACGACTGTTTATAGTATTTACAAACTGCGGCAATTGCTTAATGTAAGTCCAAGTCCAATTTTCCTCCTGGTATTTGTGAATAACGTTTTTGAGCGATCGAATATTCCTCTCAGCAAAAGTCAATTTGGTTTCGTTTTCGGTTGTATATAAATGAATCTCCTTATTTTCACAAAATTTTTTGATTTCACCGTTAAACTCGGATCCCTTGTCTGTCCAAACCCTTTCTGGTTTTTTCTGCTTGATCAATTTTTTGAACGCTTCGACAGCATCTTTTGCATATAAAGCCTTCATTGGTTGCGCTCTAATGTATCGCGATAAAACATCACCAGCCACCAGTAAATATATGACTCCACTGTTGTTTTGGGCAAATTTTATCCATATACGCCACATCGACAGACCAGATTTTGTTTATTCTGTATGCAACAGCTTTTAGTCTCGGAAAGGTTTTTCTGAATTTTTTGTATTTTGTGTATGGGGCTTCCGACTGAAGGTACTGAAGCACTTTGGATCTTGGTAAATCGCTGGCTTTCTTCAAATTAGCAATGCTACCAGAAGCTGCACTACCTTTTGTGTATAATTTGTTCAATTGTTTAACATAAGAGGAAGTAATTTGCCCACGAGCTAGACGGTTGGATTTCATCTTTTGCATTTTCAAAGCTTCATTCATCTTTGCCAGAAGCTTTCGATACTTCTGTTCTCGAGACTCCTTATTCTTCATTTTCTGGTTCATCCTCAAACAACTGTAGTTTTTCGTTTAGTGATGAGGCAAGAAATTTTCTTGCGTATGTATCACAAGTTAATTGTGAACTGATATCTAGAAAGGTCAGGTCTTTATAAAGTTCAAATGAAAGCTTAGAGTTTGTTTGTTGTAGATTGTAAGGAAAATCTGCGACAAGAATTCCCGTGCTTGACTTATTTACCATTAGTCTTGTTGTCTGATCCAGCGATAGAGATTTTGACTCTTCTATTTTTTCCAATATTAGGCTCGCTTTTTCAAATTTTTTTCTGTCAAGGTGTTTAATATCTCTCAAAACGCGCTCACTGATTTCAGTTGAAACTTTTGCACCAATTTTGTCATCTCTAGTCTCAGTCAACTCATCTTTGACATTCTCCAAAATATTATCTGTCTGCTGTTGCGTGTCTTGTTACGTGGTAGAAGGTGCTGGTGGAGACTTGCTTCTTTGCAACAGTGATATTTGTTTTGCTTTCTCTCGGACATTTTTATTGTTGAGAAGTTGAGCAATTTGATGTTGTTCATTCGCATATATTTGGCGAGGAATTAACACAAGTTCTTCAGTGTGCATTTTGCTCCAGAAAAGCAATACAAGGTAACGCAATGAGTTTAATTAGACGGATTCCAGAATCTGATCAAAAAATTTTTATTCTCTCACTTTTTCCGACTCACCTGTCTGAAAGTTTACGTAGTGGTTTCTCGATTTTTTTTAATTCTACTTTATTAACTGGTACAACTCCGGAGAGAACGTTCATCACACAGTCACTCAAAAACAAAATGAAATCGCCCTGATGTAATATTTCTATTTGAGCTGTGTTCTCAATCCTCCTATTTGCCCATTGCTGGAGCATAAGCAGATGTTTCCTTTTCCTTTCTAATTGTTGTAATGACTGCTTCAGGGGACGAAATGTAAAAAAAATAGAAGGATCCGGTCCAATTAGTTGCGATGAAAAACGTAAACCCTAGCTGGTATTGGGGTCGAGATCAGTCATCAAATGTCCAAAGGGCTCCGCAGTTGCTAGTTTGTATGCTTCTTTTATCAGTTGGAGACAATTCAACTGTTTTCCAAGATACTCAATTTGTTGAATGTCACGAAGCGACTTGAATAATATTATGTGTGTTTCATTCAGATCAATGGTTCTGGACCATTTGCTTTGATGGAGCAAATTATGCTTGACGTATATAACATGTAGTTTGCGATGACGTCCTGATGTGGCTATTTTTACAAATTCTTTGTCGTTGAAGATATCTTCACATGAATCGTCATAGATAAGCAGACAGTGTGATAAGATTTTTGTTATATCAAAGCCTGAGTATTTAGGAACTCGATCCCTGGTATAAATCGTTGCATATCTTTGAAAAGTGGTTGGAACTCTTTGTAAAAATAATAGATTTTCAAAAAACGTGGATAAAAAGTCAAACCTTTTAGCATTCGAAACAAGAATTCTGTTTTACCACAACCGCTCGGTCCTACAATTGACATGAATACCCTGTCATGTGTAAGAATAACTTTGTTCATAGTTTGGGGTTAAGTAAAGTTTAACCAACTAAACTCGATAATAGAGCAATCCAAATTGATTTCTCTTCACAGCTTTCTGATAATAGAAAGAGCATAGAGAAGCAAAGAATGATCATTAAGACAATGATACTCACTTGAACAATAAAAATTACTTCGGACCTTGGCACTGTTGAATCCGAACAACAACGCCATGGGGGCCTCTCCTTGTTGTTTACATCAAAGACTAAAATACTGATACCAGCGTCAGCCTCGTCTCTTTGATTCATTGGAGAAAATTAATACTTGAAAATTGAATTGAAACAAGAATGATAAAAATTGTTAAATTTTGAATTATTCACTGGGCAACTGTTTCATGTACCAGAACTCAAACAAATTGAAACCTTTATTATGACTTCTTATCTCTAGTTTATAACAAACAGTTGATGAGTCATTTTCCTTGAACGATGGTTGATTGAAGACTTTTTAACTTCGGGTTGCTCCAAGACATATAACCGCAACTCATTCGGCATCTCATTAAGTGATAGCTCACGTTCTGGTGGTGATTGATTTTTTCAATCTAAATTGAGGAACCTTTTTGTCCGCCCATTGCCTCCAACGTGGGATTCGCTGCTCTTTGGGGGAATGCAAAGGCTTCTGGTTTGTTTTGTTCATAGCCATAATTGAACTGATTTCGATGTTCTCGAGCTCTCTGTTTATTTTTTACATACAGTTGGAGGTGATAGAAATTATCTATCACGGGCAGGAAAGCCCTAAAGCTGTCTAGCTCGTCGGCAGAAAGGGTAATGGTTGCAAAAAAACGTTTGCTGCTACGCTATAAAGCAAATTGTAACGCGGTTGTTGTGCTGAGTTTGGCTTATAGTTGAGACAGTTTACTCGGTTCTGTTAATCACGCAAAAAATTATTCTGTATTGCTGGAGAGGGATCCTGAACTCTGTTGAATATTACAATCGGCCGATCGTCAAGTGGAGTCAAGCAAGTGAATATCTTCAAGTTGTCTGACAGATAAGTTGTTAAAGTTGCCGTGTCTTTTCTCTGCATCACTTTGTGTCCACTGTGAAAGTATTCTTGCCTTACGTTCCGCGCAGTGATTTAATAATGGCTCGTTTGTTGAACGAAAGTTTGAATGAAGATAACAGGAGACTACCTGTTCTTCTGATATTATCTCTGAGATTTGGGGACAATTTAAATCCTCCAGATTATAAACAGTTTTTTGTAAAAACTTACTGAGGAGCTCACACTTTTCAATGCCTTTGGCAAAAAATTTTTCCGGGTGAATCGGAAACTGAAACTCAGACAGATTGTTTTCAAATCACAGTAAAGTATATCCCCTTGGTCCCAATCAAGACCGTGTAGGTTGTTGGTCAGCCAAATAACAGTTTGTCTATCGTGTGCGGGTAAATCAGCGAATTTAAGCGCCGGTTTGAAAAATATTGTATCGTTGTAACTCGGACACAAACTGAGTTCTTTTATAATGAATCCAAGTGAATCGAGTTTGAAACCTTCAAGATCGAGGATAATTATTTTTGTGGTTTTGCTGCCAAAGTTTTCTAGCATTCCAATTCACGAAACAAATGTGAATGAAAAATTTTCACTGATAGAATAAATAATATTCCTGTCAAGTGTCCAAAAAAAACAATTGTTTTCTGGTGAGTAACGGAAACAGTAAACATATCCAGGACCTTTGTTTCTGCAATCTTTTATAAATCCGGCGGCGTCATGCAATGCAGCATGAAGTCGTAGCACTTTGCTTCGTTTCAGTAAAGGATCTAGTTTTGAATATCAATTCCAATAAAACCACCACAGGGTCTAAATTTAAGTGCTATTTCTCCGACAATTTCTGGATCTAATAAAGAACAAGCAGCTACCAAATATAAATGGGGATAAGATATGTGTGTATAATTTATGTTACCTCTCAGAGATAAAACATTTTCATGAATGAGCTTGATGTCTTTTGTTCCTATTATGTTCATTATTTACCGTTTACTGGACGTGAGCGTTTAGAGTTTTTGTATATAAATCTTTCAATTCTGATTGGTTGTCAACTCGAATAATAAATCCAGCACTGTGATTGGTCAGTTTGTTTTGGAAATTGTTGTGACCCTGAACATGTTTTTGGGTATGATTCGAAAACTCTCCAAATAATATATCATTAATGGTTTTATACATCTACTAACAGGTTAGTTGTTTCACTGTTGTTTTCACCAATTTATGTATGCATTTATGGACATAAGTGATTATGACCATAATTGTGTAGATACTTAGGTGAAAACTTGTTTTTCTTGTACAACTCTGGGTTTTTTATCTTTTTGTATGTATGTATGTATGTACGTATGTATGTATGCATGCATGTATGTATGTATGTATGTATGTATGTATGTATATGTATGTATGTATGTATGTATGTATGTATGTATGTATGTATATATGTATGTATGTATGTATGTATGTATGTATGTAGTTATGTATGTATGTAAGTATGTATGTATGCGATTTTCAACACGGAAATCTTAAATTAAGAATTCCGAGTTTTTCAACACGGAAATCTTAAGAATTCCGCGATTTTCAACACAGAAATCTTAAATTAAGAATTCCGTGTTTTTCAATACGGAAATCTTAAGAATTCCGCGATTTTCAAAACGGAAATCTTAAATTCAAACGTTATGTCTCATTCCGCGATTTTCAATACGAAAATCTTAAGAATTCCGCGATTTTCAATACTTTATTAGTCACAAAATTTGTTTCACACATTTTTACATTGATTCAAACTGAAAAAACGCAAAAAAATTTTCAACCCCATTTTTCAAAAACTTACAAGTTCCGATCCCCCTATAGGGTAAAAATTTCAGTTTTTGAAAAATTTTTTTCCGACAACTTTTTATACCCAAAAAACATGTTTCACACAATTTCACATTGATTAAAGCCGCAAAAACGCAAAAAAATTTTTCGACCCCAAAAATTTTTACAAGTTCTGATCCCCCTATAGGGTAAAAATTTCAATTTTTGAAAAAAATTTTTCCGACAACTTTTTTACTCAAAAAACATGTTTCACACAATTTCACATTGATTAAAGCCGCAAAAACGCAAAAAAATTTTTCGACCCCAAAATTTTTAACAAGTTCTGATCCCCCTCTAGGGTAAAATTTTCAATTTTTGAAAAATTTTTTTTTTCGACAACTTTTTTACTCAAAAAACGTGTTTCACACAATTTCACATTGATTAAAGCCGAAAAAACGCAAAAAATTTTTAGGACCCCATTTTTCAAAAGCTTACAAAATCTGATCCCCTATAGGGTAAAAATTTCAGTTTTTGAAAAAAAAATTTCCGACAACTTTTTTACTCAAAAAACATGTTTCACACAATTTCACATTAATTAAAGCCGCAAAAACGCAAAAAAATTTTTCGACCCCAAAAATTTTTACAAGTTCTTATCCCCCTATAGGGTAAAAATTTCAATTTTTGAAAAAAATTTTTCCGACAACTTTTTTACTCAAAAAACATGTTTCACACAATTTCACAATGATTAAAGCCGAAAAAACGCAAAAAAATTTTTTGACCCCAAAAATTTTTTGACCCCAAAAATTTTTGACCCCAAAAATTTGGAACCAAAGGAAAAACTGGATCTGAATACTCTGCAAAGGAAAAACTGAATCTGACTCATCATACACAAAACATGTAATCGCAATGCTAGGCCAAAAAGAAAAAAAACAATGTAAAAGTTTCGGATGACTGAGAACATACTGAACCGTTTTGAGTCCTATGCGAGTCCTATTTATTGAAGTTTTGAGTCCTATTTATTGAAGTTCTATGCGACGAACTGCCTGGAAAACACTTTTTTTCATTTTTCAAATCTGTGGGATATTCTTCTAAGGTGCTAAGAGGTTTTAAAATCCCTAAGTCTCTTAGAAGAATATCGCACAGACTTGAAAAATGAAAAAAAAAAGTTTTTTTCCAGGCAGTAACTATTTTAAAAAAAACTGCAAAAACAGTTAACTTACGATGCTTTAAAACAATAGCCTCCATTTACAGTAAATACGCAAATGGTTTTATCATGTAGTTCAAACAGTAGCTAGCAGGAAAACCTAGCTCACTAGTTGCCCCCTCTCTCTTCAACCCACCTACGCACACACATTTTCCCACCTCGAGCAGAAAAACGGTACATTACGATCTCGGCACACTAAAGTCATATTTATCTGGAATGAAAAACATCAAAAAATGAATTCTCTGGTTTTTACGGGTTCTTAACTGCTAATATTGATTCGAAAAAGTTCTGATACTGGTATCCAGGTACGCAGACAATGACTAATACCGGTCATTATACAAAATTTCAAAATTCTGTTCAAATTTTTGAAAAAAAATGTAATGATTTACTGAGGAGCCTAACGAATCAAAGATGTAAAGCGAAGTGTAAATTCGTGAAGAAAACGCATGTTACCGGACCGATGCTCACACGCGTCGAGATGTCATCGCTAAAAACCGCTAAAAGATGTAAGGTTTGCGGTGAATTTGAGTAAGTTGTCTGACAGATAGGTTGTTAAAGTTGCAGTGTCTTCTCTCTGCATCACTTTGTGTCCACTGTGAAAATATTCTTGCCTTACATTCCGCGCAGTGATTTAATATTTGATCGTTTGTTGAACGAAAGTTTGAATGAAGATAACCGGAGGCTACTTATTATCTCTGAAATTCGGTGACAATTTAAATCCTCCAGATTATAAACAGTTTTTTGTAAAAGCTTACTGAGGAGCTGACACTTTTCAATGCCTTTGGCATAAAAATTTTTCCGGTTGAATCGGAACTGAAACTCAGACAGATTGTTTTCAAATCACAGTAAAGTATATCCCCTTGATCCCAATCAAGACCGTGTAGGTTGTTGGTCAGCCAAATAACAGTTTGTCTATCGTGTGCGGGTAAATCAGCGAATTTAAGCGGCGGTTTGAAAAATATTGTATCGTTGTAACTCGAACACAAACTGAGTTCTCTTATAATGAATCCAAGTGAATCGAGTTTGAAACCTTCGAGATCGAGGATAATTTTTTTTGTAGTTTTGCTGCCAAAATTTTCTAGCATTCCAATTCACGAAATAAATGTGAATGAAAATTTTCACTGATAGAATAAATAATATTCCTGTCAAGTGTCCAAAAAAAAACAATTGTTTTCTGGTGAGTAACGGAAAGCGTAAACATATCCAGGACTTTTGTTTCTGCAATCTTTTATAAATCCGGCGGCGTCTTGCAATGCAGCATGAAGTCGTAGCACTTTGCTTCGTTTCAGTAAAGGATCTAGTCTTGAATTATCAATTCCAATAAAACCAACATAGGGTCTAAATTTAAGTGCTATTTCTCCAACAATTTCTGGATCTAATAAAGAACAAGCAGCTACGAAATATAAATGTCGATAAGATATGTGTGTATAATTTATGTTACCTCTCAGAGATAAAACATTTTCATGAATGAGCTTGATGTCTTTTGTTCCTATTATGTTCATTACTTACCGTTTACTGGACGTGAGCGTTTAGAGTTTTTTGTTTATAAATCTTTCAATTCTGATTGGTTGTCAACTCGAATAAAAAATCCAGCACTGTGAAAAAATCCAGCACTGTGATTGGTCAGTTTATTTTGGAAATTGTTGTGACCCTGAACATGTTTGGGTATGATTCGATAACTCTCCAACTAATATATCATTTATGGTTTTATACATCTTCTAACAGGTTAGTTGTTTCACTGTTTTTTTTTCACCAATTTATGTATGCATTTATGGACATAAATGATTATGACCATAATTGTGTAGATACTTAGGCGAAAACTTGTTTTTCTTGTACAACTCTGGGTTTTTTATCATTTTGTATGTATGTATGTATGTACGTATGTATGTATGCATGTATGTATGTATGTATGTATGCATGTATGTATGTATGTATGTATGAATGTATGTATGTATGTATGTATGTATGTATGTATGTATGTATGTATGTATGTATGTATGTATGTATGTATGTATGTATGTATGTATGTATGTATGTATGTATGTATGTATGTATGTTTGTAAGTATGTATATATCTATGTAAGTATGTATATATGTATTTAAGTCTGTATATATGTATGTATGTATGTATGTATGTAGTTATGTATGTATGTATGTATAAATGTAAGTATGTATATATGTATGTAAGTATGTATATATAAGTATGTATGTATGTATGTATGTATGTATGTATGTATGTATGTATGTATGTATGTATGTATGTATGTATGTATGTATGTATGTATGTATGTATGTAGTTATGTTTGTATATAAGTATGTATGTATGCGATTTTCAACACGGAAATCTTAAATTAAGAATTCCGAGTTTTTCAACACGGAAATCTTAAGAATTCCGCGATTTTCGAAACGGAAATCTTAAATTCAAACGCTATGTCTCATTCCGCGATTTTCAATACGAAAATCTTAAGAATTCCGCGATTTTCAATACTTTATTAGTCACAAAATTTGTTTCACACATTTTCACATTGATTCGAACCGAAAAAACGCAAAAAAATTTTCAACCCCATTTTTTAAAAACTTACAAGTTCTGATCCCCCTATAGGGTAAAAATTTCAATTTTTGAAAAAATTTTTTCCGACAACTTTTATACTCAAAAAACATGTTTCAGACAATTTCACATTGATTAAAGCCGCAAAAACGGAAAAAAAATTTTCGACCCCAAAAATTTTTACAAGTTCTGATCCCCCTATAGAGTAAAAATTTCAATTTTTGAAAAATTTTTTTTTCGACAACTTTTTTAATCAAAAAACATGTTTCACACAATTTCACATTGATTAAAGCCGAAAAAACGCAAAAATATTTTAGGGCCCCATTTTTCAAAAACTTACAAGTTCTGATCCCCCTATAGGGTAAAAATTTAAAAAATTTCAATTTTTGAAAAAAAATTTTCCGACAACTTTTTTACTCAAAAAACATGTTTCACACAATTTCACATTGATTAAAGCCGAAAAAACGCAAAAAAATTTTTCGGCCCACTTTTTCAAAACTTACAAGTTCTGATCCCCCTATAGGGTAAAAATTTCAATTTTTGAAAACAATTTTCCGACAATTTTTTTACTCAAAAAACATGTTTCACACAATTTCACATTGATTAAAGCCGAAACAACGCAAAAAAATTTTTTGACCCCAAAAATTTTTTGACCCCAAAAATTTTTGACCCCAAAAATTTTGACCCCAAAGGAAAAACTGGATCTGAATACTTCATACACAAAACATGTAATCGTAATGCTAGCAATAGCAGTGCTTAAATTATATATCACTGTTCTAAACAAACAAACAGACGCCGCAGCAAACAATTAGTCATAACAAAAACTGGGTCAAACTTGTAAACAAATTGAACAAAGTTAAAATCAGCTGAAAGTTAAAAAAGAAGAAATTTTTTTTAAAAAAATCGGGGGCTGACCAGAGGTACAACGAGGGGGGGGGCGGACAATTACTACAGGGTGGCCATCTACAAGGGGGTGGGACAATTTGAGATTTCAAATTGTCGCACCCCCCGTTGTAGATTGCCACGCTGCAGTAATTGTCCGTCCCCCCCCCCCCCCCGTTGAGGTTCTAGTCACTTTTTTATACTACTTATGTCATGTTTTGGTCAGGATTTGACAAGCAAAGACCCCTTGACGCAGGCTTGAGAAGACTTGAGCGAAGATTTTGCCAACACTTGGCAAATCTTAAAAATTGAAATAATTTGTGGCCAGCTCTCAATTATTAACGTAAGACGTCAAGACGTGTACTGTTGTATATTATGTAATTCACTAAGAAAGAACACTGAGATAATGAATTCTAGGAAATTTTACTGAACAAACCGGATCGTAGGATCAGAGCAAATCAGCGCTGAATCATTATATTTCAATTATGTTTTTTACTATGGTCATATTCTTATCATGTCAATTTTTACTAGGCCAAAAAGAAAAAAAACAATGTAAAAATTTCGGATGACTGAGAACATACTGAACCGTTTTGAGTCTATTTATTGAAGTTCTATGCGACGAATTGCCTGGAAAACACTTTTTTTCATTTTTCAAGTCTGTGGGATATTCTTCTAAGGTGCTAAGAGGTTTTAAAACCCCTAAGTCCCTTAGAAGAATATCCCACAGACTTGAAAAATGAAAAAAAAAGTTTTTTTCCAGGCAGTAACTATTTAAAAAAAAAACAGCAAAAACAGTTAACTTACGATGCTTTAAAACAATAGCCTCCATTTACAGTAAATACGCAAATGGTTTTATCATGTAGTTCAAACAGTAGCTAGCAGGAAAACCTAGCTCACTAGTTGCCCCCTCTCTCTTCAACCCACCTACGCACACACATTTTCCCACCTCGAGCAGAAAAACGGTACATTACGATCTCGGCACCCTAAAGTCATATTTATCTGGAATGAAAAACATCAAAAAATGAATTCTCTGGTTTTTACGGGTTCTTAACTGCTAATAATGATTCGAAAAAGTTCTGATACTGGTATCCAGGTACCCAGACAATGACTAATACCGGTCATTATACAAAATTTCAAAATTCTGTTCAAATTTTTTGAAAAAAAATGTGATGATTTACTGAGGAGCCTAACGAATCAGAGATGTAAAGCGAAGTGTAAATTCGTGAAGAAAACGCATGTTACCGGACCGATGCTCACCCGCGTCGAGATGTCATCGCTAAAAACCGCTAAAAGATGTAAGGTTTGCGGTGAATTTGAGTAAAGAGTGTAAGATTTGCGCTTAATGCGACACCGTTGCTGGCAGAATATCGTGAAAAAAGTTTCCCAACTACCAGCAGAATGAGGTGAAAAAAATTTCCCGGCTAAAATCGCAAATTTTACAAATATTCACCGCTAATTTGAACGCTTATTTTAAATTCACAGGAAATATCATTTAACTAAGTGTCAGATGGCGCAGAGGAATAAGCAGATGCTGACATGCAGGAGGTGAGAGGTTCGAACGTGTGTACGGCAGTTTCTTTTTTGTATGAAATCGGGTAAAAGCGGTGAAAAAATTGCAATTCTTAATAAAATTCACCGCTTTCACCGCATTCAACGCTAAAAGATGCGGGCGCTTTGCAGTGAAAAAAGTTTTTGTTTCACCGCTATTCACCGCTAATCTTACATTATTTTTTCACCAAACCTCGACCCCTGCACCAAAAACTAAAGTGATCAAAAAACTTAAGATCTCGCTATAATCTTCGCTATAAATAAAATTTTATTCATAAGAATGTCGACCTACAAGCTTTGCGAAACCTACAGTCTTAACAATTTATTGAAACCGAAAAAGCAATAAAAATCGGTTGTTAAGATAGAAATCATAAAATCCGATGGCAAAATAAATCTGCAAATCTGAACTTAAAAAACAAAGTGTAAACGAAAAAAAAATAAGAGTGCGTCCTGCATGGTTGAGATAGTAGTTTTTAATCAATTCCATTATACCCACAGAGACCACATAACCATTCATTTAAAAGAATCTTGCAAGATAACCATTCTCCTTAAAAAGAAATTTTCAAGATAAGTATTCGACATGCAAGATCCTTACAAGCTAACCATTCATTTCAAAGAATCTTCTAAAATAACCATTCTTCTTACAAAAATCTTCAAGATAAATATTTGACTTGCAAGATTCTTACAATATAACCATTCATTTTAAAGACTCTTGCAAGATAGCCGTTGTTAGCGTAAAAAAATTCTTGGATCCTGGCGATGACCTAAACTTATCGATTAATAAGCCCAATGTTAAACTGTACACATATTTTGCACCTCAACAAATGAAAACAAAAAAGACAAAAACCTCAGCAAACTATTAATCCAAAGCAAAAAAAAGTAGTTTAAAAAAATGCACGCATTGTCACAGGGGGAGGAACCATGAGGAATCCTGCATAACGTTTTGACAATGGTGGGGACGCTCCACTCGTTACGAATCTTGCGGAACATTTTGGTGGTAAGTAAAATGTGAAAAGTTTTTCAAATTTTTGTTTTAACAAAAAATTGTGAACTTTTTGTCAAATTGGTGCTGCGTCAAAAGCGTGTAAAGGTTTTGTTAATTTGATGTGGTGGGAGAAACTTATAATTTATTTGGCTTGATTTGTACGGGGGACAAAAATTTGTTGAATTACAAGGTTTTTTTCCAGGTAAATATAATCTTATAAAAATTTAGCTATTTTTGGGGGTCGATAAATTTGCATTTCAAAATGTGAGAACCCGCGTTAAGATGCATATCAAAATATACCTTAACACTGGTTTTTAATTCCAAATTTAAAAAATAGGCTGTGTGTGTGATCGAAAGAGTGCCAAGATATTGTTAAGTTTCGGCAGTTAACAGAATTTCACTCACTTTTCAGTGGTTTTAATCCACATTTGTTTTTAATTTGATTTATTATTGACCATATCTTTCCCAGATTAGTGTATGCGCACAGAATAGAGATCTATTAAAACTTAGGTGCCAAAGCCAATTTAGCCACACAAAACCTGTTATACTTTGTTAAAGGAATCAAAAGAAGGCAGTTAAACTGAAAACGAAGATTTCACGGTAATGATTATACAAGTTTAAGCTGGAAATTCGGAGTAACATTTGGGTTAGATTGTAAAATATTGAGACAACTTTAACCCGAAAAATTGATATGCGACTGAACTTTGCAGTGTAGTTTGATCAAAATAAAGTTTTCAACACAGCGTCGTCATTATAAGTTCTGTAGAAATACTAGATGACATTTCACAGCAGATCAGCTAATCAATTGTAGCAGTTTGTTCGCCTTTTTGAAGAAAAAATTCTCATGTGAATCCTTTTGATGTTTCAGTATGTGTTAATTCGAACATACTCGCTCTTGATACGCAAATGTTCTCTGCGGCAACCAGGCTAGCGTAATTTGAACCCTCCGTAAACATTGGCAAATTGTGTGCACATTTACTTCTTTGACTGGTTGCCGAGATAGTCAAAGGATTAGTCTCTCTGTTTGACACTATGCAGGTAGACACCTATTTCTTTATAATTTCTGTCGACCCTAGACAGCGATTCTGTGGTTGGCTGCCGAGTTTAGAAATGGATCATTTTGTCTAGTAATTGTTCTGTCTAACATTTGTTTCTAATTTTTCTCAGCCTAGACAAAATTGTAGTAAGAAGTTTGAGTTTGTGATAAAAGAAGCGGTCTCATGATCGTCTCATGATCGCTTTGTCGTCTAATGATCGCTTCAATTTTTGCCACGAAATTGCTGGTTCAGCAAAAAATGTTCCTCCTGCTTTTAAACCAAAATGTGTGTCAAAACCAAAAGTAGGACCACATATTGAATAATATATATCTCATGTTGCAAAATACACTAATAAAAAAAATTTCAACAATATCTATACACAAAGAAAGATTGTCTCTAGGTCTATAATTTTCTTCAAATGACATCCATTTTTCTTTGCCTTGAGGCAGAGATAAGGCTTACTGATGGCGTTTCAGAACTGATGCTTTCAAAAAGTAGCGTACTTTTGGACAAATAATTTTCATGTCCCTCCAGTAGCCCTCCCGTTTTTCATATACAAGAATTTCTTCAAAATCATAATCGTATAGAATTTTCCTCAAGGCTTCATTTATGGTCTCAGGGTCAATACAAATTCCCTTATCTATATTGTAACACGATCAGTCGTATTCTGCGCTCCTTTCATAAGCGGCTTTTCAAATCTGAATGATTGGGTATAATCAAAAATGACGGCTGGGAGTGCTACGTGATTGATAGTTATCCACTTAATATGTTGTAACACTTGTTTTACAATGACAACTTTCTCTTCTTTAGAATTTTCGTATGGTATTGCTCTTGAATTGGGACTGGCTTCTCATTTCAAGACAATTGCCACCACAGATATGTTCAATAGAAAATCACAATGATTAAGAAATATAGGAATGGTAGTTTAGGAAACCAAAAGTTCTTTTGATTGTTTCTCTAACTGATCAATTTGGAGAGAAAATTGTTCTAACAGAAATCTTGGTACCCAAAATTGTACTGCAATAATAATTTCTATTTTTCTCTATTTTATGACCGTTCTAAGGTCACGAAAGGTTTTTAAAATAAAGAAAGCAGAAGAAAAAGTTTCAAGAATAAGACTGTAAGAAAAGGAATATACGACAGGTTGAAGAATTCTTTAGTGCTAAAATTTTTCTTTTAGTTATTCAGAAATGGGTAGTTTTGCGACTTAACACATGTTATGCAAAAATTGAAATGACTACGCATGTGTGTGAGTGTGTGTGATTGTTTTTGATAGGAGTGTCGGCGCGTTCCTTCTGAAAATAGCATTAACTATACCCTCCACAGAGAGATAAGTATTAGAAGTCGGATTCTGTTCTTTTCTAAACCCATCATAAGTCTCCAGATTTGCGCAAATAACCTTTTCCTCTTTAATCCGTCCAATAAATTGAGTACCGATGGCATATGAAATTGAAATATGGTCTTTTTTATAAGAGATCATCGGAAAAGTATTGGAGAGAATAAACAACATGCAACTAACAAAGTGATTTCTTTTCGCGCCTAGTCAATCAGATTTTCAATTAAATGAGCTATTCCAGCTGCGATTTTGAAGAAGACAAACCTTATCACTTTTGTTTATTAAACTTCCCAATAATAAAAAGTTTGGGCTTTTAATTATTCCAAACAATAGAACCCATTATTTAGTTAGTTTAGTCACTGTTAAGTTGGTGAAAACCTTTTCTCACGCGTTTTGATCAACCAGTTGTCTGTAGCAACTGTTTGAAAAACCTCCATGAAAAATAATTTCCAGTTTTTGCATCTTAACCTGAAAATCACCAAGATTAATGTGTTTTTTGCAAGCAAGTGAAAATTTTTGTGGGTTTTATCCCTAAATTGGGTCACAATGTGAGTTTGATTGGGATTGATAACTCGTCGCTAGATAAGTACCTACACGTTTACGTCTGCATGCGATATTGCATAATGCTTGTGGTTTCATCCAAGAGCTATTTGACACAAGACCCGGTAATGCTTACACGTTCCATATAAAATTTACAGCTGATTCAATGGCCATTTTTCTAGATTTTACATTGCTTATGGATTTATATTTTTCAACTGAAAAGTTCTTCATTTGCTGGAATGTTAAGTAACAAAGTAGTTGTGCTAGAAATTGAGGGTTTTGTCATAAAAAGAAAAGTCTTGGTCTTTGTACGAAAAACTACAACAACTGCGTTCTATTTTTTCCTCTTTGAAACTCCAATAACCTGATTCCTCTGCAAAAAAAATATTTCTGTTGGTTGTACAGAAATTTACACGGATTGACCTGGAACCTAATTAACTATCGGTCCATATACCTTGCGCAAATTGTTCAAATGAGTCTCTTGAGAAATCAATGGGCAGTTTTTCATTCCATGGGGTTCGGAAGGTTTAATTATTGTCCCCTTTTCTTGACAGGCACTCTTTCGACTGCCAAAATCAGATTTCTCTAGAAGAAACTTCAATAGATGCTGTCCAAGAGAAAATGATTATTTCTACTTTGATCGGCTAACTAATGAGAGACGCCTTAGCGAAAGTGGAAGAACCCTTGTCTCCGATTTGGAACATATGCGCGTTGATAACACAAGAAGGGTTACTAAAAATTTATAATCTCTGATGCGAAACATTAAAATCCGGGAACCATTTTATGCAGAGAAAAGTTAATCGGTTGCTAACGGTAGAAGTTTGCTGATTTACTCCCCTCATTTACTACATCAAACCATTTTTTGGGGGAGAAGGCAATGTCAGAGTTTCATTGCAAAGTCTCCCCAAATCTACATCTGATGTTTAAACACCCAACTGGTAATGAATTCCAAAAGGATCGTCCTAGTTCGCCTGAGAAGATTTTAAAAAAAAGGTGAGAACAAAGAAAGTGCAAAAAAATGCAATATGAAAATTTTTGGCCAGTTCATTAGGGTTCATTTGAAAAATTTTTAAGTGACTATAACCGTAATAAAATTTTTATTTGAGAGAAAGTGTTAATTTTAATTAATTTTTTTAACAGTTCCTTTGTTTTTCCGAGATGGAAGAACTAACAGTTGATCAAGTTCACACTCTAGTGGAAGAATCTCATTTTGACAATACAGAGCAGTGGTGAATCATCAAGGAAATTTTGCAATAAAATAACTCTACCGAGGCATAAACTTTGTATTTCAAATGTGTAAAATAGTATTGCTGATTATTCTTTCTATTTCCAAATTGAGCATTCTTAAACCTTGGTGCAAATAACTTTCAGCTTTGATGTTTATCAAGTTGAGTTGGTTACATCTTATCCAACCCCTAGTATTAAGAATAAACATCGAAGAGATCCATAGCAGTTTTAGGGCCTTCGGTATCTGCGAAAACAGAGTCAATACGAAAAATGTTTTCCGCAAACTCTTTTCTATCCAAAATTTGAAATGTTGTTTCATTGCAGAGAAAGTCAACCAGCATACAGAAAAGCTGGCCAAGAACTACCAATTAAGTTTAAGAAATACATCCATTTACCTTTTGTGCAAAACAATTATAACTGACTCTTCATATTTGACGACTCTTGGGAGAAGTCCTCAGTGGCGAAGAGTTTGTAACATTAGATAATGTTGACCGTCAGAAAAATTGGAACGCTATTTTTGTGAGACACAACTAAAATAAGCAAATTAGATGATCAAGGATAATAGATTTAAACACAGCTCCCGTCAATTTGTTTTTATAACAGGGCGATTTTCAACAGGCTGATTATTTGAGCAAACAATTGAAACTAGCATAGCTTTCTCGAAAGTGTTATGAATTAGCAACAAAAAATGTTGGACATTTGCTCAAAGACATTGATCCAAAAACGTCTGACTCATTGCAATATTTTTCATCTTGGTTCAGACCGGTCCTTCGATCTTTTATACATCTGAGAAAGCATAAGCAACACCACTTGACATGAAAGAGAAAAAAAAATTATTCAGAAGCGAACGGCATATTTGCCAGAGGACAAAGTTTCTACGTTATTCGAATCAGCATTTAGTTTCTGTGCTGTGTGAGTGCCTTCATAATGTGACCTGAGGAAAAAAGTTCAAATCAGATACTTGCAAAAAAATAAAGACATGCTCAAAGTTGTTCTCTGAAAATAAAACTCCCTTTATTAAAAAACGAGTTACTCCACTTATACAAAGCATTTTTTGTGTTAGTTTGGCTTGGTATTAATTTTTTGTTTAGGGTCATTTGAGTTAAACATCAAAGTATCAATAGCAAAATAAATTTTTCTAATGCCAAAAACTCTTTATATTAAAGATCAACCTTTAACTGATTAGATTCTAGAATATCCGGAAATGAAAAACAAAAGCCGTCAATTGACTGTGCCAAATAGATTACGATCCCACAATTAAAAGAGAAACATATCCAATTCTGATAGTGGACAGAATCAGGAAGACCCGAAAGAGGTGTCAAGAAAACAGTCTGACAAAGTATTTTAAGAACCTGAACCATTTTGTTTATAAGTACAAAAGGAAAAGGGACATAGTTTATCATCTGAAACTATCAAAATCTTTTAATTCGTGAAAGCAGAAATTAACGGAATTTTGTACTATTTGCAACGGAATTGTGTACCATTTGCAAAAAAAAAATTTGTAGCATTTGCAACAACCCAATAAAAGAAAGTCCGCATTTTTTATTTTTCAAAATCTTGGAGGGCCTTATCCTGAAAGAAGAACCAATAATCAGCAGCAATGCCAAACTTGCAATCAGGAAGGGAAGTGCAAAGACTTCTGGAGAAAGAATGAAGATAACCAAATCTAAATGATTCAAAAACAAATCCAAAAAATTTAAAGGCATACAAACAGAGGTCCGATTACCGAACAGCTCCTTACAAAGATTGAGATCAAACTTCTACAATGAAAGTACCCGAGAGGGCCGAGAGGGACAGCCTTATATGCAGCGAGACACTTACACAAAAGCAATTATCAAAATTTTATAAAAAAAAATTTTTTTTAGAACTCGATCATGCTCATACAAGACATGAACATTATCAGAGAAAAATTCCTCGACTGACCGTAAAGGATGAAATCAATGAGATCAAGTTATCAAGATGTTCTCAAGTTTTCCAGAAATAAACGGGGTGTAAATTAATTTCTAGTTGCTGCTTACTGTTTGTCACTCTGCTCTTTCGATGAACCACTGAAATCCAAATATGCTAAAACAACAGCCGAAGCCTTAACAAAAATTATTAAAAGCGAGCAACTAGGAAAAGTTTGTGTTGATTATGGCACGGAGTTCAAAGACTTTTTGCAAACTCGCTGTAAAATCCAAAAAATTGAGAAATAGAAAATTTTAAGAGAGTAAAATCTGCTTTTGCAGAAGAAAACATATGACGATTGAAAAATTTGAAAAAACCATAATCTTGAAGACAAGTGGGCATTTTTTTCCATTGACCAATTACAAATCTTTGTTCAAACTGTTATCTCTAGAGTCAATAGATTCATTGAATTTGCGACCAACAAGATAACAAAAAAGATGTTCCGTGTTTGTTACCATTATATGTTGGGGCATCAGCAAAGTTAATTCGCCATCCAATTTTCTATATTGGGTACTTTGTAAGAGAGCCTAACCCGAAAATGATCTCTTCTGAGGTTTCGGGTTCGGGTTAGCAACAAAGTTTATTTTTGCCATTTCTCCACGAATTGTCAACCGCGATTTTAAAAAATTTCATATGGGTGTTCTTGCTTTTAGCAGTACTTAGCGCATCAAGTGTTAAATCGAGAACTTTTCCTAATACTAAACCCAATTTCAGAAATCCCATTGTCATCTCAGGTGTTTCTGACTCGGCCATATCTATCCATGATCGGGGCACTTTTGCCAACTTTCAAACTACTTAACGAATTTTTCTCAAATTTTGCAAGCCCTTGCAATTTTGATCAAAAAAATCACCAATAGCTTTATTTTTTATAAATACCTTGTAGTTTTGCAGGAATTACAAAGACCCTTGGAATGATCGCTTTTGAGATGGAAATCGGAAGTTCATGGTGTTGTTGGTATGCTCTCATGTAACTCATTCCTGTAACACATTGCTTTACCTCGAAGTAAACGAAACAAGCTTTGCGGCGCTCTATATTTTGTAAGGTTTGAATAAGGGGATCATGGTTAAATTTACCTCCAAAAGTTGGTCTCTCGAAGTCAAATTTTGGTCCAACTTGCTTTTGATGAGCCCGGTTATCAACTGAGAGCTTTCTATATGTAACTGTAGTAATGGCCGGACGCAGCGTATACATACAAAGGCAGCCGCTATGCTTTTGACATAAAACAACTCATTTTCATGTAAATTTTTGTCTTTTTGTAAAATATGCGATGTGTGAATCGCCGCATGGGGTTTTTGGCCATTTTTCTCAAAATTTTTGTACAACAATATGCAAAAAGTTATATTACCGGAAAGAGTTCAAGATACTTTAATTTGAGCTACATATGAACCCTTTTGAACATCATTTTGAACATCAATACATTTTCTTACATCAAACACAATTTCTCGGAAACAAGTGCGTGAAAACGCGTTCAAACGCGCATAAACGCACGAAGGCGTTCAAAAACTCCGGCAGAATACAAGTGCTTACCATGCGCAAGCATGTTACGCACTGATTTTGGGGGTCTTTGATTTTTGCAAGACCTTGTACTGTAGCCATCCAGGCTCGCCTGGGGTATATGCGCTAAATAAAACTTCGTTAATTTTCTCAGACCCCTTAAAATTGTGATATTTAATTTATTCAAGCCCCTGACCTGGGATAATTAATTCATTGAAGGCCCTGACCTGGGATATTTAATTTTTGCCAGATCTTGACTTTGGGATATTCATTTTATGCACGAAGTTGACTTGCAATTCCTAATTTAATCAATGCCGTGACATGGGATATTGTAATCTTGTTTTAGATGCGGCAAACTGTACTGTCCTGCCGACGTATCAGCGACAGGTAATGCGATAATTGGTGGCATTCGAGTTTTCACTCTCAGCTACTCCAATCTGAAATGTTTTGGCCTCGATCATAAATTGCTCTATACTGACTCGACACATGACCTCGCGTATGCTCGCGATGGTATTTCATGTGACACTGACAAGTTCTGCTTAGACAGACAATGTGTAGACATTTCCCTCATGCCTGGACTTTGCCCCAAGTAAGTTTTTCACTTGAACTTTTTCACATTCCGTACATCTTAACACCATATCATTTCCCCCATTCTCTATCATTTTAGCCCGGAAATTAGCAGTCGGCGTTATACAGACCCAGAATAGGCCTTATTGTGAAGAAGAAAAGGCAATATTTTGGAAGTAACAAGTAAAATTCGATTTTTTGTTAATGTGTGTATATTTTGATTACTTAAAATTGGGATAATTGTTAAATTGGCTATCAACTGGTATATTGCTATATATTGCCATAAATTGGCTATAAATTCGAGTAATTGCTATCAGACTTACTTAAAATTGGGAAAACTATATCCATCTTTCGTTAAAGTGATTTTCGCAGTTTGTGAGAGTAATTTTGACTACATAATTTTCTTGATTACTTTTCAATTTAATTGTCTAATCCTTTATCCTTATTTAACATTTGATGGGAAATAAAATAGTGGTTCGCAGAGAGATTTTATGAGTTACAAGAACTATAATTACAAAAGTAAAAAAGGCTAAAATTTCAACTGAAGAAGTGTATCTTCTAAGAATCTTGTAAGAAAAATTGCAATTGCATAATTGTAAGAAAAATTGGATGATTCTTGCGAGAAATAGTATATCTTGTAAGATTCTTGCAAGAAAAGGTTCATCTTTCAAGATCTTGAAAGATTTTTCTTGGAAGACGATTCATTGGACTAGGGTTTTTTCGTACTAGGGTGCATACACTGAATTTCCATTTATAAATGCAGAATTGTGTCAGCGCATTTCGCCATTTACAAACTCAAAGACTGCGAATATACCGCCTCAAACTTTCGCTGACGAATTGTCAAAAATTTTACGCAAGTAAAATCCGCAGTATCTGATTTTTGCCGGGTATTAATGTAGGGTGCCTATATTACTTACAGTGGGGGCAAATAATCCCTTTGCAATTCGTTACCGGGATAAAATGAATTTACGCAAAGAAACTAAAAATAAATTAAACCATTTTTTTGTGGATATAGCTCCTCATAAAATCTCGTAGGGCTGTTTGTACTCTCTGCGACAGACTCACAAATCATGATGTCGGTTTAATTCATAGTGGAAAGGTCGATATCAAGACCTGTAAATTTGAAAGCAGAGGGAAATTACCTTCAATCATATCGACAGTTTTTGACCAATTTTGAGTCTAAAATGCCGGGTCCTCGACCATGTACTCATAGCCAAAATTCTCAAACACAGTCGTTTAATATCGATTATCCGCGAATTGCAGTCTTGTCGAAAATCGGCTTGCGACATTTCCATACTCAACAACGGTCACACTATAGGTCGTAAACCAACCCAGAGTCTGCTCTTCAGTTCGAAAAAAGACTTTTTCATTTGGCATTTTTCAACTGCTTCGTAAAATAAGTAAAAGCCGCAACCATTTCTCAGTATATTAGATACTTTTGCTTGCTTCTTTTGTAGATAGCGTGGAACTAAAACTTTTTTAGCAACCTTGGAATTAAAATTGAGTGCAGTTAAAAGTAAAGTTGGAATCGAAGTCTTGTTTTTGATGTTCCACTAAACAAAACCGTTAAGAACATGTGCAGGGTGCTCATTATATTTTAAAAAGATTCACCTCTTTAAATTTCTTGTACCAGTCGAGCTCCATATAGCCAGGATAGCACTTGATAACGCTTATGGCTCCACTGGTCCGCATGCTGAAATGGGATAAATCGTTATCTTTCTTGAATCCTCATGTTACCTTTGAGTTGCAATTCGTTTTGTTGCACGAATAATTTGTCTCTCAAGTTACACATTTAAGCAAAAACATTATTTCCGATCTTAAAGGATTTCATCAAAATGACTTTTCGTTACAACTTTCGGGCAAAGAAATAATCATACAAAGGCGGTAAAATGCAATGAACGGAGAAGTTAATCTTCAGAATTAACATCAACGGGAACCACAAAACTTTTCCCGAATCTGCTAGTGTGTTTGGGATTAACGTGCATCACTTTAATTGCGGAACTAGTCAAATAAACGAAAGCTGTCGGAACTTCGCATGACCTTTCAATTTTACCAGGTTCGATGAAAGTTCGTGTGACTCGTCCCAGCGGCCAGATTCCTCTCGGAACAAAGTCTTCGATCAGCCATAGGAATAAATCACTTCAAATGCTGCTTCCTGAGCTGTCCATTTTGATTCTCTGTTCGGCCAAGGAACAGAATCGGTCAGCAGCCTCCTCCAAATTTGCTGGAGTCTCTGTTTCATCTGCGTCCACGCATAAGACATCAATTTCAGTGTCTCGTTGTATACGGCTCCAGAAACGATGCAGAACGGTCTGCAGATTAGGAAATGGTTTCGCGTCAGCGGATTGTTGTTTTCGCTGTTGCTTCCCACGTGGATGAGTGGACGGGCATTGACAAGACACTTGGCTTTGCTGATGATTGCTAAAATTACATGTGGTGCAGGTTTCGCTCAGCCTCGCCACCGAAGTGATGAGCAGATGGAGAGTTGAGCGTTCATTCGGCAGACTCGTCAGTAACTGATCTTTGATGTAGCTGTGGTCTAACGACAATGGTCTTTGCGTAATCTGCTTTCTTGCTCCCAAAAAATTGGATCCCTTGTCCGACAAGAACAAAGGCGGTTGGTCGCTTCCGGCGATGAAGCGTCAAATTGCAGTTAAGCCTTGTCCGTGTTGTGTTCCTCTACTTCTAAGTGTGTTGCTCTAATGACTAAACAGGTGAATAAGCAGATGTAGGCATATTCGACAAACGGTCTAAGATAGTCCACGCCAACATTGGTGATTATGACTAGCGATTGTGTTTTGTCAGAAACCATTATCTGGCAGGTCTGCCATTAGTGGTTGCAGGCCTTGCGCCCTAAAGTGGCGACAGTCTAAACACCTATCTGCTGGACACTATATCTTTTGCAGTCAAAAACTGGGTGTTTAGCGTCAATCGGCAAGGAGCTGCATTTGTGGACACATGCTATGCAGTATTTAGGTTTCCAATGATGTCATTATAAATTTTCACTTCTGTCTCGTTATTTATTTCTATAACGTGTTTGGCAACGAAGGTTCTGAGATTCAAGTAAAATCCGCAGTATCTGATTTTTGCCGGGTATTAATGTAGGGTGCCTATATTACTTACAGTGGGGGCAAATAATCCCTTTGCAATTCGTTACCGGGATAAAATGAATTTACGCAAAGAAACTAAAAATAAATTAAACCATTTTTTTGTGGATATAGCTCCTCATAAAATCTCGTAGGGCTGTTTGTACTCTCTGCGACAGACTTACAAATCATGATGTCGGTTTAATTCATAGTGGAAAGGTCGATATCAAGACCTGTAAATTTGAAAGCAGAGGGAAATTACCTTCAATCATATCGACAGTTTTTGACCAATTTTGAGTCTAAAATGCCGGGTCCTCGACCATGTACTCATAGCCAAAATTCTCAAACACAGTCGTTTAATATCGATTATCCGCGAATTGCAGTCTTGTCGAAAATCGGCTTGCGACATTTCCATACTCAACAACGGTCACACTATAGGTCGTAAACCAACCCAGAGTCTGCTCTTCAGTTCGAAAAAAGACTTTTTCATTTGGCATTTTTCAACTGCTTCGTAAAATAAGTAAAAGCCGCAACCATTTCTCAGTATATTAGATACTTTTGCTTGCTTCTTTTGTAGATAGCGTGGAACTAAAACTTTTTTAGCAACCTTGGAATTAAAATTGAGTGCAGTTAAAAGTAAAGTTGGAATCGAAGTCTTGTTTTTGATGTTCCACTAAACAAAACTGTTAAGAACATGTGCAGGGTGCTCATTATATTTTAAAAAGATTCACCTCTTTAAATTTCTTGTACCAGTCGAGCTCCATATAGCCAGGATAGCACTTGATAACGCTTATGGCTCCACTGGTCCGCATGCTGAAATGGGATAAATCGTTATCTTTCTTGAATCCTCATGTTACCTTTGAGTTGCAATTCGTTTTGTTGCACGAATAATTTGTCTCTCAAGTTACACATTTAAGCAAAAACATTATTTCCGATCTTAAAGGATTTCATCAAAATGACTTTTCGTTACAACTTTCGGGCAAAGAAATAATCATACAAAGGCGGTAAAATGCAATGAACGGAGAAGTTAATCTTCAGAATTAACATCAACGGGAACCACAAAACTTTTCCCGAATCTGCTAGTGTGTTTGGGATTAAAGTGCATCACTTTAATTGCGGAACTAGTCAAATAAACGAAAGCTGTCGGAACTTCGCATGACCTTTCAATTTTACCAGGTTCGATGAAAGTTCGTGTGACTCGTCCCAGCGGCCAGATTCCTCTCGGAACAAAGTCTTCGATCAGCCATAGGAATAAATCACTTCAAATGCTGCTTCCTGAGCTGTCCATTTTGATTCTCTGTTCGGCCAAGGAACAGAATCGGTCAGCAGCCTCCTCCAAATTTGCTGGAGTCTCTGTTTCATCTGCGTCCACGCATAAGACATCAATTTCAGTGTCTCGTTGTATACGGCTCCAGAAACGATGCAGAACGGTCTGCAGATTAGGAAATGGTTTCGCGTCAGCGGATTGTTGTTTTCGTTGTTGCTTCCCACGTGGATGAGTGGACGGGCATTGACAAGACACTTGGCTTTGCTGATGATTGCTAAAATTACATGTGGTGCAGGTTTCGCTCAGCCTCGCCACCGAAGTGATGAGCAGATGGAGAGTTGAGCGTTCATTCGGCAGACTCGTCAGTAACTGATCTTTGATGTAGCTGTGGTCTAACGACAATGGTCTTCGCGTAATCTGCTTTCTTGCTCCCAAAAAATTGGATCCCTTGTCCGACAAGAACAAAGGCGGTTGGTCGCTTCGGGCGATGAAGCGTCAAATTGCAGTTAAGCCTTGTCCGTGTTGTGTTCCTCTACTTCTAAGTGTGTTGCTCTAATGACTAAACAGGTGAATAAGCAGATGTAGGCATATTCGACAAACGGTCTAAGATAGTTCACGCCAACATTGGTGATTATGACTAGCGATTGTGTTTTGTCAGAAACCATTATCTGGCAGGTCTGCCATTAGTGGTTGCAGGCCTTGCGCCCTAAAGTGGCGACAGTCTAAACACCTATCTGCTGGACACTATATCTTTTGCAGTGAAAAACTGGGTGTTTAGCGTCAATCGGCAAGGAGCTGCATTTGTGGACACATGATATGCAGTATTTAGGTTTCCAATGATGTCATTATAAATTTTCACTTCTGTCTCGTTATTTATTTCTATAACGTGTTTGGCAACGAAGGTTCTGAGATTTTCTTTGCATTTTATCCCAGCCTTTGGAACTTTACTATCGCCCCAGAAATGAGTTTGTTTCACAGTAAATTTCAGCGGCTTTAGAACAAACTGAATTAGACTGCAAACCAGTACAGATGCTTGTAATTTCAGCTTGGGAATACTAATTGCTTTCAGGAGCACAATCTTGGTCTTGCTATCATAAATCTAATTGACATAGTGTTGTACTATTTTGTTCTAACAAATATAACTGCGCCGTAAGCTAGTCGGGATGCATCACAAAACAATGCAGCACAGAACAACTTTTTGAGGTTGAAACCCCATTTGCAAGTGTCTTGCGTCGATCTACTAATTCTCTCTGAGCATGTTCCTCATCACTAAACGAGTAAAGAAAATCATCCACATAGAAGCTTTGAATGACCAGTTAATTCGTCAATTAGTTTTCGGCAAAATCCCAGGCTGTCTGATGTCGGACCAATTTGGCGTTAGATGGATAGCACATGGCTCCAAATGTACTGTAAATGCTGAATAGAATTGTCGCATGGCCAGTTAAACGTAGGCATTGCTGATGATTTTGAAGGATGCATATCTGCATGAAAATGGCTTCTATATAAACCATTATATCCACACGTTCCCGGCAGAAACGAAAAAAAATTCCGATCAAGTTATTTATTAGATCAGGTCCTGAGAAGAGGTTTTTGTTCAATGAAAAGGTTTTCGACAGCAATTGCTGCGTTTTCTACGCGTCGGACCTTTTCTGATTTGTTAGAGTTGGTGACTGGGCGATGAAGCAGTAACGAAATTTTGTCTTGTGCCGGATTTGAGAAAACAATTGAATTTATTTATCAGATCTCCAAATAATTTTCTAGAGTTTCATCCTATCGTTGCTTCAGTTCGCGGCCTTTATTGAGTTGCTGCTGAAAGCTCTAAAATAGTGTTTTTGCAAATAGTTAGTTGTTTTTTGTGTTGGTATCTTGCTTCCACAGCAAACCGACTTTGTTTCTGTCACCAATATGACAAATAGTGTCTTCTAAGATTTTAATGGCGTTGTTTTTTGGGATTGATGTCTAAGAAAGTTTCCGCAGTTGCTTTGATTTCCTCTCCTGCATTTTCAATGATCCCGAAACATGTGAAAAAAGTCATGAGCTGTCAAAACCTTAAGAGCTATGCGCCCGAAACTTTTTTCCCAGAGAAATTTTGCATTTGATTGTCCAACCAAGAATATAGCCCAAACCAGACGAGCCTCCTTTTAGTCGTTGAAGAAGTGCCCGCCCCAAAACGATTTGTGTCTTACCCACCCACGCCTAGAAGTATTTCGATCTTGTTGCGCCATTATTTGCTAGCTGATTGTGTTGGGGGTGCGTTTAAAGAGGAACCGCTTAATTTGTCTACCGGTGCATTCTTGAAATTCCAGTTGCGATTGAGATTTTAGTTCAATGGTAAAAGCGGTTTGTCACTGTCAAATTTTTCTATTGTTAAGCGAACAATGTTTGCATGCATGAAAGTTTCATCTAAACCGCATAATATACAGTCAAGTCGAACCTTGCTTTCGCTGGTTCGTTTAATTTGACAGTGGTTCTGTTCAACAAATAAGATATTAAACTTCCAATGTCCAGTATAGCATAGCAGTTGTGCTTCATCGCGTTATTCCCAAAAGAAGTAACAGAAATCACACGAAAAAGGTCCCTCGTTGGTAATTGAAAACACGGATAGCATGACAGATCTTGTACCTCGCTTTTTGTCTTGTTGCTCTAATGGCTCACACATTGGCAAATCGACTTTTGTGCTTGGGGCCATCTAGAAGACTGTGGTGTTTTCCACTGCACGCTTGGCAAAGTGCTTTGACAAAAATTTTTTTTACTGCATGGTTACAACTGAGGCAATTGTAGCACAATGATTATTTCTTGACATCATATTCCTTTGTTGGTATCAAGTTAAGGGAATTGTTGGCATCTGCTAATATACGACTGCTGTGGATCAGTAGGGCACTCTGCTTTTGTTCCATTTTCAGCAAAGAGAAGAAATCGTAAAACTGTTTTTTCAATGTCAAATTTACCTTTTTTTTAAGCGAGCAATATTTGCATGCATGACAGCTTCATCGAAACCGCTTGAGACACATTCAAGTCAAACCTGGCAATCGCTGGTTCGTTTAATTTGTCAGCTGTACTGTTCAAAAAATAAGATATTACACTTCCGCTGTTCAGTATAGCATAGCAGTTGTGCTTTATCACGTTATTCCCAAATGAAATAACAGAAATCACGTGATATTGGTTCCACGTTCGTAGTGGAAAACATGACAGAGCTTGTACTTCGTTTTTTTGTGTTGTTGCGCTAATGATTCGCACATTTCCGAATCGACTCTAGTCAGATTTGTGAACTCAGGTGGTTTTTTGCTTGAGGCTGTCTAGAAGACTGTGGTGCTTTCCATTGCACGTTTGGCAAAGAGCTTTTGACTTTAAAATATTTACTACATTGTTACAACTGAAGCTATTTTAGCACAATGATTGTTTCTTGACATCTATTTTCCTTTGTTGGTATCAAATTAAGGGAATTGTTGACACCTGCTAATATAAGATTCCTGTTGATCAGTAGGTCACTTTGCTTCTGTTCTATTTTCAGCAAAGTTTTTCTTTTGGATAACTTGGCGGTTTCTTTTCGCAATTGCGTTCGAAATATTGCTGTTTTAACTGGATGCATTGTGGATGCTACTAGTACCATCATTAAAATTTTCAATTTTAATTTTGAGAGAATTTTTGTTTCTGGGATTGTTTTGGGCGGTTGACTCCGAAACTCGCAGTTGTTATTTATATTACGGTTTCCGGTGTTTCCGAAAGTTTGTTCAAACTTCTGTGGGTTTCAACTGCTGTTATTTAATTTAGATTGAGATTAGTGTTTCATCTATTAGAATGCTCGTGGTTGCCGATACATCTATTAAAAAAGTTCAATGATTCCAGAACTTGTCAATTTTTTTCGACAACATATTGACTCCATTTATTTTTTAATAGATTTGATAGATTTTCTCGGGCTATTCGCAGTAGATATGCGGCCATCAGGTCGGAGCTGAATCTATGAGCTGCAAATGCCTGTAAACTTTTTAACACATACGTAAAGTCAATCCATGATCTCCGATCATCAATGGCTCGTTTTTGAAAGGTTTTAAGTACTTTTTTCATGACAGTTAAAACAGTGTGTGGATTCCCAAAAAGTCTGTTAACTCTGTAAGGGCTGCTTTGGAGAAATTAGGGTTTCAGATAAACCTCAGAAATGCGTTCTTTTGCTTGTCCTGCTACTAAATTTTCTAAATAGCACATTCTTCCTGTATCACTAATGTCTCGATTATTGTGAGTGGTTGATGAAAACATACTGCTCCACTCATTATACTTCAAATGGCCTCCCTCAGACTTCTGATTGTGGACATCTGGAAGTTTGACTGACTGATTTAGGTCCCGATTTTTATATGTGCTTTGGTTGTGTTCGGGAAAGTGTTGGTTGGTCTTGTAAACCGGTCCGTACAGATTTTCACTTGAAGATGGGAATCTGATGTTCGCCAAGTTCGAACAATTGTTGTTGTTAGTTCCTGACGAAGAGCAAAATTGATTGGTGCTCCTAAAAAATTGCCGCAAGAGGGCTTAATTGGCGTCTGTTGATCAGATAAACATCCTATATGTTGTTCACATATGTTGTTCACAGGATTCGAGTGGGCTGAAATTTTTACTATTATAGGAATCTGTACCAGAAACCCTAAATGAGTGTATGGAGCTACGGGCATTTGCGGGCAAGCTATGCATGCTTGATTAATGTATTGTGAAACAAACTTTAGATTTGCTGTTGGTCCTATTGTGAGGAAAATTTGATACTGGTTTTTTGCTAAGACACCAAACTGTGTTTGATGAATTGCACCCGGTTTGAGAACATTTTGCATATCAGTACATTTGTCTTCATAGGAGTTCTCTTGCAATTTTCTTGATACTGAGTGCAGTGGTTTTTCAATGATAATGGCGTTAGATGTTGGTTACTGATCTGCGCAGTTGTTGACCTGCTTCTGCTGTGGGTGTCTGGTTAGCTTCAAACTGCTTAAAAAACTCTGGTGCAGAGAGAACTGGTGCTGTGTTGCAGCGGGATGAAGCTCGCTGATTGGATTCTGCAAGGCAGTTTTGGAAGAAAGATCTTATTTCCTCCCAACTTGTGCAACTTTAAAACTGAGCATTGTCGAACAAGCTGCATAATTGAGAGGTTTTTTGTCGATGCTTTCCGATTTTGCGCAAAAAGTTTGACATCTTCATCTAGCTGTATTGATGTTCTCTTGAACACTACGTGTGCAACTGACTCAATTTCTGGTTCCAGGTCTGACTGAATTTGACATTCCGTTTCTTGTTTCAACTCTTTTAAGACGTTCAGTTTTCTTGGAACCAGTTTTCCTGTTTCAATAATTGAAGACTTTTTACCACCCACTTTCCTTGAATTTCGATAGAGTAACAATTGATCTCAGGTTTAGATTTGAAATATCCTGAGAGTTGAGGTATCCGAGTGTTAGATATTTTGGAAGTAAGACAGTTTTTTTAAGCTCAGGTGATATTACCCTTAAAAAGTCAAGTGGTTTGCCCCTTCAGGGTACAAGTGTTTTGACCTAAAAAAGATCAAGTAAATTGAGCTTTTAGAGGTGTTTTCTGAGCGGTGATTTAGGGGGGAAAGATTGAGGGTGATTGCTGACGATAACTGAGATGTTCGGTTGGCCGGAGCACGCTGACGGGCTGTTGGAAGTCAGAACTGATTATGTACCGGAGAATGATTCCGTTGGCGGAACACTAGGTTTGATTCCTGATGGCAACTGAGGTTTCCGGTTGGCAGTAGTGGAGTGGCACGCTGTTAGAACTCAGTACTGCTGATTTACCGGATGCTGGTTCCATCGGCAGAACCTTAGGTGAAGTGCTGACAACAACTGAGCTGTACAGCTGGCCGGAACACGCCGATGGGCTGGTGGAAGTCAGAACTGATTCTGTACTGGAGAGTGATTCCAATGGTGAAACACTAGAGGCGATTGATGAGAGCTATTGAGGTGTTCCTTTGGAAGTCTTTACTGCGCATGCAATAGACGCTCGTTCCGTTGGTGGAAAACTAGGTGTAGTTTCTGAGGGCTACTAAATTGTCCGGTTGACCGGAGCACGCTAGTTGGCTGTTAGAGTTCAGTAATGTTAATGTACTGGAGGCTCGTTCCTTTAGCGGAACACTAGAGATGACTGCTGAGGGTTACTGAGGTGTCCCGTTGGCCGGAGCGAGCTGGCGGCATCCTCTTCTTCGTCTTGTTTGTTGATAACTTTTCGTACTTCAGCGTACCCGTACTTCTCTACTAATCATTTATAGTTTTAGAAACGCTTGAAAAAGTAGATTAATAAGTTGAGCTGCTTGGCGCCTCTGTTTAATATTAATTAGAATTGAGATGAGCCAAGTAATTGTTAACAACAGGACTAAAAAAATGTTTAAGAATTTTTTTTTAGCTAAAGCCAAAAAATTAAAGAACGATTGTTAGATACCTTTTTACCTCTGGTAAAGAACAATTTAGGAACCGCAGGTAGAATAGATAAACGATAAATCATTTCACTGATATTGAACGAAATCTTATCTAGTTTACAGAGCTCTGTGATGTTGCTGCGGGTCAATTCGATCCAACCTTTTTGTCATCTCAGTATTTCTCCATCTCAATGCTTGATCCTACTCATCTCGTCTCCATTTAAGGACAAATTCATTTGAGAAATTTAACCTGGGTTCGTTCACTGAGTTCACTGTAACACAATATTAAGTAGGTTCCGCTGACACGCACGTGGAAAAGGAATAAACAGTTATTTTTCTGGAATCCTCATTTTAGCTTATATTTACAATTCGTTTGGCAGCAAAAGTTAAATTCCTGAAATTACATTTTTATCAAGAATATTAATTCCGGTTTTACAAAAATTGATTTGAACAATTTTTGGTAAAAACTTTTGAATTAAGAAATAATCTTACAAAAGGCGTTACAACACAATGAGAGGAAAAGTTAATATTTAGCGTTAACATCACTAATGAACTTCCCGTGTGAAATAAGTAGATCATGTTTTGGAATTTTTCAAAGATACTTGAGTTCAACAAAACAGACGCAAAAAACAATTCGTAAGGAAGAAAAACATAAAAAGTCTATCCGCAATGGATTGGATTGCACGACAGTGTGCTCAAAAGCATACCAAAACACCAAAATACATTTGATAAGTAAGAAAAGGGACTTTTAAAAGGCAATCTAAACAAATGCTTAACCACACAAAAAGATTTTTCCAGCAGTAAATTAGGAGCCTTCAAGCGATAATATTGTTACTAGAAGGGAAAAATTTTATTTGAACTTGGAATTTCGAGGAGTGCTATATTACTGGAGCATCTGTGGTCAACACCCCCTAAAACATTAAAATGATAGGCATTTAATTTATTTACTAGATGCTTACAAGGTTGAAGAAAATATTGTTTAGTTTAGATACCTTGTGACGTTGTAATGCGAATTATATTACTGTATGAGAACGATATAAAACATTTCTAAACAAGATTTTGTTCACAACCTTCAAGTGGAAAAATTTAGAAAATCCTATCTTCGCACTGACAAAATTTTAAAACAAAACAACCGATTTTTAAAAGCTTAATTAGGCGAGCTGTTAAAGTGAAAGATTCCAAATGATTCAGGATTCTCAATTTTTATCTGTTTTTTAAACCGGAATGTTTCAACCCACTTAACTGGGAAACAAATTGTATACTCAACTGGGTTTTTTAAACTCAATTTTGGTCATCCAAAATATTGATCGTAGAGTGTTGAGATTAGCAATACTATAAAGTCCGTCAAGCGTACAATATACTTTTATAACCGTAATTTTGAAATTCGAGTTTCCAGTGAGTTATCGAGGTTTACAGATTAGTGAATAATTGACTGATTTGCGTTGTTTTTGTAAAATTTCTCTTACATTAGCGCCATTTCTGCCAATTTTACTGCAAAATTTGTAAAAATTACAAATAGATAATTAATTTGGTTTTGTCTCTGAAATTAGAAGAGCGATTTTGATCCAATTTTTGGCTAAAAACATTGCCAAATTTTTTATCGAAAATGACTCGAAATAAGTACCTTTAGTTAAATTTAAAAGCCCTTAAACCTGAATGGCAAAATTAAAACTGATGAATCATCCTTGGTTAACACCAAAGAGGGCTAGATTAACTTTTCCTTCCTTTGAGAGTGTTCTTCAATTAAAAAACTGCCGGTTTTTTGCTGGAATAGTATCTAAAACATATCATTTTTTATTTATTGAGTTTTTTGTCAAAATATTCGCACCTGTAAAATTCAGAACATTAACGGGTACCTATTTCAAGAGAAACACGCGTTCCTAATGCACGATCAGAAATGGCAAGGCTAGCTTTGGTTTAATTTTTGTTTTCATACAGTCAAAAAATGATTCGGATTGTAATCCGTCGCTGTCTTTTTTTTAATAAAAAATGTTTTATATAGTCACAGAACAAATAAAACTGTGGACTACTAATGGAAGGTTCAATTGAATTCCTGGGGAATTTCAGGGATAATTATCTAGTTTATAGAGTTGAATGCTTTTTGCCTTTTTGGTTTTAAAAATAGGGTTGATTTATGAGTGGCGGTTTAGTGGGAAACACTGGGGATGATTGCTGAGGACAACTGAGGTGTACGGCTGGCTCGAGAACGCTGACGAGCTGTTGGAAGTCGAACTGATTTTGAACTGGGAAGTGATTCCGTTTGCGGAACACTAGAGGTGAGCTACTGAGGTTTCCAGCTGGCTGTAGTGCACTAGCTGGCTGTTAGAAGTCAGCACTGCAGAGCATTAGGTGATTACCGAGGACAACTGAGGAGAACAGTCGGCCTGAACACGCTGACGGGCTGTTGAAAGTCAGAACTGATAATGTACCGGAGAGTGGTACAGTTGGCGGAACACGATAGTTGATTGCTGAGGGAAACTGAGACTACCGGATGACCGTAATGTGCTGGCGGCTGTTAGAAGTCAGTACCACTGATTTACTGGATGGTGCTTCCGTCGGTAGAAAATTAGGTGACTGCTGAGGACAACTGAGGTGAACTGTTGACCGGATCATGGTGACGGACTGGTGGAAGTCAGAGCTGATTATGTACTGGAGAGTGTTTCTGTTGGTGGAACATAGAGGTGATTGATGGGAGCTATTGAGGTGTCCGGTTGCTCTAATTACGCTAGTAAGCCGTTGGAGGTTTTTATTGCTGACGGATTAGATGCTGGATCCGTTGGTGGAACACCAGGGGTGGTTGCTGAGGGCTAATGAGTTGTCCGGTTGGCCGGAGCACGCTCTTGAGCTGTTAGAGTTCAGTAAAGCTAATTTACTTGAAGTGTGTTCTGTTTGCGGAATAGTGGGCTTATTGTTGAGGGCTACTGAGATGTCCGGTCGGTGGGAGCATGCTGGGGTCTGTATTGCTTGTGTACTTGAGGCTCGTTCCGTTAGCAGAATGCTAGAGGTGAATGCTGAGGACTACTGGAGTGTCCGCTTGCCGGAGCGAGCTGGCGAAATCCTCGACTTCCTCTTGGTTGTTGATAATTTTTCGCATTTAAGCGAACCCTTACTTTTCTGCTAACCAATTTTGATTTTAGAAAAATTCGACAAAAACTATAGAACCGAGTTGAGCTGCTTCGCGCCTTTGTTTAATACGAACTGGAATTGTTGACAATATGACCCAAAGAAATGACAGCAATAGGACTAAAATAGTGTTTCGGAAATCCGTTGTTTAGCTCAAGTCAAAAACTGAAAGACGAAGGTTAGATACCGCTTTACCTCTGGTGATAGAAAACTTAGTGACCAAGGTAATAGAAATAAATGATAAATCATTTCACTGAGATGGAGCGAAATCTTATCTAGTTTACAGGCCTCTGTAATGTTACTGGGTGTACATTTCATCCATTCTTTTTGTCATCTCAGTATTTCTCCATCTCAATACTTGATCTCACTCACGTCATCTCTCTTGTTGCAATTTCGACAAAAACAAATTGAGAAATTTGTCCTGGAGTCCTTCACTGAGTTCCCTGGAGCACAAAAATGATATGCCATATGGTTCCGCTGGCCAGCACGTGGAAAGGGAATAAACAGTTATTTTTCTGGAATCCTCATTTTAGCTTTAATTTACAATTACTTTGGCAAATGTTATAATCTTCAAGTTCCATTTTTAGCAAGAATTTTAATTCCGGTTTTACAAAATTTGATATAAACGAATTTTGGTAAAAACTTTTGAATGAAGAAATCATCTTACAAAAGGCGTTAAGGCACAATGAGAGGAAAAGTTAATTTTTAGCATTAACAACACTAATGAACTTTTCGTGTGAGATAAGCAACTCTCGTTTTGGAATTTTTCAGAGATACTTGAGGCTTCAACAAAAGAGACGCATAAAATAATTCGTAATGAAGAAACACATAAAAATTCTATCAGAAATGGATTGGATTGCTCGATGGTTTGTTCAAAAGCAAACTAAAAAACCAAAATGGAATTCATAAGAAAGAAAAGTATGTTTAAAAGGAAATCTAAACGAATGCTTAACCTCACAAAGTTTTTCTTTTCCAGCAGTATTTTAGGGGCCTTCAAGCGATATTATTGTAACAAGAAAAAAAACGATCTTGAACTCGGAAATTTAAGTTTGAAAGGGTTATATTACTAGAGCAACTGTGGTCAACACCCCATAAAAATTAAAATGTCAGGCATTCAATTTAATTACAATTTTGGTTGACCAAAATGTTTGTCGTAAAGTGTTGAGATTAGTATTGTTATAAAATCTCTAAAGCGTATAATTTGTTACTATAACTATAATTTTGAAATTCGTTTTTCCGGGGAGTTATTGATATTTAACGATTCTTGAATATTTCGTTGTTTTTATTAATTTTTTTTACTTTGACCCAATTTGTGCCAGTTTTACTGCTAAACTTGCTAAAATTACATGAAGATTATATTGTTCGTTTTACCTCGGACGTTAGGAGAGCGATGTGGATCTCTTTGATCCATTTTCCGGGTAACAATTATGGCAATTTTTTCATCAAAAATTGATCGAAATAAGTACATTTAGACAACTCTAATACGCTTTAAACTTGCTTAGCAGAATTAAAAACTGCTGACTCAACCTTCGTTAACACCTCTGAAGTCAGATGTGCGATGTTGATCTGTTTGATCCAGTTCTTGGGTAAAAGTTGTGCCAATTTTTTATCAAAAATGGCACGAAATAAATAGTTTTAGTGAATTTTAATATCTTTTAAGATTTATTAGCAAAAATAAAAACTGTTGACTGAAACTTCGTTAACACCAAAGAGTGCTAGATTTAATTGTGCTTCCTGTTCGAGTGTTATTGAATTAAAATGCTGCCGGTTTGTGGTTATATATCCAAAACGCATCATTTACATTTGGTTTATTGCCTTTTTTGTCAAATTATTCATCCTGTAAAATTCATAACAATAACGAGTACCTAATTCACGAGCAACACGCGCTTCTATTTCACGAGCAGCAATGACATGGCTAGCTTTGGTTTAGTTATTGTTATCATACAGTCAAAAAATGATTCGGATTGCAATCAGTCGCTCTCTTTTTAAAAAAAAAAATTGTGTGTTGTTCATAGATAAGAGCAATTGAATGCATCCATTACTAATGAAAGCTCCACTTGGCTTCCTGGGGAGTTTCAACGAAAACTATATAGTTTCTAGAGTCGAATTCTTTTGTCATTTTGGTTTTCCAAAACAAGCGTAAATTCTGAGAAGTGATCTGCGGTGAAACACTGGGGGTGATTGCTGAGGACCACTGAGATGTCCGGTCGGCCGGAGCATAATAGTGTGCTGTTTTAAGTCAGTACTGCTGACGTAATGGAGGCTCGTTCCTTTAGCGGAACACTAGAGATGACTGCTGAGGGTTACTGAGGTGTCCCGTTGGCCAGAGCGAGCTGGCGACAGCCTCTTCATCCCCTTGTTTGTTGATAACTTTTTCTATTTTAGCTAACACGTTCTTCTCTACTAATCAATTATAATTTTAGAAAATGTTCGAAAGAAAATTTCATTACCAAAACTGGCTGCTTCGCTTTTAGATGCAAATTAGAATTGTGAACCAAATGACTCAAAAAGTTGATAACAATAGGACTAACATAATGTTTCGGAAATCCTTTCTTTTGCTCAAGTCAAAAACTGAAAGGACAATTGTTAGATACCCCTTTACCTCTGGTGATGGAAAACTTAGGGACCTAAGGTAATAGAAACAAACGATAAATCTTTTAATTGAGATTGAACGGATTTTTATCTAGTTTACAGCCCTCTGTGATGTTGCTGCGGATCCATTCTTCTCGTCATCTCTTTATTTCTTCATCTCAATGCTTGATCCTACTCATGTCATCTCTTGTATTGCACTTTCGAACAAAAACATTTGAGAAATTTGTCTTTGGCTCGTTCACTGAGTTCCCTGGAGCACAATAATGATATAGCCTATGGTTCGGCTGGCCCGCACATGGAAAGGGCATAAATCGTTATTTTCCGGAATCCTTATGTTAGCTTTAATTTACAATTTGTTTGACAGCACATGATGTATTCCTCAAGTTACACATTTAAGCAAAAACATTAATTCTGGTTTAAAAACATTTGATAAAAATTTTCGATTGGAAAAATCATCTTACAAATTGCGTTAAAGCACAATGAAAGGAAAAGTTAATATTCAGCAATAACATCCATAATCAAGTTTCATAGCGAAATAATTAAATCATGTTTTTAAATTTTTCAAACAAACTTGAATCATCAAAAAAACAGAGGAATAAAACAATTCGAAACGAAGAAAAATGTAACAATTCTATCAGCAATGGATTGGATTGCTCCATGGTATGTTCAAAAGCCTATTAAAATAGCAAAATGTATTTGATAAGCAAGAAAAGGAAATATTATAAGGAAATCTAAACATATGCTTAACCTCGCAAAATTTTTTTTCCAGTTATTTCTTTAAAGACTTTTTTTGGAAAGTTAAAAAAAGACGTTTTTAACTTTGCACGTTGCTCTTCTTTTTGAGTAGTTGTTGCCTAATCTGATCAATTACAGGTCGTGTATCACATAATTGGTCTCGAAGGAAGATATAATTACAGGATTACAAATTAATTTGTTTGTTTTAGATTTTGTTTGACGCTATTTTGACCTTCTTGTTAAGATTTTTTAAAAAAATATATAGCCATCGAATTTTGGATGTAAAACATCTAGGTTTTTGTTGTATTTATTTTGTTCTTTATCTGTCTTCTAGACCTTTTAACTTTTAACCTTTTAACCTTTTAACTTTGCTAAGTGATATGAGCTGGAAGCTATTTGTTTTGTTGAAACACCAATTATTCTTAAACAAAATTTGGATTTTTGAAAGTTTTCTATATCTTCCTCCTTTGGTAGACAATTAGGCCAAAAATTCGAATGAGCGGGGTCGGAACTTTATGTGCAAACGCATATTACCGAGCCTCCTTGTTTTTCCGGATTATTTTTGAGTTAAATCTGATTATATCCTGCCATCTTGATGAAATTGTAGCAGTAACATTATGACCTCTTCTATACATAATTAAACCATCTTTGTCTTAATATCGAATTGTTGACCAAATGACTCAAATAATTGAAAACAATAGGACAAAAAAAATGTTTCGAAAATCCTTTCTTTTGCTGAAATCAAAAACTGAAAGGACAATTGTTAGATACCCCTTTACGTCTGGTGATGGAAAACTTAGGGACCTAAGGTAATAGAAATAAACGATAAATCATTTCATTGAGATTGAACGGATTTTTATCTAGTTTACAGCCCTCTGTGATGTTGCTGCGGATCCATTCTTCTCGTCATCTCTTTATTTCTTCATCTCAATGCTTGATCCTACTCATGTCATCTCTTGTATTGCACTTTCGAACAAAAACATTTGAGAAATTTGTCTTTGGCTCGTTCACTGAGTTCCCTGGAGCACAATAATGATATAGCCTATGGTTCGGCTGGCCCGCACATGGAAAGGGCATAAATCGTTATTTTCCGGAATCCTCATGTTAGCTTTAATTTACAATTTGTTTGGCAGCACATGATGTATTCCTCAAGTTACACATTTAAGCAAAAACATTAATTCTGGTTTAAAAACATTTGATAAAAACTTTCGATTGGAAAAATCATCTTACAAATTGCGTTAAAGCACAATGAAAGGAAAAGTTAATATTCAGCAATAACATCCATAATCAAGTTTCATAGCGAAAGAATTAAATCATGTTTTTGAATTTTTCAAACATATTTGAATCATCAAAAAAACAGACGAATAAAACAATTCGAAACGAAGAAAAATGTAACAATTCTATCAGCAATGGATTGGATTGCCCCATGGTATGTTCAAAAGCTTATTAAAATAGCAAAATGTATTTGATAAGCAAGAAAAGGAAATTTTATAAGGAAATCTAAACATATGCTTAACCTCACAAAAATTTTTTTTCCAGTTAGTTCTTTAAAGACTTTTTTTGGAAAGTTAAAAAAAAGACGTTTTTAACTTTGCACGTTGCTCTTCTTTTTGAGTAGTTGTTGCCTAATCTGATCAATTACAGGTCGTGTATCACATAATTGGTCCCGAAGGAAGATATAATTACAGGATTACAAATAAATTTGTTTGTTTTAGATTTTGTTTGACGCTATTTTGACCTTCTTGTTAAGATTTTTTAAAAAAATATATAGCCATCGAATTTTGGATGTAAAACATGTAGGTTTTTGTTATATCTATTTTGTTGTTTATCTGTCTTCTAGACCTTTTAACTTTTAACCTTTTAACCTTTTAACTTTGCTAAGTGATATGAAGTGAAAATTATTTGTTTTGTTGAAACACCAATTATTTTTAAACAAAATTTGGATTTTTGAAAGTTTTCTATATCTTCCTCCTTTGGTAGACAATTAGGCCAAAAATTCGAATGAGCGGGGTCGGAACTTTATGTGCAAACGCATATTACCGAGCCTCCTTGTTTTTCCGGATTATTTTTGAGTTAGATCTGATTATATCCAGCCATCCTGATGAAATTGTAGCAGTAATATTATGACCTCTTCTATACATAAATAAACCATCTTTGTCTTAATATCAAATTGTTGACCAAATGACTCAAATAATTGAAAACAATAGGACTAAAAAAATGTTTCGAAAATCCTTTCTTTTGCTGAAATCAAAAATTGAAAGGACGATTGTTAGATACCGCTTTACCTCTGGTTGTGGAAATCTTAGGGACCGAAGGTAATAGAAACAAACCATGAATCGTTTCATTGAGATTGAACAAAATCTTTTCTAGTTTACAGCCCTCTTTGATGTTGCTGCGGATCAATTTGATAATTCTTCTTGTCATCTCAGTTTTTCTTCATCTCAGGGCGTGATACTACTCATGTCATCTCTCGTGTTGCACTTTCGAACAAAAATTTGTCTTGGGCTCGTTCAATGAGTTCCCTAGAGCAGAATAATGATAAGGCTTATGGTTCGCTGGCCCGCACGTGGAAAGGCCATAAATCGTTATTTTTTGGAATCCAGATGTTATCATTAAAATACAATTCGTTTGGCGGCACATGACGTATTTCTCAAGTTACACATTTAAGCAAGAATAATAATTCTGGTTTTACAACATCTGATAAAAACTTTCGATTGGAAAAATCATCTTACAAATTGCGTAAAAGCACAATGAAAGGAAAAGTTACTACTAAGCAATAACGTCCATAGTCAAGTTCCATAGCGAAACAAGTAAATCTTGTTTTGGAATTTTTCAGAGATACATGAATTTGCAAAAAATAGACGAATAAAACATTTCGAAATGAAGAAAAACGTAACAATTCTATCCGTAATGGATTGGATTGCTCCATAGTATGTTCAAAAGCTTATTAAAATAGCCAAATGTATTTCATAAGCAAGAAAAGGAAATTTTATAAGGAAATCTAAACACATGCTTAACCTCACAAAAAATTTTTTCCAAGTAGATTTTTAAAGACTTTTTTTTGCAAAGTTAAAAAAAGACTTTTTTAACTTTGCACGTTACTCTTCTTTTTGATTTGTTGTTGCCTAATCTGATCAATTACAGGTCGTTTATCGCATAATTGGTCTCGAAGGAAGATACAATTACGGAATTACGAATAAATTTGTTTGTTTTAGATTTTGTTTGACGCTATTTTGACTTTCTTTTTAAGTTTTTCTTTAAAAATATAGTCATCGAGTTTTGGATGTATAACATGTTTGTTTTTTTTTATTTATTTTGTTGTTTATCTGTCTTCTGGTCTTTTTAATGGCAAATCTCATCGGCCCTCTACTGCGGCATTATTTACTTTGCTAAGTGATTTAAGCTGGAAGCTAATTGTTTTGTTGAAACACCAATTATTTTTAAACAAAAATTGGATTTTTGAAAGTTTTCTATCTCTTCTTTCTTTTGTAGACAAGTTGACCAAAAATTTGGATGAGCGGGGTCGGAATCTTGCCGAGCCTCCTTGTTTTTCCGGATTATTTTTGAGTTAGATCTGATTAAATCCTCACCATCCTGTTGAAATTGTAGCAGTAACATTATCACCTCTTCTATATACACTTAAACCACCTTTGTCAAAATAGCAGGAGCACTGACTTCGAAATAACATAGGGGGATGCTGCAAAATGATAATTGGTTTTATGCCCTAGAAATGTAAAAGCGGACAGGTAGTCTGTTGGAAAACCTTGACTTAACTCTGGAGCAACTTGTCTTCGGAGACATATGACTGATTTCAGCCTAATTTTAAGTTATATTGATTGAAAAAGAATCACTGTGCTGTTGAAAACGGAAAGTTTGAATCTATTTTTGATACACCATCTTTTTTGAAAATCGTCGCTTTTATAAACTTCTCTCTCAACATTACGAACAACTATTTTGTTCTAGATCTCTCTAAATCTTACGCGCTAATTTTTCGGTAAGCAATTTATCGGTAAGCAACAAATGCAGACATATTAAACTCAAGAGAATTTTTCTTGACAGTTTCAAAAACTTAAACAGCTGGACAAAAAAAACAAGTAGAAAATTTTTTTCGAAAATGCATCTTAGCTGTGTATTCAATAGGGACCCCTTTTCATTGCAGTGACTGTTCTGAAAATGGCAACTGCAACACATCCACAAAGCAGTGTGAATGCAGTCCGGGCTACTCGGGATTGACCTGCAATAGCTGCACAGGAACCTGCAACAGCTGCGCATGAACCTGCAACAATTGCACAAGGACTTGTAACAACTGAGCCAGGACTTGCAACAGCTGGGCATGGACGTGCAACAGCTGCACAAGAACCTGCGACAGCTGTGCAAGGACCTGCAACAGCTGCACAAGAACCTGAAACAGCTGCGCAAGAACCTGCAACAATTGCACAATGACTTGTAACAACTGAGCCAGGACCTGCAACAGCTGGGCATGGACGTGCAACAGCTGCACAAGAACCTGCCACAGGTGCGAAGGGACCTGCAACAACTGCACGAGAAGCTGCAACAGCTGCGCAAGGACCTGCAACAATTGCACAAGGACTTGTAACAACTGATCCAGGACCTGCAACAGCTGCGCAAGGACGTGCAATAGTTGCGCAAGGACTGCGCAAAGACTTGTAACAGCTGCACAAGAATCCAGGACCTGCAACAGCAGAAATTTGTCCTTGGCTCCTTCACTGAGTTCCCTGGAGCAAAATAATTACAAGGCTTATAGTTCCGCTGGCCAGCACCTGGAAAGGGAATAAACAGATTTTTTTCTGGAATCCTCATTTTAGCTTTAAATTACAACTCCTTTGGCAAATGCTATACTCTTCAATTTATATTTTTAGCAAGAATTTTAATTCCAGTTTTACAAAATTTGATTTAAACAAATTTTGGTAAAAACTTTTGAATGAAGAAATCATCTTACAAAAGGCGTTAAGGCACAAAGAAAAGAAAAAAATAATTTTTAGCATTAAAATCACTAATGAGCTTTTCTTGTGAGATAAGCAACTCTCCGTTTGGAATTTTTCAGAGATAGTTGAGTCTTCAACAAAAGAGACGCATTAAATAATTCGTAACGAACAAACACATAAAAAATTCTATCAGCAACGGATTGCATTGCTCAATGGTGTCTTCAAAAGCGAACTAAAATACCAATATTGATTTCATAAAAGTATTTTTAAAAAGAAATTTAAACGAATGCTTAACATCACAAAGTTGTTCTTTTCCAGCAGTAGTTTAGGAATCTTCAAGCGATATTATTGTTACAAGAACAAAAATAAATTTGAACTTGGAAATTTATGTTCGAAAGGGTTATTTTACTAGAGCAACTGTGGTCAACACCCCCTGAAAATTAAAATGTCAGGCATTCAATTTAATTACAATTTTGGTTGACCAAAATTTTTATCGTAGGGTGTTGATATTAGTATTGTTAAAAAGTCCGTCAAGCGTGTAATATGTTATTATAACTATAATTTTGAAATTCGTTTTTCCAGGGAGTTACTGATATTTAAAGATTGATGAATATTTCGTTCTTTTTATTAAAATTTTTTTTTTACCCATTTTGTGCCAGTTTTACTGCTAAGCTTGCTAAAATTACATAAGGATTATATCGTTCGTTTTACCACAGAAGTTAGAAGAGCGATGTGGACCTCTTTGATCCATTTTCCGGGTAACAAATTTGGAAATTTTTTCATCAAAAATTGATCGAAATAAGTACATTTAGTCAACTTTAATAAGCTTTAAACTTGCTTAGCAGAATTAAAAACTGCTGACTCAACCTTCGTTAACACCTCTGAAGTTAGATGTGCGATGTTGATCTGTTTGATCCAGTTCTTGGGTAAAAATTGTGCCAATTTTTTTATCAAAAATGGCACGAAATGAAAAGTTTTAGTGAACTTTAATATCTTTTAAGATTTATTAGCAAAAATAAAAACTGTTGACTGAACCTTCGTTTACACCAAAGAGTGCTAGAATTAATTGTGCTTCCTGTTCGAGTGTTATTGAATTAAAATGCTGCCGGTTTGTGGTTATATATCCAAAGCACATTATTTATATTTGATTTATTGCCTTTTTTGTCAAATTATTCATCCTGTAAAATTCATAACAATAACCAGTACCTAATTCACGAGCAACACGCGCTTCTTTTTCACAATCAGCAATGACATGGCTAGCTTTGATTTAATTATTGTTTTCATACAGTCTGAAAAAGATTCGGATTGCAATCAGTCGCTATCTTTTCTAAACAAAATTTTGTGTGTTTTTTATAGATAAGAGCAATTGAATGCATCCACTACTAATGAAAGTTCCACTTGGCTTCCTGGGGAGTTTCAACGAAAACTATATAATTTCTAGATCCGAATTATTTTGTCTTTTTGGTTTTCAAAGACAGGCATAAATTTTGAGAAGTGAATTATGGTGAAACACTGGGGGTGATTGCTGAGGACAACTGAGGTGAACGGCCGGCTGGAGCACGCTGACAAGCTTTTGGAAGTCAAACTGATTATGTAATGGAGAGTGGTAGTACACTAGAGGTGATTGTTGAGAGATAATGAGGTGTCCAGTTGGCGGGAGCACGCCGGCGGGCTGTTGGATGTCAGTTCTGCCGATTTATTGGACGGTGGTTCAATTGTGGAGCACTATAGTAATTGCCTGGGGACAACTGAAGTTTTCGGTTGGCTATAGTGCGCTAGCGGGCTGCTAGAATCAGTACCGCTGATGCACTGGATGCTGGTTCTATCGGCAGAGCATTACCTGATTGCTGAGGACAACTGAGGTGTAAGGCTGGACGGAGCAAGCTGACGAGCTTGTTGAATTCAGGGCTGATTATGTACTGCAGAGTAATTCTGTTGGTGGAACATTAGAGGCGATTGATGAGAGCTATCGAGGTTTCCGGTTGCCCTAATAACGCTAGCGATCCGTTGGAAGTTTTTACTGCTTATGCACTAGATGCTGGTTCCGTTGGTACACTACAAGGGGTGGTTGCCGAGGGCTACTGAATTGTCCGGATGACCGGAGCACACTGGTGGTCTCTTAGAGTTTAGAAATGCTAATGTACTGGAATTTTGCTCCTTTGGTGGAATAGTGGGATGCTTGTTGAGGGCTAATGAGATGTCCGGTCGGCCGGAGCATATTGGTGGGCTGTTTTAAGTCAGTACTGCTGACGTACTGGAGGCTCGTTCCTTTAGCGGAACACTAGAGATGACTGCTGAGGGTTACTGAGGTGTCCCGTTGGCCAGAGCGAGCTGGCGACAGCCTCTTCATCCCCTTGGTTGTTGATAACTTTTTCTATTTCAGCGAACCCGTTCTTCTCTACTAATCAATTAAAATTTTAGAAAATGTTCTAAAGAAAATTTCATTAACAAGACTGGCTGCTTCGCTTTTAGATGCAAATTAGAATTGTTGACCAAATGACTCAAAAAGTTGATAACAATAGGACTAACATAATGTTTCGGAAATCCTTGCTTTTGATCAAGTCAAAAACTGAAAGGACAATTGTTAGATACCCCTTTACGTCTGGTGATGGAATACTTAGGGACCTAAGATAATAGAAATAAACGATAAATCATTTCATTGAGATTGAACGGATTTTTATCTAGTTTAGAGCCCTCTGTGATGTTGCTGAGGATCCATTCATCTCTGTTAAAGCACAATGAAAGGAAAAGTTAATATTCAGCAATAACATCCATAATCAAGTTTCATAGCGAAATAATTAAATCATGTTTTTGAATTTTTCAAACATACTTGAATCATCAAAAAAACAGACGAATAAAACAATTCGAAAAGAAGAAAAATGTAACAAATCTATCAGCAATTGATTGGATTGCTCCATGGTATGTTCAGAAGCTTATTAAAATAGCAAAATGTATCTGATAAGCAAGAAAAGGAAATTTTATAAGGAAATCTAAACATATGCTTAACCTCACAAAATTTTTTTTTTCCAGTTAGTTCTTTAAAGATTTTTTTTGGAAAGTTAAAAAAAGACGTTTTTAACTTTGCACGATGCTCTTCTTTTTGAGTAGTTGTTGACTAATCTGATCATTTACAGGTCGTGTATCACATAATTGGTCTCGAAGGAAGATACAATTACGGAATTACAAATTAATTTGTTTGTTTTAGACTTTGTTTGACGCTATTTTGAATTTCTTGTTAAGATTTTTATTTAAAAAAATGTAGCCATCGAGTTTTGGATGTAAAACATGTCTGTTTTTGTTATATTTATATTGTTGTTTATCTGTCTTCTAGTCCTATTAATGTCAAATCTCATCGGCCCTCTACTGCGGCGTTATTTACTTTGCTAAGTGATTTGAGCTGGAAGCTGTTTGTTTTGATGAAACACTAATTATTTTTTAACCAAAATTGGACTTTTGAAAATTTTCTATCTCTTCCTCCTTTGGTAGACAATTAGGCCAAAAATTTGGATGAGCGTGGTCGGAACCTTACGTGCAAACGCATATTACCGAGCCTCCTTGTTTTTCCGGATTATTATTGAGTTAGATCTGATTATATCCTTACAATTCTGAGGACATTGTAGCAGTAACATCATGACCTCTTCTATACATAATAAAAGCGGCTTTGTCGAAATATCAAATTGCTGACCAAATGACTCAAATAATTGAAAACAATAGGATTAAAAAAATGTTTGGAAAATCCTTTCTTTTGCTCAAATCAAAAATTGAAAGGACGATTGCTAGATACTGCTTTACCGAAGGTAATAGGAACCAACCATAAATTGTTTCATTGAGATTGAACGAAATCTTTTCTAGTTTACAGCCCTTTTTGATGTTGCTGCGTCTCAATTTGATCCATTCTTCTTCTCAACTCAGTTTTTTTTTCATCTCACTCGTGGATTGATCCTACTCATGTCATCTCTCGTATTGCAATTTCGGACAAAAACAATTGAGAAATTTGTCTTGGGCTCTTTCACTAAGTTCCCTGGAGCACAATAATGATAAGGCTTATGGTTCGGCTGGCCCGCACGTGGAAAGGGTATCAATCGTTATTTTCTGGAACCCTCATGTTATCTTTAGTTTACAATTCGTTTGGCAGCACATGGCGTATTCCTCAAGTTACACATTTAAGCAAGAACATTAATTCTGGTTTTACAACATTTGATAAAAAAACTTTTGATTGGAAAAATCATCTTACAAATTGCGTTTAAGCACAATGAAAGGAAAAGCTATAATTCAGCATTTACACCCATAATCAAGTTTCATAGCAAAATAAGTAAATCATGTTTTGGAATTTTTCAGAGATACTTGAATCTTCAAAAAAATAGACGAATAAAACAATTCGAAATGAAGAAAAACGTAACAATTCTATCCGCAATGGATTGGATTGCTCCATAGTATGTTCAAAAGCTTATTAAAATAGCTAAATGTTTTTGATAAGCAAGAAAAGGAATTTTTATAAGAAAATCTAAACAAATGCTTAACCTCACAAAAATTTTTTTCCAGTTAGTTTTTTAAAGACTTTTTTTGCAAAGTTAAAAAATGACTTTTTTTAGTTGCCTTTTTTTAGTTGAGTAGTTGTTGCCTAATCTGATCAATTACAGGTCCTGTATCATATAATTGGTCTCGAAGGAAGATACAATTACGGAGTTACAAATTAATTTCTTTGTTTTAGATTTTGTTTGACGCTATTTTGACTTTCTTGTTAAGATTTTTTTTAAAACAAAATATAGCCATCGAGTTTTGGATGTAAAACATGTCTGTTTTTGTTTTGTTTTTTTTGTTGTTTATCTGTCTTCTAGACCTTTTAACTTTTAACCTTTTAGCCTTTTAACTTTGCTAAGTGATTTGAGCTGGAAGCTATTTGTTTTGTTGAAACACCAATAATTTTTTAACAAAATTTGGATTTTTGAAAGTTTTCTATCTCTTCCTTCTTTGTTAGACAATTAGGCCAAAAATTTGGATAAGTGTGGTCGGAACCTTATGTGCGAACGCACATTACCGAGCCTCCTTGTTTTTCCGGATTATTTTTGAGTTAGATCTGATTATATCCTTACCATCCTGTTGAAATTGTAGCAGTAACATCATCACTTCTTCTATATACAATTAAACCACCTTTGTAGAAATATCGGGAGCACTGACTTAGAAATAACATAGGGGGATGCTGCAAAATGATAATTGGTTTTATGCCCTAGAAATGTAAAAGCGGACAGGTAGTCTGTTGGAAAACCTTGACTTAACTCTGGAGCAACTTGTCTTCGGAGACATATGACTGATTTCAGCCTAATTTTAAGTTATATTGATTGAAAAAGAATCACTGTGCTGTTGAAAACGGAAAGTTTGAATCTATTTTTGATATACCATCTTTTTTGAAAATCGTCGCTTTTATAAACTTCTCTCTCAACATTACGAACAACTATTTTGTTCTAGATCTCTCTAAATCTTACGCGCTAATTTTTTGGTAAGCAATTTATCGGCAAGCAGTTTATCGGTAAGCAACAAATGCAGACATATTAAACTCAAGAGAATTTTTCTTGACAGTTTCAAAAACTTAACCAGCTGGACAAAAAACAAGTAGAAACTTTTTTTCGCAAATGCATCTTAGCTGTGTATTCAATAGGGACCCCTTTTCATTGTAGTGACTGTTCTGGAAATGGCAACTGCAACACATCCACAAAACAGTGTGAATGCAATCCAGGCTACTCGGGGTTGAGCTGTCAACCAATTTATACCACGGTTCAGCCCGAAATAACAACTCTTGTTCCAACAACAACTGCGCTGGGACCTGCAACTACTGCACAACTTCAAGGCCCTGTAACAACTGCACAAGGACAAGAACCTGCAACAACTGCGTCGGGGCCTGCATTAACCGCACAAGAGCCGGTAACACCAGCGCAGGGACCTGCAACAATTGCACAAGGACGTGAAACAACTGATCCAGGACCTGCAACAGCTGCGCTAGGACGTGTAACAGTTGCGCAGGGATCTGCAACAACTGCGCAAAGACTTGTAACAGCTGCACAAGAACCTGAAACAGCTGTGCAAGGACCTGCAACAATTGCACAAGGACGTGAAACAACGGCGCCAGGACCTGCAACAGCTGCGCAAGGACTTGTAACAACTGAGCCAGGACCTGCAACAGCTGGGCATGGACGTGCAACAGCTGCACAAGAACCTGCAACAGCTGTGCAAGGACCTGCAACAGCTGCACAAGAACCTGCAACAGCTGCGCAAGGACCTGCAACAATTGCACAAGGACGTGAAACAACGGCGCCAGGACCTGCAACAGCTGCGCAAGGACGTGCAACACTTCCACAAGGACCTGCAACAACTGCGCAAGGACTTGTAACAGCTGCACAACGACTTGCAACAGTTGCGCAAGGACCTGCAACAACTGCTCAAGTACCTGCAACAGCTGCGCAAGGACGTGCAACAGTTGCGCAAGGACTTGCAACAGCCACGCAAGGAACTGCAACTACGGCAACACAGGGTTCTACAACAACGGTCTCTGTCAATCCCGTTGTCATCAGCTATGACAATAAGGGCATTGCAGCCCTACATCGACTTAACATGCCTTGCCTGATCACTTCCATAATCATTGCTCTCGTTATTGCATAACTAAAAAACTGAATTCTATTTTCACAGCAAGGAGGTCGCAACATCGGAACTTTCAATTCTTTACCTCCAATGAATATCACATTTTGAATCTAATAAAAAAATGAAGAACGTTGAACTAAACAGAATGTATTTAACCTTGAAGAACTTTGGCGATAAAACTGTTTTTACTGTATACCTAGTTTTGTGACACTAGTGGCAAAATAAGTAGTATAGTCATAAAGCACAATATTTGTAAATGTTAACAACAATAATATTTGCACTTTGCTTTTTGATCTTATGAACAAAGGTTGAGGTGCGCGACCCAAGCCAGCCCTGATCAGATAAACTTTGGTCGCGCTTGGGCAGGAATTGACCGCCTAGACTGAAATCGTCTCTGATCAGACACATATGGGCCGCGAATGGGGTGCTGAACCTACTTGAGTTAAGCATCTGGACTCTGGAACAGTTCTGAGCAGACCGTACAGGCTCTGGAAAGACTTCTGTTCAGATTGTCCGTGTCACAACTCCAAACTCTAGACTGCTCTGATCAGACTTTGCATACTTTGCATCCAGACCGCAAGTAGGGCCTCGATCAGACCGTGCAGAGTCTGGATGCTACCCTGATCAAACTTTGCAGACCGTAGACTTGAAGCCAGACTCTGTCGCGCTTTACCCCATGCCGCGGTTCATTTTTAGGTCTCTGCTACTGAATCTTGCAGTGATATAATTTCAGACTTAAGATTTCGATTGGTCTTGATACAAATGCGTTCGTGTAAAAATAAACAAGGAAATCATGTTTTATTGTGCTGTTTACTTTGATGATGGGGTGATAACTAGCTAGAAAAGTATTTGATTATGATCGCGAACAGAACAGGCGCAAAGTTTGAGCATTTAGATGATGCCTCGCTTTTTTCGATTGATCCGGTAGTCGTTGTTTCTTCAGCACCTGCATTTGTGCTCGATTCGATTATTGCTTCAGAACTTGATTCGGTTGTCGGTTCCCCTGTTGTTGACATCGAGGCAGCAACCGTCAAAGATGTTGTGGGTGCGCTTGTTGTAGTGTACTCACAATTTGTTCCACCGTAACCCTGATCACATTCGCATTGGCCCGTTGCGAAGTTGCAGTCACCGCGACCAAAACAGTTGCTAAAAAGAGTTGAACAAAATTAGGAAATCAGAAACCGCAACTGTTCCCTATCCGTACTCCTGATAAAATTTGATGACCAACAGTTCACAATTTTACCTTTTCATGATGCTATAAAAGAATGCTAATGGACAATCCTATACATCTTATAGGGGCATACAAACCATCATCAGGTCAAAAACTGCCTTCGTAGTCAAGTTATGACGGTAAGATTTGCAAGATCGTGCAGAATTTTTGCCAGTTAGGGTTTCAGTGTAAGATTTTGGGTCCGAAAGCATTACTTCAGAAGGAGACAGTCATCTTGGAAGAGTGGTGCAAAGGTTTAAAAAGCATAATTGTCCTTCAGCAATATTTTTTGCGTTCATTCGAGATATTCATTCAAGGCCGTCTAAGGATTAAAACGGTTATCACATCTTACAAAAAAAACTGTCTCCTTCAGAAAACAGCTACATCAGAACAAGGAACATGTAGATGTTTTTACGCAAAATCTCAATATATTGCCATCCATGCATCAAACAGAAATTATTATATTCAAAGCTTATTTGTTTTAAAGTGAATAGAAAGTCTTTTGGGGACAATACTTGCCGGATCGCGTTGAACACAAAAATTGCATTCAAGTGGAGGTACAAATTTCAGAAAAGGGATAAGATTACCAACTGCGATCATATAATATATGCTTTTCACAGTAGATCATTGATACCGAAGAAATATATAAGGCAACAAAAGTTTGATGATAAATGGCATGACGGCATCATCTATTGACTCGTTCATACAAAATCAATAATTCATACTGTAAAAAAGCTTAAAATTTCACGATAATTAGATAAAAACTGAAAATAAATTTTGCATCAGATTAAATACTAGATAGCGGGAGGAATGGTATTTTTTATGATCTGGCACTGCCTGGGGCAAATGTAAAAATAGGAAACATTGATTTCACCCCTTTGTTTAGACGCTTCAGCAAAATCTATTCGAATAAAACAAAAAAATGGAAATTGCATTGATCAAGGAGGCTCGATAAGCATCCACACTTTTCACTTGATTGTGTTCTTAGTGCATCAATTTTCCATAATCTTCAATACAACATTCACAATTCATCAATACAACGGACAAGCCAACAGAGGTAAAATGGGGAATCAAAGTACGCTATTAGAGAAAAAATTTGAAAGGGTAACAGATCTTTTAGTGAAATCTGGAATTTTACCAATAGAATTGCTAATCATTCAAATATATGTTTTGCGGTTAAGAAGTGAACTTATTCCAGGAACTACATTTAGCACAAATAACTATCTCTTGGGGGAAATGTTCTGATGACAAAAAAGTTTAGAACAGAACAACTAATCTTGTTATTAGCAGGCCACCGCTCTCTACAGCTAAAAAGAAATTTTGACGTCTCATAAACTTGCTCTTGAGATAAAAGAAATCTCAAAACAAAGTCAAAAGAATACTAAAAGGCCATACTCTTCAGATACATAAAATTATTCCAATCGAAAGCAACGTCAGTTACGACGGAAATTGTTTTCATGTTCAGAGTTCGGGTGTCTTAAGTTTGATTTAAAATTTTTTACTGTAGAGGGCCAATTAAAAAGCGAATTAATATAGGCTCAATTATGCTAATAAAGGGGCCGCTAAAAAGGCCAATTATCCCTTTATTGCGGATTCAACTCTTAAAAACGTTCAACTTTACCTCCATTGGAAGCCATTGAGACCTGTAACTACCCAGAATATATCCTACAGCTACAAAAGAGACAAATATAGGCCAAAACAAAAATTTCAATTAAATTCTGCAAGAAAACTCTGTCGAATTACTTGAATCCGTAATCTTTTCACCAAGAACATTAGATGTGTTCTAATTTAGACGCCAATATTGTGATATGCGACATATCATCAATATAATAAGTTGACAAGACAATAAAGTAATCTGAAAAAGAGCGAATATCAAAAAAAAGAGAAATGAAAACTCAAAGACAAAAAACGTTTCTTTAAACATACAAAAGCAGTGACATCTAAGTTTCAATTTAATGGAAGTAAAATAATACCTCCTATCTGAAACTAAGGCACAATTTGAGAGACAACAGTCGAAAATGTAGCGAAACCTCAAAAATTAACTCTCTTTCTCAAAGTAATAATTTAAAAACCATGAAAACAGTAAGCTTTCAAATAAATGCAACGAATGGAATATCTTACAGAATTTTAGGACGCCTATTGAACCTTTCGTTTTCTGAGTCTCAGTTGAGAAACTTCAAAATAACAAAAAAACATTTAATGCGCACGCAAAAAGTGTACGGAAACATGTATGCAAACGCTGCATACTACAAGCTTTTAACTTTTTAGATACTATATGCTCAGCGGACATGATTTGCACAAAAACGGGATCTCTTGATAATTGAGCTTTAATTTTTAACCACTCAGGTCTAACTTTCAAGTAATTAACATAAAAGAAACAAAACAAGCAAAAAAATTAAAATCCGCACTCTGAATATTTCGAAAGAATTTTTTTAATCCCACGGTTAGAATAAAATTTGCCTTGATATTCTTTCTTGCTTTTTAAAAGAATTATTGTTCCAAACGTTAGCGGAGTTTGTTAATTTCTGGAAAACGATATATTAAAAAATAAATGAAAAACTTTGGAAAAGCATCGTGTGAAATTAGTAAACAACGGCTAATTTTAAATTTCGGTACACTCTAATAGAAAACGAAGACAAAAAAACCAGCCGTCTTTAGAGTTGAGAAGATTGTGTCAGTTTTTTTACGTTTTTATTTTTAGAAGTTTAAAATGAATTGTGCTATAGAAAAATATTTGGTGCCTTTTTATCGAAAAAAAGGCTGAGTTTTGGCTATGAAATTCAGATCAAACAGTTCAGCAACACTCCGTTGTCTTTAAAATGAAAACCATTGACAATATTGTTAACAATTTTATCATATTTCTTAGCAAAATTGACAAAAAAGATTGGGGAAAAATACGGAAAATGTGAACAAAGACAACTGAAATCAATCCAATGTTAATAAAACTGTAAACCTCAATAACTCGAGGTAATGGAATTCAATAAAGTTCCTTTAATTCTGTATTCTACGCTGGATGGGCTTTTTAATGATACGAATGAACAGTTAATAAAAATTGACGTTGCGGAACATTGAAATAAAAATCCGTTTCAATGATGTCAATCTATAGGGAATTAATTGCATTTTATATTAATCTCATGAGAGGAGCTGATTAATAATCAACTTTTGCCAGGTTTAAACTTCAACTTAATAGAAAACCATGCTCGGACCAAGATGGGTATGAAAACATCATGCTTGACTCAAATAGTCTATATGAAAAGACTGTACCTCAACTTTAAATAGGTGCCAGTCCATATAATTATAGTCAATAACCCCCTTTCCCAATAGAATTATAGTGTCTTTTCATAAGTCGGAGTCTAAACCTGGGTTGTATTTGATTAACGTATTCCCATATTCTTACTCTGGACAATTCGTGAGTCCTGGAATCTGAGATATGTGAACACATTCCTTGTTGTGGCAAAAGCTATCGTCATCACACCATGTGCCATCATGGACATAGGCCAAGTCATTCCAGGTATCGGTTGATACGAAGTGGAAGTTGATGCTGTTGCAAATGAGTCCAAGAGAACTGACATTGACGTAGTAGACACCAGTGTTGTCTCTTCTGACAGCAGATCCTCTCATGTCTGTCTCACATTGTAATTTGCCACACCTGGTAATTCAAATTTTTTTGAAAAAAAAATTCAAGTATTTTTCTTGGGAAAAAATGAAAATTTTGTATACGAGGCGGCCCGTTACGATTTTGTACGTAAAAAAAACGAGGCGGCCCGTTACGATTTTGTACGTAAAAAGCTTGATATCACCGCATCTGAATTTAAAGTGCAGAAAAGTTTGCATTAAGACAAAAATTTGGTCTTAGCCAGCTGCTGCTAAAAAGGAACCGTTTTCTTGCCTCATAATTAGAGCAAAATAAGAGGAAAAATATCGGAACTCCCAGAGGAACCAAAAAGTGCCCCTCAATTTTGACAAAGAACGAAAAGGGATAACAAAAACGGCTGACAGAAAAGTGTTGCTATGATACCAACATAAAGTAGTTGTTTCAAATTCTTGTTCATTGATGTTTTTCTACGAAATTTTGAACTTCTGGGGATTATTTCAATTGACCTTCATGAAACTAAAAATTAACTGTCCTTGATATTTGAAACTTTGCACATGCAATTCATTGTCGTACAAGAAATAGAGTTGAGTAAAAACGATTATCATACAAGAAAGAAAGTTGAGTAAAAACGATTATGCTGTATTTATTATGTCTAGGATTAGAGACCCAGTCACCAAAAAAAACGGAATCAGCACTTGTGAGTTGCACGTATAAATGCGAGTCTTTCTAAAAAAAAATCAGTACCTAACCATTACCATATCAATTGTATTAGTCGTATCAGACTTGAATGGCGCTTGGCATGTTGATTCAGAATTCAAAATTAACTTTTCAAAATAGTTCGAGTGAAAAATTTGTATTCAAAAAATTTTTTAACGTGTCACAATTTCGGAATTAATTATATGACATTTTTCCGAGATGCTTGTAAAATAACCCAGAGTAATAAAAAATGGTCAACTAGCACCGAGAAAGAGTCACATGGGGGGTCAGAAAGAGTCAGAATAACTTGCTCGCCGCCAGTTTTCAGCCATTTTTAGACGAAAAAAGCCCAGAAATAGCCATAAACATAGAATTTTTGTAATTTTTAGATATATTCAATGTCGAACTCATCTAGCAGAGGATAAAATTGTTAAAAGGGGAACACAGTATACCGTCGCTTGCCCAAGGACCTGTAATGCAAAATCAAGTCGTAAGCGACCAAACTTTATTTCAGAACACCAATATGACCGAAATCAGCGAAAAGAGAAACCAAAAACTCCCAAATTATGCTAAAGTTTCGATTCTAACTACTCCTTGAGCCAGCATTGCCTGTTAGGAAAAATGCTTTATAACCAATCGCATTACAATCAAATAAAAATAATTCGTAGTTTATAACCAATTTTATGAGGTATATTTGATAAATCATAAAAACGGGGGCATCAATCTTTGCTCTTTGTTTTGTGAAAAACGATTGGATTAAGTCTTTGCGCACGAATACTTCTTTTATAATTGGTACCTTAAATCAAAATCAGTTCGGTCTTCAAATTAACACTATCAGGTTGGGGGTCAAAAACGAAGGATAATCATCTCCGGTGTCTTTTTTTCAAATACCATGCTCTTATGTTTCTTTGGTGCGTTCCCGCTTTCTTTGATCTACCTTCGTTTTGACCACAAAACCTTGAATCATAGTCAAAATTTTCATTAAAACTAGCACTATCATGTTTAATGTCAAAAGCGAACAAAAATAACTCTAATGCCTTTACATTACCATATATGCTCCTATGCTACTGGCTTTCATTTTGTAAAAACAATTTTCGGTGTATTTGTACTTTTTTGGTCTCTTGCGCTCATTTGAGTGTTGATGGACCCAGATTTTGATTGAAATTTTAGACTAAGCTGATGGATTTTTCTCCTACTATTGTTGATGTACTCCAGGAGTTTTTGAGTAAACAATCAGAATTTGAGCCAGCATGGCAAGTAAAAAGTAATCAGAATTGGCCCCACTCCGCGAAATAGAAAAAAAGTATTAGCCCCAGTCTGTCGAGTGAAAATCAGAATTGGCGCAAAGCTGGCCATTGTAAAATCAGAATTGGCCACTGTCTGCCAAGTAAAAAGTCAGAATTGGCGCAGTTCTTGGAAATGTACAATCAGTATGAACGCACGTCTGGCAATCAGCATATGAATCAGTACTGATAAAGAATTGCATTTAGACGTGCCCAGTACTGATTTGTACTTGGAGTTCGGTACGGGAGTGAATCTTAAAGAGTAGATCACATTTAACGAGATAAAATTTTGTTCCACAAGTGTCAATACTGCACACTGACGGAATTAGTCCAATTTTCTTCATTATCTAATTTTCTTCATTAATCCAATTACATGGCTAAAAATTACAACCAGAAAACGAATTTTACTCAAAAGTTGTTTTCAAAATGCAAACTGAGCTTAATGAGTGTATCAAATGAACCTAGAGAATCCAAATTGTTTGAGAAACAATTAATTTAAAGATGTCAGAATTGATTAAGACAGACAGAAATGTGATTGACAAAAAAGAATCTTTTGGAACAAGTCTTAAATTTCGATAGAAAAAAAGAAGAATCCACATATCCAATTGCCTGATGGCTGATTTAAGCAAGGTTGATTAAAAACAAAGAATGACCGTAGAGCTGAGGGGAAAACGAAGACAAAATCAAAGTTAATGAGAAAGGATTCTATGTCTGAGCACTACTGCTGTTGAAATCATACAACACAATATGCAAAACATAGCTGGCAGATTGCCAGAAAATAGCCGCAACAGCTTCGTAGATCTGCAGTCTCGAAAAAACAGTCAGAAAAACAGACCAAAAAAAATCGTCTTTTCATTGGAGGCTGATATGTTACATTTTGAATAAAAATCTGTATAAGTTTTTTCTTCCTCTATTAGCTGCTCTCAAATAAACTTCATTTAGAGTGACACACCCATTTGGCTTCATCTCTTTGAATTAAAGTAAATAAAAGTCAATTTCAAAGTGAGGAAGTCATTTTCGAGAGTGAGGTAAGTCAAGTGTGACCAAAAATTTAATCACGCAAATGAACAAAAAAAGTCATATGGTCGTAACAAATATCGCGATGACGAAATAAAAAACATAGCAGGACAAGTCCTGAAGCACAATTGAAAGAATTTTCTTTGACTATACACAAAACTAGAACTAGAACGGACCATGAATGTATTGGGAAAATCAAATCGAAAAAACAGTAAAGATCAAAATAAATTTGCCGCATGTGAACAAAAAAACCACCAGCAAGAAAGCGAATTTTTGTTCAAACACCGTTTCCTCGCTCTACTTTAAAATTAGAGCAAAACAATTTCATGCCGTAAAACCACTCGCTTTTTCGCTCCACTTCCTGTTTCGGCGTGACCAAAATCAGTACTCCAATTTGTCTTCAAAAATCATGAAAATTTTCGAACAGATCTTTAAAAAAAGACAGCGCCCCAACGCAATTCAAATTTTTTGAGTTGTAAAAAACATAGGACAAGTCCTGACGTACAATTCAAAGAATTTTCATTGACTAAACAAAAATTTAACCTAGGACGGACTAAGAGTGAATTGGGAAAACCATTTCTAAAAAAATCAGATCAAAAAGATTAAAAAAACAGAAAATCAATGTCAAAAGGCCGCATGTGAACAAAAAACCACTAGCGAGAAATGGACATTTCGTTAAAACAAAAAACTAGGCCTAAAATGAACTATGAATGGATAAGGAAACCCATTTAGAAAAAATCCTATCCGAAAAATCGAAAAAAAAACAGTCAAAATTTAAAGTGAAATTGCCGCATGTGAACAACAAAAAAACCACTGTCGAGAAAGCGAATTTTTGTTCAAACACCGTTTTCTCACTCTACTTTAAAATTAGAGCGAAAAACTTTCATACCGCAAAACCACTTGCTTTTGTGGTCCACTTCCTGTTTCGGCGTGTTCAAAATCACTACTCCAATTTGACTTCAAGTATCATGAAAATGTGTGAACAGATCTTTAAAAAAGACAGCGCCCCAATACAATTCAAACTCTTTGAATTGTAAAAAAAAAACAAGAGAAGGCCAATAATAGCCCCAGCTCTTGCTGTGCGGCTAATAAACAATAAAACCTGTTTGGAGGTGGATCTTAGGCAGCTGATTGAAGTAAGAGTCTTGAGAAAGTATAAACTACCTGCTATCAAAATATGTAATGTTTTTAGAAAAAACATTTATACATTGAACGCGTTGGACTGCAAATTATTTTTCTTAGTTGTGATCAAATTTATTAGTTTTACTTGTGTTATTTGTGCTTCTTGACCCCCCACTTTTATAATAGGAACGGTTTTCTGTGCTTAATATCTATTAATATGCTTCATTGACTGCATCTGATTATAATGACCGATTTTTATCAAAATGTCTTCATATTATTTGAAAGGAATATCAAAAACGACTCCGTCCCCGAAGATCAGATTTGTCATATTAAAAAACTGAGGAGCGCAAAAATACCAACAGAGTAGATAACGCTTATATTAAAATTTTTTTGGAGAATTGGAAAAAGTTCAATCGCTAGACAAAAATTCACCAAACGCAGATTATTTATTAAATGCTTTTCATCTATTACTTTTTTATGGTTTTGAAAAGAAGTGCATAATTAAAACCACACAAACTTTGACTGGTGTGCAGCTAATTTTGCCTGTGTACAAAACTGTGTCTAAACAACTAATTTTTTTTAGTTTTTAAAGTTTGATATGAGTTAATATAATTACATTGGATTTTTCCCTAAAAAATCAATATAAATTTATAAGATCACCAACTAATAGCTGCTTTTTGTTTCTCTTTAACTCAAACGAGTTGAAAATTGCTGTGAGAAAAGTAACATTATTGTTGAACAAGCATGCGTTCAAAGGAGCCGTAAGTTATCTCAAATCATACAGAAAATAAATTTTGTTTTTTGAAAAATTTGACTAAAAATATCCCAAACACGGCCGAAAATTGCTCAAAAATTTTTCATAAAAGAATAATCTTAAAATTTTTCCCGGATAACTTTTGAACATCAACTGTCTTTCAGTGATACTACATATGTAATTCTCCAATGACCTCAAATAAAACTTTCTGAACAAAATGATTGGGCTATCTTAAAGTTGATGAAAAGGGAAAAAACTTAACGTATTAAGTGATGCATTAAACGATTTACCTATTAAGTCAACAATCATGTTACTTTTTGTAATGGTCTTATATATTTTAAATTGGTTTCTCAGAGAAAAATCCAACGTAATTATATTTATTCATATGGAACTTTAAAAACTTTAGAAACTGAAGATAACTTTTATAGATAAATCTTTAGGGATAATTTTTAGACATCGTGTGTTTTTCTGTGATGCTACATATGTAAATCTCCATTGATCTCAAGAAAAGTTTTTGGACAAATACTTGAGGACAACGTATCTTGGGAAAAATTGTAAAAATGGTAATAAAAATGAGTTTAAGAAAATTAGCAATTGAAGGAAAGAATGAACTTGTTCCCAATCGTTCATTTCTTACATTTAATAAGTTTAATAATTATGTCAAATTTTGAGACGTTTTGGTTTAAATAATCAGAAACGTTTTGTTTAAAAAAGATGAAATCTATGGCAGCAATTTTTTCTCAAAAATTACAAAACCGAAAACCAATTTTTGGCAAAAGGTTTGCATTAAAAATAAAAAGCAACCAAAAGCAACAAAAAACTACTATTAAAAAAGGAATGGATGTGTTCGCGATAAACTGTTTGCTCCGCATTTTGAACTTATTCGTCAGAGTTTTTATTTCACTTCTTAGTTCAAAGTGAAATTAAAGTTCAGACACGTCGTAGCACAGAGTATTCCAGAATGAGAAAACAACTTTGAATTCTGTTAGATAAAACTATGAGCATTCAAAAGCAGCTGAAATAAATTGGATAAAATTGTTTGTAACGTTTCAATTTAACCATCTGACGTGTTTTTTCATACACAGACGCAAACACACAAACACGCACACACGCATTCACGCACGCACGCACGGACACACACTCAAAATCAAAAAACAAACAAAAGCGGACCAAAAAATTTCCTAATTTGTTTCATAATTGGCTTTATTCAAGTTTTGTCACTGTTCATTTAGATATTCGTTTAGTTTTTCAAAAACAAGGTGTGGCCTCTGTCAGAAAACTGTTTTTATAAAAAAAATATTGACGTTTTTTTAAAAAAAAATTTATGAATTTTTCATTGAACTGAAAATTAAATAAAAAAGAATATTTCACTTTTCAAGAAACTTTCGCTTTTGAGCCATTTCCAAATATAAAATGCTTTTCAGTTGAGCGATGGTTAGAGAACAGAAAGGAGCAGTTCCAGCGTGGATTTAGAAATACAGAGAAGCCAAAAAATGATTTTATTGTCTTCTACTTTTGAACAGATTTTAAAACATCTGTATTATTTATTTAGGTTGGTGATCCATGAACCCTCTCACTCCTAAATTCTTTTGCATTTCATTGTATTAGCTGATACTAGTTTGAGGGAACATCTCTGACAATATAAAGAGCACAATAATATCAACGTCTTTGGCCACTAACTTTTTATTGATTTGTCGTTCATTTTCGACGTCTGCGCGTAATTGAAACAAGTTAAATGGTTATTTATAAAGACATAGGTTAGGAAAATTTCAACTCTAGATTTTAGAAAAGAAAACATTTTTTGTTTTTGGTTTTACAATTTGAAAAATGATTTTTGCTATTTTGAGAGCTCTAAATTCTAAAAATAAAATTTTCCATGACGAAATAATTTCTTAAGAGCAAAAAAAACAAAATATTTAATTTTTCGCAAAAAAACTGGGGGTCAATTAATTTAAATCTTGATTTCTTAGGCTTGAAACCTTAATGAATTACCCGCGATCGTTAAAACTTGCTAAATTTATAAATTTCGCTGTTTAGCTTTAACTTCCACACGTTAAAGATCGCTAAATTTATAAATTTCGCTGTTTAGCTTTAACTTCCGCACGATCCCCCTCACCCCGACCATTTTTTTCCTTTTCATTTTTTTCTTTCAAAATTTTAGTGTTACCTTTTTAATTTATTTTTTTTATCAATCAAAACTTGATTCCAGGAGCTACAAAATGATGTTTTTTTCCCATCATGCCTTGACAAAGAGTGAAAATTTGAGTGAAGAAATAGTCAACCTTTCATATGTATTCCCCCATTTTGAAAAAGTGTAGAAACAATTGCTTACAATGCCTCCATCAAGCTGTCAGTGTATGGTTTATAAAACAATATGGTAAATGTTTTTTGCCAAATTGACTAAGAAACTCATATGAAAAGGAGGTATCCTTGATGAAGATGTTGAAGCAGTTTTTCATTAATCTCATTACCACTAAGACAGAAAAACTACGCAAAATTTTTTCGAGAATAATAATTCCTTACTTAACAATGAGGTGTATTTCCAGAAAACATTTGGGTATTTATCCTCAAACTTGAAATTTTTCTGACGACTTTAAAATTTTTCAACTGTGTCTCACTTTTTTCAAGCATATCGATTGTGTAGAACTGAGCTCAGATGAATTCATGGATCCAAAAAGGACAAGTATTCTGTTTTCATATTCTGTGCACGTTATGATTTCAGCTGGAAAACTGCCCAAAGCGTTTTCAGACGTCCGATATTATAACTCTGAACTTTCAACTTATAAAATTGACATGATCAGAATATGACCGCAGTGATGATACAGATTTAATAGAGCTCTTTTATCGTTTAGCGATTGCATAAAAATGGAATGGAGTTGAAAAACAGATTAAAAAATTAAAGTAGAAATAACCTTTGATTGGCAGAAGAACACGCAGTGAGGTCATTTCTGGCGATTGATCCACAGTTGCCCCATTCATTTCCATACGTGTTTAATGCCCAACAGACTTCGTTAGTGTCAGTGTTCAATCCCTCTGGCTCCAATATTCTGTACAAATGGAAGCATATCTTATATAAGGTGTCCCAAAGCCGGTTTTGTCGAAATTAAAAAATTAAAAGCCCAGGGTTTTCCCATTATAGCCCCCCATGAAATTATAGCCCCCCATTATGGTATATTTACCATGATTTGGGAGGGGGGCTATAGGTTATCTGACCACTAAGCTGGGGGGGGGGCTATAATGGGAAAAACCCAAAATCCATTTACGGCAAAATAAGAAGCAATGGCATTTATAAGTCAGCAATACTCTAATTTCAGTAACTTACAAATGTAATTGGATCAAACGCGGGGATTAATGAATTAAAATTGAAAATTAACAACAAACGAGGAATGCGATGTACGGAAATCTACACTAATTGAGATAAAACAGTGACAAAAAAATTTCAAGAATGGATTCAAAGTGTCTGTGGCAATTATCCGGTTATTTTAGTGAGAACGACGACCTCATTAATCAAGATTTCTCACTCAATCTACGGCCAAGAATAAGGGATAATGATGTGAAGGTCTTTTCCACCCTTCAAAATGGGAAAAAAGCAGACGTAAAATTGAGAAATTACACTCATTGATTACTGTCTTTCCTCCTTCTTCTTAAAATCTGCTCTGGTTACAAACAAAAGCTGTTCGTAAAAAAGTTAAACCCCTGATGTAAGAGTTTGCAAAACGAGTTGATGATTTTGTCTTTTGATAAAACAAAGTACCGCAATAGAGCAAAATTATTTTTTTTATAGAATTCCATTTTTGTGCGCCCCAGCTTAGTGGGTACATTTTATTTGCACCACCCCCCCCCCCCCCGACGCACGTGCCATATTTTTAGATACTGCTTTACTATGTAATGGCACCTGCTCTGTAACTAAGGGGCGCATAACGTACTGGGGGTACAAACGGAAAAGATCCTTTTAAAAAACCGAAATTGTAAAAATTGCACTTTTACATCGATACTTATGTTCTCAAGATGGGTGGAAAAGAGGTAACTCAAGATATTAATAAATAACATGAGTGATATAGTGGTAGGAAATACAGGTTGTGAAGAAACAAATTTTATTTAAAAAAAATGTTTTGATTTCTACCATGTAGACCCTTATTGAGAGGAGATCTAGGAGGGATAAAAGCATTAATTCCACATAGCTTCAACTTTTTTCTGTTTTTGGGAAAGCCTGAAAGTCACTCGAAAGCGTGACATGCAATATAATTACTAGCAGGCCCGCAAAAGTATAACAAAATCATATCCTGACAGGATTAAAAGAACTTAGGTTTTTTGTTTCATACCAGCTCAAGCTCGAAATCATGCCTTCGTTTAACAGCCACAGCTCTACCACTTACGCTATCGACGCGTATTTTTGAGTGCATTATTCTATTTAGCAGTAACTTTTTGTTCAGCGACAATTTTGGTTTTGTTGTATTTATGGAGCACTATGAATTTACAGATGACGAACCTTTACATTGTTGCACAGTGCGTCTCAAAACGCATGTACTAAGCCAGGCTAAATGTTTATGGAGCGTCAAAATCACGAGAAGGTTTGGAATTTATACATAGTTCGATCGCACTTAAATTGTAGTTAATATATAGAACAATTACAACAATATAACAGATATAACAATAGAACAATTATAACAAAGGAACATATAAGAGGAGTAAAGAGATTGGATGACAGAAAGAACCAAAAACACAGTAGAGGACGAAAAAGCAAAAATAACTAATTTTGCGCAAACAATAGGAGACAATTTTGGCAACAGCTAGAGCGCGAAACAATGCCCAACTCTTACAGCCATTGGTCTTATCCATTGTGCTACTCATGCGTATTAGTTTTGTCTGTTATTCTTTCTAAATAAAGCCAAATTTTAGTCAATGGCGTTTAGGCTCCTTTAGGCAGCACGCCTAATGAGCGCAAAACTATATGAATATAACAAGCTTAATTATGGTTGTATAGAGCGTCTCCAAGCTTTAAGGACACTTAGAGCAAGTGAGGACAGGAGCACAATCAACCACCGCACTCGAAGTAAAGTGCGACTTACATTAAAAACAATAGATAGATAGGAGAAAGGAAAAACACTAATGAAGAAAAATAAGAAAGATTTCAAGAAAGAAAGGTAGAGAGAAGTGGATGAAAACAACCATTATCGATTTTGTTTTTAGGGCCAACAAAACAATAGCCATTTTCCGAACCAATTTGGTTCCGGTCTTATGTCTTTTATTAGCAGTCACAGGTCTAATACCTTACGCTGACGATGACTATTGCATTTGTCTTGCTCTTTCAACATCAGCTGTAATTTGATCAGTGGCTTTTTGGCGTGCCTGTTTTTTCTATGCAGCTTGCACAATGAGCTCAAAATGTGGGCAGGTAAAGAGCTTAAATATGGCAAGATAAAGAAAGGCAAGAAAGAAAAAGAAGAAGAGAAAAATCAAAATGAGCGAAAAGCAACGGAAAAAGAAACAGAAAAATAGCTTCCCATTTTTTTTGAATCTGAAAATTGTGCATCCTTATCAATCCCTACTTTAATGGAACCCCTCCTCAACCCCGAATTAACAGCCATCGGTCTCATCCATTTCGCTACCGATCCATAAATCATATATCTTTTGCTTTTTCTACATCAGCCGTAATTTGGTCAGTGTATTTTTGTTCGCTCATTTCTGAAATCCAGCATCCTCCATGAGCGCAAAATATGCGCAGATTACGAGCTTAAAAATGACAATAGAGAAGGAGAAGTGACATACACTCATTCGATCTTATCTTTTTGAATTAAAGTGAATAGAGTTCAATTTCAAAGTGAGGAAGTCTTTTTGAGAGTGAGGTAAGTCAAGTGTGACCAAAAATCTAATCACGCGAATGAACAAAAAAACTGGCTCCACTGAGATCAAAAATGATGTCACACACGAACTTCAGTTGAAATTGCATGAATGAATGAACAAAAACCAGATTTGAAGTGGTTGTGACGTCATATGGTCGTAACAAAAATCACAACGACGAAATAAAAAAACCAAGAGAAGGCCAATAATAGCCCCAGCTATCGCTGTGCGGCTATCAAAAAACAACTTCCCAATTTGTTTTCTCCGCTAAATTTGCGTATTTATCCGCCCGTACTTGAGCTCTGACCCACGCCCCTCGCTTAGAAGCCATAAGTCCAACACCTTACGCTACCGATTCCTGCTGCTGTCAATTGAACCATCTGAACCAGCACATTTTTGTTCAAAGGCTTCTGCGTTTTTTGGTGATTGACTTGTCTTGCATCTCTGACATCTTTCGGCGCATTGGCACTCTAGCTGGTGGGATTTTTCGGTCATTGACTTTTTTCAAATTTCGGTCAATGACTTTATATCTGCCCTTTTTTGAACATTGACCTGTTAAGAGAATTTTTACGGCCAATGACCTCTGGCGATATCTTCTTAAGCATGCTGCCCGAGAACTCTTAAACATGTTTTTCGAGAGCTCGTAAACATACTTTTTCGCCTTTGTATAATGTCATACAAATAATATATAGGATTAGTGGAGTATAATTTACGTTCGCTCTCTAATTTCGTTTAGCTTTACTTCGAAAACAATACTAAGCAAATTTTCAATGATATTAGGTCAAAATAAATCATTTTCAGCTGACAACCGTAAGTCGACAATTTGATTTTTGCATACGAGCCAGTAAACGAAGGCTTTTCTTTCATTAAAAAAAAAGAAATAAAAATTTGCAATTTCATGTAGTTAATATATATTTTGGTTCAGGACAAAAACAGAAAAGGGCCTCCTTTCGTTTTGAACATTTAAATTGAGAAATATTTGAGAAAAAAATTGTTTGAAGAGATTTTACAATTAAACAAAATTTAAAATCTAATAGGAAAGTGTTCTTAACAAAAATGAGCATTGATTTTTAAAAAATAACCTAGAAAAAAAAACAGAATATACGCTCATCTGAAGTAAGCTGTTATCATAAATTGGAGCTAGAGATAGTCACTCTTTTTGAAAAAGCTGAGCAAAATATTACAGGGCAATGTCGCTGATCAGTTAGATTAGTGAAGAGTACATTGCAATCAATTAAAAAGTTTTATAGTCGCAGCCTTCAAAGGTCATAAATTTGGAACCTTATTCACACAATAATGGGGTTGGCCTTCAATCAATATAAAGGCTATTAGTTGCTCTAACATATTTCCTCTCAAAAACAATACGAGTTTGATAGAAAATAATGATTAGACATTTGACGCTTCAAAATACCATGTCTAAACAAACATCGATGATTTGGTTCAAGGAAACGGAGGAATAAAGGGAGTTAAAAAAACGAGAGTTAAAAGGCTGAGGGAGAGAGGAAGAAATGTCAGAGATCGGAAATAACCTTAAGATTGGCAAAAAGAATTAATCAGCAAACATTTAAATTTTAGATCAATAGAAACCAAGATTATTAGATAATGGAGACCACGCAGATTTAATTAAAAAGAAATATAACCTTGAGGCACAAAGTTGGCGAGAAATTTTTATGAAAGGTGTCATATTCTGTTCACATAAAACACAGCCGATTGTTCGATATTCTTCTGGTTGGATAATCAATTATCATTAAATTTTTGCAACATCTTGATACACCTAGATAAGACATGTATGATATTGACAACTGCTCTCTGTGAATTGTGCTTTTATTGCAAAATGCCACCGAAATGGATGTTGAAAAAGATGAAAAAAAATTAAAATAAGTCTATACTAAAAAGTCTATTTTCACATGTTTAGTGTTTTCCACTTGCTACAAAAAATTAGCTATTCCTCAAAAGGAGAATTGGAACTTTTTAGTAGTATCTAATTGCGATGTTGATTTTTTTTTAGATTTTTTAAAGGTTTTTTGGGGACCTTAGTGGAGGTCTTCCCCTTGGCGGTTCTGTACAAGGTTTGTATTATGTACATATCGAGCTTGCACCTACTTAATAGATTCAGTGTAGTTGAAGAAGTAGGCTCAATTTTTGGTTTATGAAGTAACGGGCGATGAATTTTTCAACTATTCTTGACAAATCTTGATAAATCTTGATAAATTGTGCTAAATTATCTGAATTCGTGATAAATCTTGCTTACAAGTGCTTTTGAATTTTTTCAACTTAGCACATCTTGCCATGCCATGGTTAATCTTTCTTGGCTATCTTGCCACGATTTTATTTCTTGATACCCATGCAAAGATCTTGCAAGCGGTACAGATATTGATAATTTTATTGTAAGCGCCATGTCATGATCTTGGCAAGATTTACCATGTTTTAGTATGTTTCGCATCAAATTTCGGTTCTCTGGATAACATAACATCCCCATTGCAGAAAAAGTTGTGGCAAAATACTAAATAATTGTCGCTGTTTCTGGCTGCAACGCTTGTACCGCTTTTCAATTATTATTTTTCATTTCTTCTGGTCAATATTCAAACTTTTTTGCATTTCTCGGATTTGTTTTGACCTTACTCCAGGCATTGTGAATAAACAGCTCTGCAGTTTCCCAGGTAGCAGTGTCCAGGTGCTCCACCCTCAGCTATGCATTCATCTCCTGATCTGTGGTAGAGGTCACGAGGGCACTCAGCACTCACTCCGTCACAGTATTCACTGTAGTCACATGAGTTGGTCCCATTTCTACACATCTCATTGGATGACTTCACAGCACAAGTTGTAGGCTCGCAACACAAATCCATTGACGAACAGACGGCGCCTAATGGGCAGAAAATATGATCAGAATTTGCAACGACAGTTAACGCGGGCATCCTCAGCCTGTAGTTGACTCCTAATCTTCCTTTCCTTATCCTTGCCTTGTCCTTTTTAGTCCTATCGTTAGTCCTTTTACCTTCTTTTCATGAGCATATCCTTAAAGAGTAGACGAGCGTGAATATTTTTTGAATTCCTGTCATTTTGTGTTGCTTTCCAATTCATTCAAAGTTTTATAATAAAAAACGCGCAGACAAGTTAACTGAACTGAGGTAACAAATGTGCACGAACTTCGTTTTTCATTCATGCTACCCAGTTGCACGTTACCTGCAATTACACAACAGCTTATGTAACCTTCCTTCAGAATTTACTTTACACCTGATATACACCTGCAACTTTATCTTTGAATTATATGTTTCAGTGACATCCGATTGCAACAAATTTCTTCTTGATATTGCTTTTAATTTCTTCGAAACCTTGACAATGACCAATGGAAAAATTTTTCATTATCAGAAGCACTTTTAGTTTAATTCAAGTATAGAAGAAAGGCCGATTTTACAGACGGTAAACAATAGTTTCTCTAACTAATCATTTATCAAATTACATCCACAAAGCCATCTTACCCCCAAAAAGTAAGCATCTGCATCAGTGCGTGAAGTATAGAGACCAGTGTGTATTCTCATGCGGTTTGATCACGTTTGAAATCTACTGTGTGTGATTGGAAGGAGGGCTCCCGTACCGAACCCCCAGAGCCCATCAGGCCTGGTTCAGAGATTTTCCGGAGGCCACGTCTTGGCAGAGAGATGCCACTACTTGGACCTTCTCTTGGCAGAGAGACCCAAGATTTGAGATTTCTCTGGGCAGAGACCCCCCAACAGGTCTTGATTTTTCTCTGTCAATAGAAACCTCAGAGATCGACACTGGAGTGTTCTCTTAGCAGCCTTGCATTTGACATGATCAGACTCTGAATCAGGCCTGGGACCTTCCCTGATTTGTTTCTGAATCAGGCCTGATAGTCTCTGTGAATATGGTACGGGCTCAGTTGTAAGCATCAAGTGTCAAAAAAATTGTGACAGGATTTAACTTTTTCAAAAATCTCACTATGGAGTATAACACAATTGAAACAAGAATCACATTAGATATTGGCAATCAGAATAATTGTGAGAAGCGATTGAAAAAGCTGTTTAACAACAAAGTGGAAAAGACGAGGGACAAAAATTTTTCTGAGGGAAAATTCGCAGCATCACATATTTAATCAAACCAGTTGATCACTAATATTAGGCCACAGTACTAAAAAACCTATTCAAATTGGCGCCATCTCAGCAGAGTAATTGCCCGAATAAACATAAGCTGAGCAGGACCAATTACCCGTCAAAACTTCATCAAAGATGCAAATAAATTTGATTGCTCGATATACTTGAAACCGGGGAAACTTGTGGAGACAACTCACTGACTATCAACTCCCTCTGAATAACCAAATGGGTTTAGCAGTTGGGGGGTATAAAGAGCTCATGCTGATACGGGTCCCTTCCCGCGTTGGCCCATCCAAGACAAAATATAATTTTTTGTTGAAGGCCAATGGCAACTACGATATATTCGCTTTAGTAGTTTGCTACCAGCTCTAATTAAATTGCTTGAAAAACTATTACATCGCAGAATGACAAATTTCATCGACCAAAACAATTTACGGAATTTATGGTTTCCGCCATAACAGTTATCACTGAATTCATGAGAGAAACTATTGACAAGGGCAAATACGGCTCTGCATGTTTCATAGACCTAAATAGAAGCGATTGTTACAGTTAATCGTTAAATTCTTTTTTAAAAGATTGTGGCGCTATGATTTTCGAGGAACAATGCATAACATGCTATAAAGTTACTTTTTTAATCGTTTACAATATTGTGGTAGGACATGGCTTTGAATCCCAAACATTTGGAGTCTCATGCTGGGTTCCTCAAGGTTCTGTTTTGGGCCCTCTGTTATTTTTGCTTTACATTAAGGATATGAATGACTCCATTAAATCTGACCATTGCATACTTTTTGCAGATCACACTGCAGTTTTCAATAACAGCTTCAAACCATCCATTAACATGAAAAAAACGAGCAATTTCTCAATAAATGGTTAGAAAAACGTCATTTGAATTTGGACAAATCAAAATATGTCACAAGGCAGTTTGGTAAAAAAAAAGAATCACGGTTGCTCTGAAAAACTGCTTTCTGCTCATAAATACATGGCTATTTGTATTGATAACAAATTCAATTTTATACCACACGTAAAAACTGTATTAAATAAAATTGAATCAGTTTTGCGGAATGATTTATCAAGCTAGGCATTTTTACTTTGGAAAATAAATGGTCAGATTCTATGATTCATACATAAAATCATGAACTAGTTACGGACTTTTAATTTATGGAACCACTACAGAAAATCATTATATCAATTCTTTTTAAACGCCCTTGGGATTCAGTGCATAAAATAATGAACGAATCGCAACATGCTATAGTCTAAAAGCTTCCCTTTAATGAATTTTTTAAAAAGTTTTCCTCCAAATTTAAAACTATCTTCGCAATAACTCAATAATTCATAAAATTTTTGTCTAGTTGTCCACTTTTTCCCCACCCCTAGGTCTTTGGTGTCTCCTTGTTGTGTCTCCTGGGCTCTACCTTGTTGGGCATCAGCCTGTAGTTGAGTCCCTTATGGTGCTTCTTTTTGCCTTTCATATAACAATTTTGATGCATCAGATAAATGAAATTCAATTCAATTCAACTACGTGATCCAAAAGACGCCATCTTAGATCACCTTTTATTTTTTATGGTTTTATGTATGGTATCAAAGAAGCCATAAAACCATACATGTCTTACGTATGGTTTCCAAGAAACATTTTTGGTGGTCATACCGGGTTCATATTTTATCTCCCCTTGGCCCCAAAGATTAGTGGTGAGATACCCTATAGCACCCCCTCCTCTACACAATCAATGTAATTATTTTATAATGTGGGCTATAATTTCATGGAGACTGTCATGGGAAAGACCCGCTAATACTAGGGTCGGAGTTGGGTTGGGTGTGGGATGGACTTCAGTTGGGTCGCTGCCTCAATTTTTCAAACATTTATGGTATTCAAAGTTGTTAAAATGTCCTTTTCTCGACAGTTTATACACTGAAAGTGATAGGTGGAAAACTCAGACTGCTCAGTGCTTATCAAGTCGGGCTCCAACCCTGTTCAGACAATATGAAGTCTGATAATTATACATGTTCAAATTGAAGTCATTCTGTGTGTTCAGTGCTCAGAAAGTGAAATAATTGTTTCCCACTGCCAGCTTTCTGAAAAGAGTAATAAAGCACGTTCACTTGAATGTGTGCAAAGGTGAGTAAAGCGTCTAAAGGATTTTTCCCAGTTCACTTTAGAGTGTTCACACAGAAAGAACATTCAAGTCTCGAATCAGCGGAAATATTTTCTTTATTTCATGGAAAAAAAGTTTTTGGGATGAAATACTTCTGAATTTGTTCAAATTTTTTTTTTCATTATCACGCAGAGGTCTACATAAAATTACACGGGCAGATTTTCCCGCGTCCGTGACTTTAATCCGTGTTTTGTATGTTTACACGTGTAAATTGTCCAAATTTTGTGGATTTCACTCGTCTTTTTAAATGAAGCAAATTTAGCCTATTTTGAAGGGAAAATGCCAGAAGTGTTGTTCACAAAAGTGGCAATTTCAAAAATCTATTCTAAAAGCAGCTCCTAACACATTCTTGACATTACCTTCCTTCAAAGTGCAATTTTCGGGGTGACAACAGGGATCTTCACAAGTGTCCACTGATCCACAATCGCACTGTTCGGAGTCTTGGTTGACCATGTAGTCTCCACAGAAGGGAGCATCAACTGTCATAGCAGGGTCATTGTGAAGACAAATTGCAGAACCTATATCCAAATTATCTACATATTTTGTCTTTTTGCTAAAACACACACACACACACACACATATATATATATATATATATATATATATATATATATATATATATATATATATATATATATATATATATATATATATGTGTATATATATATATATATATATGAGAACCGCAAAATTCATCAAAAAAGTTGGGCCAACATGATCTTGTCAAAGCTTCCCAATTTGAGGCGAAAGTCAAAATCTTGTATGTCTTGGCAACATGTTTTGAGTTATGTTTCACTGAGTTTATAAAAACCATTAAAAAAAATTCAAGAAGGCATGTGGAGGTAAAAGCAAAATTGAAGGTTTAAAATATTCAAGTCCAAACCCGGAGATAGGTCTTGTATCAATTCAGCACTGATCCAGCTCAATGGATGTCAAATTCAGCAAAGAGGCATATTATCTCAAGAATTCTTCTTATCGTTTAGCGATATGTTTTTACTATCAGTTATCAGGACTATTGAAACTGCCAAACTGTTCGCGATGCGATGAATGCACCTATTCCTGCACCCAAACAGGTCTGCACAGTCTCATTGTATCAGATTTTTGCTTTAGCGAGTATAAATTTTATTGCTATAGTAGATTAAAATTTTAAGCCAGAGCTAACTTTTAGATACATACCCATAGATCATTTGCTTTATCGGTTTCGAATGACTCTTTTTTCGAAATTAACACGCATTGCGTTTCAAGCCTGCATCTTTGTTTCTGTAATGAGTTTCAAGTCCTGGGTTAGCTTTTGATCACGTCTCTTTGAAAGTCTTAACTTTTTTTCAAGACAAGATGTGTTACGAGATTTGTTTAGACAGTAACGTAGCTCAGAGCGCTGCTATAGTCCTGATCAAAAACTGCACGTATTCTGAATCAGAGCTGATTATGACTTTCATGTCTAATGCCGGCAAACAATGATTACCCGTTTGCAGAAAAGATTTGATATTTTCTTGTTGACAAGTTGTGAATTGCTGAGGTGGCATATAGGAGGTAGTGGCATCCATCACACATGCTTCTGTCTGGCAAGAACACGGGTCAGATGAGCTGTCTGGGTTGTGGCTCAGTCCAAAATTATGTCCCAGTTCATGTGCAAAGATTCCTGCAGCCATTGGCAAATAACTGCTGTAATCTTTCACCCAGCTAACTAAAAGATAGACCACTGTTGCTGAAATGACATGGACATGTCCAAAAATGTCACAAATACAGGTTTCAATAACATAAACTGGTGTATTTTCTGACTTCCATTTTTTGCGTTTAGTTACCCCTATTGATCCATGATAGTTATCCAATAGGACTTCAAGATTTTTCTCAAAACAGCATTACAAATTGTGTTAGTTAAAACACTTAAGCCCAGTTTCTTAACAGCCGAAAGTCTGCAGTGAGAGAACTTAAAAGCCAGGAGTTAGATTCTATTTACTCAGCCAGAAGTCAATTTTCATAATAGTCTGGGGTTTTTGAAATTGCATGTTGTGTGTTTTAAGAAAGACAAAATCTTCATTTCAATGAGTGTACCGATGAATGCGGTGAAAGCGGTGAATTTTTAAAAGATTTGCGGTTTTTAGCTGAGATTGTATCTTACTTGCGAAATTTATTTTCAAATTTTTAGCGGTAACTTTATTTTTTCGAATTTTTTTGCGAGTTTAGTATACGAATTTCATATTTTGTATACGAACTCTATTTTAACCGCATTCACCGGAATTCTTACAAAAAAAGAAACTTCCGTACATGGTTATGAATCACTCATCTCCAGCATGTCAAAGACTTCTTTTTCACTGGGCCATCTGTCATTTACTTGTACGATATTTCGTGTGAATTTAATTCAGATTCAATAAACTTTTTGAAAAACAATTTATTATAAAACTTCCAAAACTTCTCGATGTTTTAGACTGTCTATACTTATTGAGATCTCTGAATATGAGTTTGATTTTATTTGAGTTTAAACCTCATTTGAGTCAGAGGTTGTAACGAAATACATTTTCTCGAATTGTATACGTTGCTTTACTTAAATAAATTCTTTTAAAAGTTAAAACTTTCCCATCTGTCTGATGCTTACTAAAAATTGGCAAGTTAAGAGAAGTAAACTGAAATCATAATTACAAAATCATTTTGTGTTAAAAAAGACCTTTCGTTCCTTTTCTGCAATTATGTGCGTAATTAAGTTGATAAGAGCGGTGAAATTTTTTAAACGCTTTCAACGCATTTACCTCAAATCTTACATAGTTTCATTAAAAATTTTAAAAATTTGAGTCAACGAAAACTTTTGCTTACTTAACGGTGAAATTTTGAACTGTTTGCAGTTTTCAGCAGTGAATTTTCTTTTCACAGCTCTCAATGCATTCACCGCTATTCTTACATCTTTTTTGCAATACTTTCTGCGGTAAAAATATTTGATAAATTTAGCGCTGAATTTTTGTAAAATTGCTATTTTAGGAGATGAATTCTTCTTTTCACCGCATTCAACGGATTCAACGCAAAATTTCGGAATTCTTACAACTTTTTACCGCATTCACCGCAATTTTAACATTTTAAGTAATTTTTAGCGTTCAATTCTCGACCCGGATTATAATTATCTAAAAAACTTAGGCCATTCAAATTTTTAAAGTAAAATCTACAACATATTCCACACTGATACTTGTATTCATTTTGATAAATAGAATAGAATTTCCCAGTTTATATGATGCAAAAGATCACAGTTTTCGGAACACATACCTGAATTGACAACTTCACATAGAGTTCCAATGTAAGCAAGTCCTATCACTGAAGAGTCAGTTGTGAAGTCCCGGTTAATCATAAGCACCGCATTGTCATGATGAGGCCACAGATTGAAGTTGTTCCACTGATATAGAGCAAATTGACTCAGAACCTAAAGTGCAGAGCTCATAAGACTTTTAATAAGTCTTATTAGACTGTATTTAGCATTCAACATTACTACATCTTTTCATATTATTAAGTTTTATTAGTAACAAAACTTACTAACTCTTATTAAATCTTACTTACTATTACTCATTTTGTAAACGTTTCTCCATATAGCTATTACCCGTACTAGATTTTCATCTTGCCAATTTCTGATTAATTCGTGGTCGAGGACAGTTGAATCTTGCAAGTTCCTCTGCAATGACCAATGGCTTGTGAGACAACATATAGTTATGCGACCGAATTTCCTTTACTCGTACTATATGTCGGTTAGTTAGTACAAGTTAGAATGATTCTTACAATATCACTGTTTTGGAATGCTTGGGGTGGTTTCATTTTGTAAAAGTAAAACCTAAAAAGTGAAACAGACATGTTAACTTTTTGTTTAAAGGAAATTTTTAAAATAAAACTGCCCGAAGTGTTAAACGTCAAGCCAACAAAACTGCAATTGACATTCATGAAATTTTGCACAATTCTGTTCTGTTCTGTCCAGTGACAATTGACGTTTTTGACATTTTTTTGTATTTTTCTTTATCGGGTTTCTGTATACAGACCATTCAATATATTTTTAGATGAGAAAAGTATTTGTAAGAAAAACACAAAAAAATGTATGGAATAATGGTCAACTGACTTGCGAGAGAACAAATTTTTCTTTCGTCTTTTCAGTTGAGAACAAACCTCAATTTTATCATCTGTTCCCAGAGTTGGATCATCTTCAGGAGTTTTGAAAGTGATGACATCAACCAGAGACAGATGTAAATTTATGCCTAATATCAAAGCATAGTAGAAGTCAGCAAAATGCACCATCTCCACTGCTCGATCTATCATCTAAACGATAACAAAGCAGAGTCAATCGATAGATCTACCCAATCGCAACCAGAGTTGGTCGGACCATGCTACTGCCTTGGGTCGCGCACATCCGCTTCAAAGAGTTTGTTTTAAAATTGTATAAAATGTGATTGATAAAGCTTAGCACACGTGAGTTAATAAGAGATACTTTTTTATTGACCATTTCTTGCTCTTTCAAAGAAAGAGTGCAACTCTTTTAGTTTTCTATCACAGCCTGTCTGCTCAAATCCCAAATTTTTGTATCCAATTTATCAAAAAAATCGGCTATCCATTTTTAAATCAAATTTCAAGTTTAATTGAATTTCTGATTTCTTTTTCAATGAAATTTTGCGTCAAATAACTTTACGCATGATAGGTTATAATGAAACATGTAGGAGCAATCACCATTTTTTGATATTCACGTCGCTTCTTGTGATGTCATAAAAAATGATTTGTTGTTTTAACTCAGATTGAACTCAAAATTTTGCGCTAAATTTCCACTGATATCAGCACGAGGGATTTTTCTTTCTCTTATCGTTCCGGCTCCACATTGTAGAGGGGTTAGCAATCATATTTTTAACGGTGTTTTTCGGTTCATTCAAATTTGGCCGATTGATTGTGCAAGTGCGGCAAGCTGAGTGCTGTTTTTTCATTTCTTAATTTTGTATGTATAATGAATTTACATTAGGAACAACTCATTATTTTTATGGTTCCAATTTTGAGGTCGTTTTCTTGAATCTTTTATTGACAGACAACATATGAGCCGAATTAATGTTTTCGGTTATATTTAAGTGGTATTATTTCAGTGGTATATTTAAGTTTTCAGTGGTATTATCACAAAGACATAGTCATAAAATGACCATAGGATTTCCTATAGAACCAAACATGACCTCGAATATTGCTTCACGTAAACAGTTTATGCTTTTGTGTCATTCAATTCATTTTTTTTCGCAAGACCTTATTGAAGTTCACAATTTGCCTCTTATCGTTTTTTACTTCTACTCGTACTTTGTCTCAATAGGGATAGCTTTGGGTTTTTTTAAGTTTTGGGCTTCAGTTCTGTTCATTTGAAAAGCGTTTGACTTAAACTTTAGCTGCATTTTTGTTGCCTCGACTCATAATCTCAATAATAACAAATCTCATTAGATGTTTAATATGATAATTTTGACATATTTGTATTTGTGGTGGATGGAATCATTGGCTAGGACACCATTTATTTTTGAAAGCAAAAATTGTTTTTTCATCTTGCATCCATCTGACATTGTTTATTTAGATTGTTGTTATGTTTGTCAATCTGAATGGTTACTGAATGCTATGACTGTTATCAAAAGTGGAACTAAATGCAATCCCCAGGTTGAGGTCGCGCTCGAAATTGCCTCTGATCAGACCGTCCCAGACAAGTGGGACCTCTGATCAGACCGTCCCAGACAAGTGGGACCTCTGATCAGACGAGTGTGCGCTCGAAGATTGTTGTGCGATCGAAGTGCGGTCGAAGCCGCCTCTGATCAGACGAGTTCCAGACCGAAGTTACCCCTGATCAGACAAGTTCCAGACCATTGTCCAGACGAGTTCCAGATCATTGTCCAGACTAAAGTGCGCTCGAAATATTGTCCCAGACCATGTGCATGGATGACCTCTGCAGACCTTCAATAACGAAAGTGTTGCACAAACATGACAATACATAAAACCATAAGATAAATCAATGAAAAAAAATAAATTTTCTTAGCAATAAATGAGTCCGTATATCACCCAGGTTAAAGTACCGAAGAGAGTATGTCCATACTGAAGATAAAAGAAATGCATGGAATGCTAAATTTTGGGTTAGTGGATTCTTAGAATAGAAAAGGATGCTCGGTAATATACGCTCCTACATAATGTTCCGACCCCGCTCATCCACGTTTTTATTTTATTGTCTACCAAATGAGGAAGAGATGGAAAACTTTCAAAATTCCACAAAACAATGTGAAAAATAATGCTGGATTAAGTGAACAAATAATGCTGGACTTCTTGGCCGATGAGACTTGCCATTAATGAAAGTAAAAGACATCAACAACAATAAAACCTTATAAAAGAAACCATTAATTGCGACACAAAAGTCGGTGTCTAATACAACTCTAATTAACAAAATGAAAAAGGAATCAGCTAAAACGTGATTTCATCAAATTAACCTGTTTCTCACTAGATAAGATACGAGACCTTTTAGTAATGAGATGCGGTAACAGGTCGATGAAGAACAGAAAAAAGGCGAAGATCAAACATACGTTTTTGTTTTGAAAACAACAATCCTCCAATTGATTTAAACCTATACATATCAACTCGCCACATTTAAAAAAATATGTAGAACCACATAGGAAACAAGTAAAAGTTTTTTTTTCTTCCATTATACGTCCTCTTTTCAGACTAAAGTGCGCTCCAAAACCTCCCCTGATCAGACTAGTGTGCGCTCGAAAACCTCCCCTGATCATACTAGTGTGCATTCGAAATTGTCTCTGATCAGACAAGTGTGCGCTCGAAGCCGCCTCTGATCAGACCGTCTCAGACCGAAGTGACCCCGGATCAGACAAGTTCCAGACCATTGTCCAGACGAAAGTGCGATCGAAGCTTTTTCCAGACCATGTTATTCGAGCGCACCTGGAACATGTGTGCGCTCGAAACTCGTCTGATCAGGGGTCACTTCGGTCTGGCCACCTCGACCTGGGTATATTTAAGCTGTGGTTTAATGCGGTCGTCCCAAATTCATCTTTGGAACATCTTATCAATTAGTTGTTACTCCTTTTTAGTTACGTTCATCGAAACACGCGTCAACATGGCAAAAATCTACGTCTTCGCTGAATTCTAACACTCTGCTGAAAAACTTTTGTTGACATAATGTTTTTGCAAGTTGTATGGTATTCTAGCCGAAATATTGATAAAATTTCAGAGTGCAATTTAAAATCTTATTTGAATCTATCAAAGTCTATACAAATTAAATTGGGGTTAACTAAGCCAGATAATCAGAGAGCTACAACGCCTAACGGACCATATTGATTGAATCTTGACTTTAAGTTTGGAAAAAAGTTGAATTCAGACTCCCATTATATATTGTTTGACAAAATCAGGTATTAGCATGACCAAAGCGGTGTTTTTCTGCTTGAGAGATTGCTGGTAGATTTTTTTGCACTTAATCTGATATTTGTTACTGAGTTGAATTTTGGTTTTTTTGATGAAGGAAAAAACCAGACAGATATTAAACTCACTGGTTGATATATTTGTCCTATTACATCAAGTTTTAAATTAAAAAACCTATTCCACCTTTTACCATTTTTAATTTTTCTTAACTCTGCTTGACTTGGTAGATAAGTTAGCCAAGAATGTGGAGATGGGGCGTCACAACATTATGTGAAAACGCACATTATTGAGCCTCATCTTTGCAGATAAGTGTGATATCTTCATAAATTTTGGCAAAAATTACTGTGATAATACACATATAGAAGATGAAAGTGACATGTTCGAGAAAAATTATAAACGAAGTATAACGTTTGTCCGAAACTATTAGGATGATGATGTCTTTAAGGCTGACCGTAGCTATTCTCATCACTTTGGATTTTCAAATACCCGGCGACAATATATCACCAGTTACAATCATCTTAAAAATAAGTTGATTAAATTGAGATCGAGCGCAATAAGGAATTAACGAAAAATATGGTAAAGTTACGCATAAAAATATCTATTTGTGACTGACTCTACACATGAATTATAGTTTATCCAAAATTGCTGAATTTTAAAGCATTAAAAAACTATTTTTTTAAAGCCAGAATAGACGCTATGGCACTGAGACACCATTAACATGAGGTTGTTTTGTGACTATGTGATGCCTTTTTGTACCCCGGGTTGAATTTTCAGCGCTTAAAACCACCTTAGGAATTGCGGTGAATGGAGTATGATGTAGGAGTACGATGGGGTAAAATGTAAGAATTTTGATATTTAGAGTTGAGTGCGGTGAATGCAGTGAAAAAAGAAGAATTCATCGCTAAGAATCGCAAATATTACAAAAGTTCACCTTTAAATTTAACAAAATCTTTACAGCAGAAAACATTGTAGAAAAGATATAAAATAGCGACCAATGTTTGAGAGCGGTGTAAAAAAAAATACCGCTAAGAACACCGCTAAATACCGCAAAATTTTTTAACGACTCAACTCTTTAATGAAACTTTGTAAGACTTGAGGTGAATCATTTAAAGTCAGTGAAATTTACTTTTTTTCAGCAACGGTCGTTTTTTAAAAAAAATGCATTTTGATTTATGATTTTTTTTTTAATACTCTTAACTTGCCATGCTATTCACCGCAATTCTTACATTATTCTTTCAACAAAACCTCGACCCGGGACGGTCCATGGGAGGCAGAGAATTTTATCATTCACTGCGCCGATTTCACTCATTGCCGCTTGCAAAAGATACTACTTGCTTGCCCTCTCAGGCTAAATCGTTTTTGACTCTTTGAGTTTTATGTAGCCCGGATCTCGATTTTTATCATCCGGTGTGAAATACAAAATAACAATATTGGGCACAATTATAGAAAAAGTAAACCAGTCAACGACACAAGAATATTCAAAAAAGTGATCGACGCATGGCCAAAGTTATGTAACTGGATGTACTATTGCTGCGGGTACCTGAAGGGTGACGAGTGAATGTGCAATAATTTTGTTGTTCTATTAGAACTGCTACTAGCTCGTTATGTTGATTCTATGATATCACCATTTTAGCAAGATTAAAATTTGGGGACTTAGCAAGATTAAAAGTTGGGATAATCTTGTAACTGAGTGCAATCCAATGCTCTGAGCGAACTGATCCTCATTAAGGGAGCCTAAATAAGGTCCTGAATTTAAAGCTCCATCGTATCTTTAAAGCTCAATCATATGATCACCACAAATTTACTAGAGTGTATACTCTAACATGCTCTGTTGTTGCCAAATAATTTTTGTTGCAACCCCACCTTAGTGGGTGATTATATGATCAACTGTGATTTGTGTTCTAATTGGTGATTTCATTGTAATTTTAAGTTCTGTGAATAATAAAGGGCTGATCGGTTTCACATACAGGTTTAGGGGAGACTATTTGATGCCTTTAGTTGATTCCTTTAGTTTAGCTAAGGATGCCTTTAGTTTAGTTAAGGATTCTAAGGACATTTAAAAACTCTATTTTCAAAAATATCATTTGAAAAATTTGCAATTTCGTACTTTTTGTAGTCAACGTGTAAAATAGTCTCCCTAACTAGAGTTTTTATCTGTTTTCTAGTGATGATTATTTTTTTTCAAACAAAATGCTGAAATGTTGAAATCTAAGAGCCCACAAATAGCAAAAGTAAACATATGTTATAGTCGATAAACACATTTTCTCTTCTTTTGGACAGTTTAAAGACAACACCTTCGTGAACGTTAGCGCTCTAATGGAAAATAATTCAAGTCCAACAGATTGTTATAGCTTCAAACAAATAAGCCCAAACAAAATTCTTTATAATTATCTCTGGTTGCGCCCTTATTTCTACCAAAATACGCTGTGAAAAAGTTCTCATCGCCGATTCTGTTCTTTCAGGAGAAGGTAATTGAGCATCTCACATTGCAAAAATTTTAATAGTTGCACATCTTTCTACCGAGAAACAACCATTTAGATTCCATTTAGCATAGTTTTTTCTTGACTTCAGGTTGAATACCCCTTAAGTTTTTATTAAAACGGTATGCTGTAAGCTGTATTTTTTTGTAAACAGTTAGTTTTTTTGAAAATTACAATCTTAAAAAAAATGAATAAAAAATACTTTTTTGAGTCCTTCGAGCTAAATTTTCCAAGTGAGTGTTGTTTTTCCTGCTGAATTCTCTTCATATTGATGACCATTTGTAGTAGCAACAAAAATTTATCAATTTCTCATTTTATAGATGGAACTCGTGAATAGCGCACAAAAATACAGCGAAAAAATTGATTTAAAATAAAATCAAAATATATTTGAGAAACGGAGAAGTTGAAAAAGTCTATTCAATTCTCAATTCTGTTCAAGTCTCCCGAATATTTTCCACTGATACCGCTTATCTATCCCTGTAAAAAAATGGCTTGCCAAAAAATTCGGTCAGAAATAAAGTACCCAAATCCAAAAAAGGGCTATAACATGAACCCACTAATTGAAGTGACTCCAAAATCAGGTAAATTACTAAGGTATTGGAATTTGTTTTCTTTATAAAAATCACGTTTTAAAACTTACCATCTGCTCAGAAAAATTATATTGTTCATAATACTCGTATGAATTCACAACGAGTATTTCAACAAAGTTCCTCTCCTGTTGCTCATAGTTAGTTTGTCTTTTCATTCTTTTCGATTGTTTTTCGTCGGACAGTCCGCTGTCCTGTGGCACAGTTACAAAAGACTTCGGCTCTGAAGTAATTACTTTGTTACGATTTTCATCAGCGGTGCACGTTCTGAATTCCTCCGTTCCCTCCATGACGTCGTCAGCGTTGAACAAAATCAAAGAACCGTCATCTCTATTTGTATGGACATTATAGACTTTATTGTCTAGAAAAATGAATCCAGAAAGCTCTCGAACGGTCGCAGATTCATGAGAACAATATTTCAATCGTACCGGACTGTTTTCGTTATCATTTGAATTATTGTTTACTATAAATCCTTCAAAAAGACAATCAATGACCGATGTTTTCAATTTTTGATTGTGTACGTTGGAGCGCTGATACAAATTAAGCTCAACGGTACCAATTTGTGAGTTATTGGTTTGCAAAATGCCTTCGAACGAAGTTTGATTGGAGTTATTGTTTTCGATTAGGGAAAATTGGCTAATTGTTGTCCATGATTTCAATTTTTGGGTTATTTCATCGCTTATAATTAGAGGTAATAGAATAATTGCAGTTAGAACGAGAGGAAACGACATTGCCCTCATTACAATGAAACTTATAATAGTAATAAATGTTTGAACAAAAATTGCGGTTTTTCCAGATAGTCATAAGATGGTAAGATTAATTCTATGCTAAATTAATCGCTCATAATTTAATTATCATCACATGTTCATTTAATTGTCTATTAATTTAATAGCAAGATTTGTCCTGCCTTTCCTGGTTTACTTATATCGGTCACGAGAGAAAGGCTTACGGAAAACCAAACTGAAATACTCACTGATTGTTAGAGCTTTTTCTTTTTAATTTTGCCTTTCTTCCTTAATATTGAACGCATCACACCTATTATTATTGCATTCAATTCAGCCTGGACATATCGTTTTTAGTTATGTGGCCTCAGAATCGGCCTGCTGTTCATGCTCAACGTCTGGAAGATTTTTCTCATACGAAATGTGCTTTTTGTTATATCCAGTAACACTTTTTCTTGTGAATAATTCCTTTCGAGAGATTGCAGCAATGACAACGCATTGAAAATCCCATTATGTCAAGCATAGACCTCAACTTGTGAAAAAAAACTGATTGTCCGAAAAGTGGAAGAGACGATGCTCGACACAAAACACCTAAGAAAACACAGATCTAATATGTTAATAGGGGCGTAGATTAGTGAACAAAAAACGTTTTCGCACTTCAAGTGAACGTGCTTTTTACATGGTAACGTGCTATATAACAATTATAAATTAACTGTGAATTATAAATGGCTCCAGGGGTCCGAAACACATCAGATCAGAAACTGAATGCCAAAAATAAAACGAGTTGTCATATAATGAGTTGATTGAAAATCATGAAAATCTTTTCAATTTGCCTCAAAGAATTTTAAGCACTTTCTTTCATAGGCTGTTTTATTACGTTGTGAACGCAAAGTGAAACCAAAATGTCTTTTGACAGTTTTCATCGAAATTTTCAAATTGTAATGCCCAGTTTTACCACTCTGTTTAACGTTGCTTAGTGGTTGAGTCGGCTTCTGCTATAGCAAATCACATAAGCAAGAGTAGTCATTAAAACGGGGGTTCCAGCCACTCATCAATAACGCACATTCGCTGCTTGAGCCCCCGTTTTATCCACTACAACACTGAAGTGTACCATTACCACAGGGCCGCGAGAGCGCCACAATTATACACATTACTCTATTCCCTTAGTATATTTTTCTAAATTATAATTTCTTGTCCCACAAATATCGAGTTAAGCTGGTGAAAACAGACAAGTAGTTTGAGTTCTATGTCCACTGACTTCAGTGGACATATCCCAGACCCTAGTGTAACTAGTGAGACCGTGTAAAAAGCACGTAAAATCAATTTGTGAATGTAAGTTGAACAATAAAAAGCTTAGGTCCAAAAATTTTTAGTAAAGCAAGTTTTTTGCTTATTTCCTCCATAACTTAATATTATATTTTATACATTCTCTGAATTGGTTTCTAGCATGATCAATTCTTTGTCTATGTAAACAAACACAATCTACAGTTTGCTATTCTAAACCTGAAGTAAGATCTATGTTTATAAACTTTACACATACTAAAACTTAAAAAAAATCCGAATTAAAATAATGTTATGACAAATGCTCAATATAAATTTTTACTTCTTCAAGATTCTGGCATATATAACAGAAACATTCAATTTCTGTAAAATCATCACAACAGTCTCTCCATGCTTTTTTACAATTATCACACATCGTTTTTTTATTTAGGAATTATATTTGTTTTTAAAATTTTCTCAAATGAAAAACAACATTTTTTATTCAACGTACAATTATGATTCTGCACATCGGACTCGAAGTTTTGAAGTTAGTTGTCAAAATTTTTTTCAAAAAGTGTTGTAAAAAAATTGGTTCTGATACGATTGTGAACCTTTGCACATGAAAGTGGCGATGATTGATCGCCTGATATTTGCTATTTTTAATCAAATTTATTTGTAATGAGATTTCATTTATATTTTCAAGTAATTTTTGTTCCGTTTACACGAGAACTATGTCGTTGTCCCTACCATCCAAAAATGACTGGTGGGAAGTTCATCCGAACGACGGACAACTACGTCAATAAGTAAAATGTTTGATGCCTTTGTGAGACGTTTCTGTCTCGCTCTCATCTCATTCTTACCCAAATTCGGTTATTGTATTCCCCTGTGAATTCCCGGTTATTGACTCCTCAAATTGCCCTTGCCAAATGACATCGAGTGTGCGCATTTCCCCTTCTTGGTCAAAAAACACTTCCGCTTCCATCTGGAGATGATTTTCGTCGTCATCTGGAGGATCAATATTCAGTTTTCAAGAATAACTTGGATATATTATGAGTGTTTTCCGTCTGGCAGGACTCAATCGCTAGAAATCGGATGCTAATTGCTGTCAGTTTCACCAATCTGTGAAAACCACCTCAAACAAATCTTAAAACATGTAGTCCGCTCTCAGCTATATACTGTCAAATGTTTTCGGTTTGTGCCCCCATGTACATTTTGCAGCCACCCCCCCACCAAGTTACAGAGCTCGTAGCAATATATATTAAAATGTTCTGTAAAATATGGCGTGGACGGCTGTGGGGCACAAATAGAAACGGTCCACCCTGTCTTTATTCATGTGAACCCTTTTACCATATCCTAACAGATAGGTGAGACAAACTCGTGGAGGCCGCTATGCCGTACCTCGTTACGTGCAGTCTCCAACCCCCTTCCGCAGTGCACTGTAGCTCAAACTTTTACTAAAAACAACAAATGAAGTGCGTGAAAAAATCAGGTGGAATTTCCTTTAGGACCTAAATATTCTCTATTGTCCGTCTCTCATCGGGCCAGGCCCGTTGTTTTTCCTTGATATGTCATAATTTTTCAGTATGTAGTCAAATGAAAGCCGTCAAAAGTAAAACGCATATCAAACCAAATCTTAAAAATAAGTTGAAAAAAAGCTTAGGTCCACATACTAAAGATAAATCCTTGAGAATAAATCCAAACTAATATAATACTTTGGCAAATGCTCAATATAATTTTTTAATTCTTCAACACTATGAAATATATAACAAAATTATTCTTTTTCTGAACATTTATCACAAGTCTTCCCAAGTTTTGTTTTTTCATTGGTCACACTTCGTCTTTGTTTTTTTAAGAAAGAATTTGTGTTTTCATAACTTTCTCAAATTAAATATAAAATATCTTATTCAGCATACAAAAATGATTCTGCACATCAAACTCAGAGTTTTGAAATTAGCTGTCAAAACTTTTTGTGACAAAGCGATGTCAAAAAATTGTTTCTTGTAGTGTAAGGCATTCTCCGAATTGATAAAACGGGGCGCGTTTGTCTCTTCCCTTTGTGAACTTTTGCACAATAAAGTGGCAATGGTTCTCTGCCTGTTGTTTCTAATTTACAATCAATTCTGTTTGTAATGAAATTGTATTTCTCTGTTCCAATAAACTCATTTCCCTTTATATCTTTTTCTGCATTGAGAACCAAGTCGTGGATGCCACCATACCATATCTCATTACATGCAATCTCCAGCCCCATCCCGCAGTGCACTGTGGCTCACATTTTACTACGAACAATTGAAGTGCTTGTGCAACTCATGTGGATATCCATTTGGACCTAAATTTTCTGTATTGTTAGTCTGTCATCGGATCAAGACAGTTTTTTCCTTGAAAAATTGTAGTTTTTCAGTAATTAGTCAAATACATTGCGGTGCGGTTGCAGAGATAAACAAATGCCAATCAAAAAAATAATTTGAGTGAAAAAACGAACGTTTTCAAAAATTGCGCTCATTGTCAGGTTTACTAAAACTAATTCACCGTCGAACAGAATTGTTCACAAAGTGTGTATAATTGTCTTTAACTCTCTCTATAGATTTCTACACAAAAGAATTAAAGTAATTAAAAAATTTGGAAATTATTTACAGTTAAAACCACATTAAACACATTTTGTTTACATTTAATACGCCAAAATATTGCAATCTTTATTCCAGAGTTTTTGAAATTCGCGGGTTTTTTGTTTTTATTTCCTGAAAAGGAGTTTTTATTTCACTTTCGAATAAACATTACAAATTAACATGTAGCAGAATAATTTTTGAAATTCAAAAGTCATGTTTGTTGCATTTGAACTAATTTTTTGATGTCAAATCTCGCTCCTGTTACTCGTCGAATTATTTGGTTGCTGTTTCGATTTTTTCATGTAGATCGCTTCAATTTTCATTAATTTTTCAACCCTGCGACATGCATAAAAAAGTCCCAATAAATATTATGCGCTGTGCCACAACATTTAACAAGGTGTTGTCCCACAGGGAAATCTTTTTTGATGTTCCTAATTTCTAGTGGTAACGTGTCGCCTCTTTAGCCAACATAGATGGAGTTAGAACCACTGTTTTATATACCTCATTTGATTTCAATTTTTTCAAAAAGACAATTTTAGTGTAGGCGAGCTAGTTTTCGGTTTTCTCGTTGAGAAAATGAATTGAACATCAAAAAATATTTTTTAGTCTACTCGCAAAAGTTTGATGGATGTTTCCACGGTATTGAACAAAAAACAACGGTTCTAGACCATTTTTTAGACTTACAACTGTTTTGGGATTTTGTTCATTTGTCGGTAAGATTTTAATCATTTTTTAAGAGCTACTTCAAGAGATTGCAAATCACTGGTTGCATTAAAAATTTAATCTAAAATTCCTTGAATCACATTTTTTATGTTGTAACGGTGCACAGCTACGGAAACACAAAATAATGCGGGCATCATTAGATTTTTGATACCATTGACCCTTAATTATTCTATCATCGTTTACGTTTGTGTTCAGATCTAGGAATGCCAGTTCTCCATTACCGTTGGTTCCCTCAAGAATGAATTATAAGTTTTGCTGAAGAGAATTCGCATACTGGCGGTACTCTAGACGATTCCCCTTAACTTTGCACACTGTTATCCATATACCTCTTGATTAGTCTTCATTCCCGTTTTTCCTCTGTTCTACTTTTTTCTAGACAATAGGAACCACTCCATAAAAATTCCTGTACGTTTTTATAGTTAGTAAAACCTTGGCATCTTGCATGAAACCAAATGATTGTTACCAATTGGATGAAGCCAGATGGATGTGTTTGGATGAGAAAGTTTTATTTGGGTGCGGAGAGAATTTAAAAAACGTTATGGTGTGTTCGATTGCCAATTTTCTTCTATTGCATTGTTTGAGTCAGGCTTAATTCTTTGCATTGTTTTTCTCAAATTCTTAGAAATTGTCCAAGTTTTGTGTTCTCAGTAGTTTTTTTGTGAGTTGGTTTCACGTTTTAAGAATCCTCTAAAAATACTTCTCAAGAAGTTTTTTTTCAATGCTCGCTGAATTTTACTCCAAAGTTTTTTTTTTAGTTGCTCTACAAAAAAATGGTAGCAATTGTATTTGTCTTGTTGCTCTTTTTTGCTTGATCAATTTTTCGTCTGACCTTGAAAACCGGGGAAACAACTAGCGCCCAATAGGCATTAAATTTCATTAGATGCCCTTAGCCGCGTTTAGTAGTCCTTCAAGTGCTCAGTGTTGTGAAGCTACTTGGAAGGCCGTAGTTTAAGGTTGAAGGTCATTTTTATAAAACATCCTATAGAGTTCGATGATAGGTTACTGTTAAGTTTCTAGGTGTAATGAAATATTTGTCAACATTTTAACATTCCAAATTTTTGGCACAAAATTTGCATTTTTTTTCAAATTCTTTAAAAATATTTATCGTCATTATTCACGTTTTACCAGAGCCAGGAGCCATAAAACCTCCTTAAAACTTATATAATATGTTACTGAAATTCTTTCTGGCCATAGACTAAATTTCAATTTTTATTGTTACAAAACTTTTGCAATCTCTTTCAAGTTTTTTAAAAGTTTTTTTGAGTTTAACGATCATTACTGGCCAATGAAACTTGCAGATATTTTACATGGGAGAAATCAAGAGACAAAAAAAGGTTCTGAACATTATTTTCCTGCAAAATATTTTTTTGAATTTTGCATTTTTCAGTTTTCTATATGATTTAATTACTAACAAGGCTAGAAAACTAGAAGTTGAGGAGTCGAATATCATCTTGGAAAGATTCCTAGATCATTCTCTTTCTCTCTCTCTCTCTCTCTCTCTATGTGTGCGTGTGTGTGTGTGTTTGTGTGTGTGTGTGTGTGTGTGTGTGTGTGTGTGTGTGTGTGTGTGTGTGTGTGTCGGTTGGGATTTCGTTTCTTCTCGCAGAGAATCGCTTGATCAAGATAGGTTATGAAAAAACTAAATACGTTTATTACATAAACTATTAGTTCTAAGGATCTTTTACGTTTGTGCACCCCCCCCCCCCAGTACGTAATTCCAATTTTAATTGAGCCCATTGGGTGTTTCATCAAAGACGATTCTCAGGAAGATTTCGAAAACAAGGTTTGATTTGGACAAATTCCTTATTGATATCTTGATATCAAGATGTCATCATGTGGGCTATTCATAGCCAGTGTCAGCCTCATTATTTAGGCGCTCTCTTTTTTACTATTCAAAGTGTTGTCTTTTTACGACTCGAAGAGGAGTTTTTGTGGAGCCTCTTTTTGATCGATAATTTTTTTAAGTGTATTAAAAAGAGGATGTAAAAGTTATTACCAAATGTGGAAACCAAGTGTTTAGGTTTAACGGCTGAACGAATTGAAGAGCAGAGAGAAGAAAGGGTAGTTTTCTGTTCACGTTGTTTTTTAAGAGAAGAGTGGCGTAGGAAAATTATCGACTTACCTAAATCTGAAAAATGACTTGATCAATTGACTTTTGTTTACGTTAATTCAAAGAGGTAAGGTCAAGTGAGTGCGTGTCACTCTAATTGAAGTATATATATGAAAGCAGCTGATAGAATATGTTGGAGGGCAGCAATATGTTGGATTTATTCTTAACCGAAATGTATTTCAGCATTTAAAAAAAGATTTTTAGCTCTGTTTCTTTTACTATCTTTTGAAACTGCAGATCTACAAAGCTATTTAAGTTATTCTCTGGCAATCTGACAGCTTTGTTTCTGATTTTCTACTTCTTTGCTTACTGCTTCTCATTATATAGCTGTCGCTGTAGTTTGTCTTGGTGAATTCTTAATTAAACGCTTTTCTATAGGTTTTGATACTATGAAGGGACGAAGGCTGGACATAGCAATTTTCACAGAAATATATAAATTTATCATACACATCTTATTTTTCCAGGTTTTTTTTCCTTTTAAATTGTAGTTCGATGTTTCTCTGCCGCGTTTTTGGTGAGTGGCACAAACTGTAATAATTTTTTGAAAGAATATTGGTTGGGAAGTTGCATTTCGTAGAAAAATTTGTTAGGGAGTTTTATTGTGAACTTTGTCGAGTCATCTCCTTTCCCTTTCCTCTGTTTTCTCTTCATGAACCTATTTTAATAGATTTTCAGGCAATTTGTAAAATTTTTGTTGCAAACTACCTGTATTACAAGTTCTTTTGCCAATTTCCAATAGTTTTTGGGCGTATCATATTAAAAGAACTTTTGTCACATGTTATATCAATCTTTGTCAGTTACTATTCTACATTTTTTATTTCTGTTATTGTTCAAAATGTTTTGTTGAATGCCATAGGTCAAGGACAATTGTCAATTGTGCACTTCGAGTCGTTTCCAAAATTCTTCCTACTAATTTTTTACAGATCTGTTTACATTTTGTGATTTTTTAAGTCAAAATGAAATGATTTTGGTCACGCCAAAACTGAAAGTGGAGCAAAAAAAACGAAAGACTTTTTGACGTGAATTTTTCCATCCTAATAGAGTGAGAAAATGGATCTCTTATCCCTTCTAGTTTTTTGCTTAGTCAATGAAAGTTCTTTGATTTGTGTTAGGACGTGTGTTGTAATCAAAAGAAAAACGATAAACATATAAACCGGGTTAAACCGATAAATCCCGTTCATTAATTCATAGTTCAATAGGTTATCAAAGTTCGTTAGAGTGTTTGCTAGCTGACATTGTTATTAAGCTTTCAGTTGAAAAGCTGAATTGAGTATAGTTTTAGAATCCAACCACAACCGAACGCCGAATTAGAACACTTTTTGACACCGAAAAAACAACAGAAAAAAATTCGGTTAATTTATATTTTTTTTCGTTGTGTTTCAATCCCGATCTGCATCAAGAGCGTAAACGACGGCTATATTCCGGCAATCCGCCGACCATAATTGTTTTTGCTCCTCAGTTCTCGCGAGCTATTATTTGCGATACGTGTTCTTATGGTACTTGGTGGCATTTTTGAATCACTCAATTGTCGGCTAATTGTTTTTTTTCCTCGGGAGTTCTTTTATGAAGAAAATTTGCGTTTGCGTTTCGCTCGTATTAATTGCTTTTTTATAGTTCAGTTGCTTTGTTTGTTAGTTGTTTCATAACTTAGTTGCTTATAACTTACATGAACCAAGGGATTTGTTATGTGCCACAATCGAACCTGTTCAATGTTTGCAGTTGACAGCTAAATATTTTTATGATAGACGCGACTTCTTTCCATTAAAAATAATGGTGAGATTTCATGTCCGACTGTTTTTGTTGTTCTTTTTGTAATATTTTTTCTTAGTCTTTAATAGTTACAGGTCGGATACGTTTTCTAAAAAAAACAAAAATAACCTATTGAACGTTTTCATTTGATAGCTAATGCGTTTTTTTTAATTTTAGCCATGTTTTGTCATGAAATAAAAGTGTGGTTCTCAATTTTGGTTTTCTAAATTTGTGAGTATGTCTGCTGGTTGTCTCGAATTTGCTTTACCTTTTGATCATGTTCTTCGTTTTATATAATTCAGCGTTTGACTCGTGACTTACCTAACTCACTCTTTCAACTGAATTACTACATCTAGTTCATACAGTCAAAATTAGAGGAACATAGTCAAAACAAACAGGATGAACCGATAAAGCCGGTCATTAAGTCATGGCTCTTTAGAATATCAAAATTCATCAAAATGTTTGCTAGCTAGCATTAGTATTAAGCTCAGTAGTCTTCAGTTTAGAAGCTGAATTAAGAGTGATCTTAGATTGTAATTGAATTAGCAGAATTTTTCACCAACTTTGAACACTTTTTGACGCTTAGGAAAAATTCCGTCAATTTCTATCTCTTGTTTACCTCCTTTTCTATTTCAATCCCGATGTGCGTCAACAGAGGCTACATTTTTTTGTTTTCTATCTGAAAGCCATCTTGTTGGTCAGATTTGACTTTCGGTCCATTTTGTCAGACCGTTGTGTCAGTCTTTGCGAAAAAACGATGCAACCAAGTCAAGAAATCATCCTTTACCATTAGTTGTTAAAAAGCTAAGTCAATTATAAAACTTAATGTAAAGTTTTTCTATTTGCAATACAAATATTTTCGCTATATCTAGCATCAGCACTTAAAATGCAACTTAGAGTTATTCTGTTCGCAAAGAAAATGATTTAAGTTCAAATAACAAACAATACAGTAAAGTTAGAGGTTCTCGGAATATTTTTTACCGGTAAAAACAAAAATTTCTGGAATTTCATTTTCCAGTTGGTTTTCAAATTTTTATTAAAGATCATTGGGATTAGATTTTTGAAATTCTCAGTGACTTTTTACCGTTTCGGTAATGTTTTGGAACATTTCAATACGTTGATTCGCTAAAATGTAATTTTCGAATTGAGCAACATGACAACGGTTGACAAGTATTGCAAAGGCCATATCCTGGCTACGGTACTCGTCGCGCGTGTTGAGCAATGGCTTCCTTTTTGCTATACATAGCGCTTCGAGTCATGCATTTTTGTGGCACATTGCACTGATCTATTATACGCCAATCAAACGCGCGTGATATGCCACAACATTCAAAATTATATATATATATATATATATATATATATATATATATATATATATAGTATTATGCCGTCTACCATTGTTCATCAGAGACGGCTGGAACGTTTCTAATGTTTTCTAGCTTACTTTACGAGAAAGACCCACACCAGGTTTTCTTACTTCTACGAATTTCATCATACATATTGAACCCAAGCTTTGCACCAACCCATAATGCATTTTGCACCGCATAAATACCTGAGTAAAATTGTTATATGTTCCTTCACATTATGCATATATCAGATATATTCTTCTTTCACTGAAGAGACTGTATGTATATATGCGGATCTTGTTATTTTTTTTCAACCGGCAGTCTATCAGCTCATAAGTGTAGTCGAGTGGATGGAGCTCAGAGTTGAAATGGCGTTCCGTCATTTTCTTTTGTTGTTCAAAGTTGATCAAATGTTCGGTGTTTTATGCGTTAACGAGCAGGAAGCTGACTGTCACATGTCAAAATTCATCTATAGAGTCTCAAATTTTTTGTCTTTTAATTCCTTTTTTCCTTCATGGACTTTAGGAAAGCTTCTAATTTGGTTTCGTCTTCATAGAAAAAAAACTTGCTTACCCTAGTCGAGACCTGGAATTATTAAAAGACCGACCTTGACAGATTTAAGGTATGAAAAGACTGTTCTCAACAGATATTGGGTATGAAAAAAAACTGTTTGGACCTAATGTGATGTCTTGGACTTTGGCTGGAACTAAAACAACCGTCCTAGAATTTTGCTGGAACTAAAACATACGTCCTGAAATTTGGCTGGACAATAAACGTGTTCTGGAATTTGGCTGGACAATAAAACATGTCCTGGAAATGCGCTCGCGACCGTTATAATGACTTGTTTTCAATTTCCCTCAAAGTTAAGGTCATGTAGCGCAATTGGTTAAGCATTCGGTACACTTCGAGAATGTCACGAGATCGCACCCCGATGTTGTTGGAACTTTTTAGTTTGCCTCATATTTGCATATGAAAGAAATTTGGCTGGATTTATGAAAAGAATTCGGATTGAATTTAACTAGGGTCCTCGACCGTGTAACTTAATTCAATATTTACCCCACCTGGAACTAATAGGTGTTTTCATAAATTCCAGGTCTCGACTAGGGTACATACTCCTTAGCGTATGATTATCTGCCGATATTTTTTTCTGGTCCTCTTTGATGATGTATGTATGATTATAACTTTCTGACTAAGTAGAGATGCCCGTGAATGCAAGCACTCGTTTTTCGACCATTTTTGTCAACAGCTATTTTTGAATACGCAGAAATGAATTAAAAGATGACAGAGTATTCTGGGTTCAGTTATAAGCGCTGAACAATTATGTGAAAAATATAAGCAATAATACATTCGAAGAACTTCGGTGATAAAAACCAGTCAATTCCGCCAAGATTATGTCTCTATCTGAAAGAAAATGTTCAAAACAAATCAACCTCCTCTCCCAGACAACACCATGCCTTGCTGATAATCTAAGAGCAAAGAAGTGGGGGTAAATGGGGCCCGGATATCAATAAGATAGAATCCTATCGCTGCCTTTGCTCAAACGAGGCCTGAATATAAGACAATGTCGGATGCATGAAGACGATTGCTATATTCTGCAATTGATTTCCTATGCCATGAAGAATGTATGCAGAAGAATTAAAAGCCAAATCTGTCTTTTCTGCGTGGTTGGTGAGGGTCCCCCGCAAAAACAGTAATCAATTGAAATACAACAAAGCGCCAAAAAGGAAGGAACATAATCCGAAATAAATAATTATATCAGCCAAGGAAAAAGTTTTGTTTTTTCAAAAGCTGTATTTTATATAAAGGGGATATAAAGAGTTGAAACAATCATAACCAACACAATAATATATCGGGGTAAGTCATGAAGATCGATTGAGATTCTTGAAGAAAATTGGGATTAATTTAATAGTTGAAAAAATCAGCATCAAAAATCCGGATAATATCCAAATAACCTCAATAACAATGTAATTATGGTCATAATAGTTACACCGCAATTTTAACTCTTAGTGACACTGAAATGTTTCATAATAGTAATGATGATGATGACTATGATGACGCTCTTTGATGATTGACCAGAGGAAGCGATACCACATCTACAAACCAGCAGAAACAAAGTTCCTTCTGATTGCTGATTCTCAAGCTAGAGAACTAGGTGCAGGCAATCTGAACATCATGTCGCTTCCGGGTGAGAGCATAAGCGACGCCTACAACTTCATCCCCAACGACCAGCAGTATGAGGTCATCGTCCTCTTCATAAGTGGTAACGATCTGTTCTCTGGATGTGTCCCCTCCTACAAGCAACCTAGTCAAGTGGACCAAGAACTCCACTCACCCGCCAACTTCCAAGCCCCCAGAACGAAGGAGCTTTTCGTGATTGGTATCCCAGAAGGAGACAAAAACAAGGCGCACGCAAAGAGAGCTGACAACAACTTGGAGGCTTGGGCAACGAGAGTTCCTAGAGTGGAGCCAAAAGTTCCTTGGACAGAGAAGATAGAACTCATCTGAACAAACAAATACGAGTGCAAAGACTTCCAAAAACCATCTGCCGTGACTGGAATCGTCCTCATCATGCTCGTCTTCATTTGCTTCGTGAGGTAACTCTCCTTAACCTTTGGTTTCAGTATCAATAGGTGCCTTTAGGCTTGCCAACTGATACTGCAATAAAATTCAAGTCTTAACTGCTTGCTTTCTCTAAAGGCACCTTTAGGCCCCCCGGACTAGGCAGTTGAGAGTTGAACATGAGTAAGCTTTCTTCGTAAGTCTTGCAAAAAGCAAATATCAGCAAACGATAAGCCATTCCAATGCGTCTCCTGTAACACGCTTTTACACATGACTACTGAATGTACACTTCTGTCAGAAACTGCAATCGCTAGTTTTTGAGAACTAGGTGTTAATTGCTTGCTTCCCTGTGACACGTGTGTTGCTTACAACGAGCGTGATAACTTCAAACGCTGCAGAGCACCAACAGTTACAGAAATAGTAACGTAGGAGAGAACCTTCAAAAACTCGGGGAAAAACTGAACAAAATTGTCGAACAAAACGTGAAAGATGCGTTCAAGAAGAGTTGTGAAGCAGTAGAGAAAACGTACGCTTCAGCTACATCTTCTGATCCCAACCCAATTAGTTCTACTAAATATGAGAGACGAACAGATCATGGAAAGTTTGATTACAAAATCGCAAAAAAAACTTTAGATTGCTTGGCGCCAAAGAAGACCATAGCAAGTCAAAAGAAGAAAACTTTGTCCCAACTGATGATGAAGAAACGTGATAATGAGTGAATTTGGGGTAATTGCGACCGTCAAAAAGATCAATTGATTAGGAAAATTCAAAACAATAGATCAAGAACAAAAACCCTCTTGGTAACTTAACAATCTGAACATGAAGTACACATGGTGCTCAATAGATCTAAAGAGAAGTTTAAAAAATCTCCCGAAGAGGCGTATGCCTCCTGCAAGCCGTAACTAAAGCCAAGGCCTTGATAGAAAACTTATACCTTCAGAAGCGCAGACAACTACTAGATGAAGGGTGCCTTGGAAAAAAATCAATATCAGAGATTTTGAACTGTTCAATGTTGGAATCAAGGTGCCCATAAGCATGCCAGAGGACATCCCTGGCTTTATCAAGGGATTTTGACTAGGATTCATCAGCATGCTACAGCTAAACACTCGACGCCTAGTAAACTATGAGAGAAGAACCAAGCTAGCAAATGCGATTTTATCTGAAAATTTTAATTTTATCTGTCTCTCTGAAACGTGGTTAAACGAAAATATCTGTACTTTGGAGCTGCTGCTGCAAGACTATGATATCTACCAAGCAGATAGGCCTCTTGATGGAAATAAAAAAAACGTGTGGGGTTCTCTGACAGCTGTTCAAAACTGCCTACACGCCGAAAAGTATGCAAAAGTCCTACCTGAATCCTGTGTCGCAGTAAAGTTGAAATTTGATGACAGCGAAATGACCGTTTGCGCGTTTCACAACTCTCCGGCGAAAATTATCTACAGATATAACTCTGAAACTTTTACCCAGCTTTTTAATTTATTTCCTAAAAACACTCTTTTTTATAATATGTGGTGACTTGAATTTCCCTCAGGCTAATGAGAAAAGCAGACTTAGCAGAGACCATGAAGAGCCAAAGTTGCTAAATCTGATACAAACTAACCTCCTAATTCAAGCCATAGAATTTTCGACCTTTTTGAAAAAAAAACTCGATGCTGCACTGTAAAACAACTGTCACGTTCATACAGACAAAGTCGAAGCTGTTGAGAAATTTTACAACTGCTCTAATCATACTCCAACTATACTGACAGTTGAGGTTCCTCCTACTGAAAATAGACATCCTCATGAGACCTTAAGAAGCTTCAGAAAGGCCTTTTTGATGAAATGATGAGATACAAAATCTTTAATCCTGTATGCCCTAAAAATATTAATCAAATGACTGAAAAATTATACCAGTAATTTGAAGATCTAATAGAGCTTGACGTAGAAGTATTTTGAAAACCTAAGTAGAACATAACATCGTCAGAGTCTCCCACCGAGGATATCTGCTAGCAGTTCTAATCTTTTGAAAAGACTACAACCCTAAAAGCAACTATTAGTACAAATCCCACACCCAAAACTACCTCTGATCCAAACGAAAACAAACATAAAAGTGTAACAAGTTCAATATGTTGAATGAGTTCCTCCAATCTGTTTTTTACACAAACTTTCATTCGATATCAATGAAATTGAATTTGACAACCCAGATTTGACAAATTTTAATGTATCATAAAAAACCTCTGCAAAATATTCTTCTGAGAATTGATCCTAAAAAAAGCTCCAGGTCCAAACGGCTTACCACCTGTGTTCTACCAGAAAACCTATAACCAACTGGTCTACTGCCTCAACAAATTTTTAAAAACGTAAAACGTCTAATGACCTGAAGAAAATTACCAGATAGTTGGAAAATTGCAGCAGTTTCCCTGATTTTCAAGAAAGTCGACAGAAGATCAGTTGAAATTTACACACCAGTACTTTCTGTTGAACAAAATAATAAAAACTTTCAAAAAATGTGCATACTATGCCCTTTATGAGCACTTTGTCAAATATTTAAAGAAGTATCAACACGGTTTTGTAAAAAGAAGATCTGTACTGACGAATATGCTTGCCTTCCTGCAGAGAATATTTGAACGCCTGCCTAAAGTACCCCAACGCGAACTTCTAAAGGAAAATGCCAACATGGGCGTTGGCGGCTACTTTAAGTTTTTGAAGACAGCTTGAAAAACAGAAAACACTTTGAAAGAGTCGACATTGCTAGCTCAGAAACCCTAGATGTAACTAGTGGAATGCCACAGGGCTACATGCTGGGGACCTCTGCTGTTCTGTGTTTTTATTACTGACCACCTGACCTAATAGGATGAAGTTGTCCTTTTTTTGATGATGATTTGAAACACAACCTGACTTAGATGCAATAAGCAACTAGGTAAGTGAAGACAAAATGGGCTTAGCAATGAACAAGTGCAGCACGGTCTATCATAGACGCTCTTTTTTACGAATTTGTTTACCTCCATAATGAAGTGCTGAACAACGGTGATGTAGTGGAAGACTTCGGGATCCATATAAAAGAAAGTCTGTCCTCTGAAAAGCACTTTGAGCACAGAGTCAAAAAGCAAATAGTGTTCTCTATCTCCTTAAGCCCAATATTTCCCAGAAAATAGCAACAATTGTGAAACTTTGTCTCTACAAGTCTGTAATTCTTTCAGTACTTGACTACGGCCTTCAATGCGTGGCGCTCACAAAAAAAGATTCAACTTTATTCAATAAACTTTAAAATGGTGCGTAAAACGAATATCTGGAGTCGAAACCAGCTGCGAAATTCGATTGAAACTGTTAAATTTCTGCCTCTCCCTATAGACAATTTACTGCTAAGAGACTGAGGTTCCTGAGAAAACCTAAGCTTCCTGAGAGGAAAAGAAAAAAAAAGTTCACGAATGTCTAAGATATTTAAAACTAGAACTTAAAAAGCGAGAAACGATTTTATGTTTAGAACGGCCCGCATAGTCAACAGACTCGAAAAACAAATAGACTTCACGAAAATGATTGGTCTAAAAAACGTATATTGAAGATCATGTAGAAATTTGTCCAGAAAAAACTGTGAGAAACAAATAGCTGCAGCTGGCAACTCGTCTGTGATTGTAACAGGTGCAGGAATACGAGGACAATGTCTTAATGAACACGGAAAGGGAGAGATGCCCGCAGTTACCAGACTGAGAATCCACATCAACAACAACAACAAACGGTCTTGATATGTTTTAATTCTTAATTTTTGATGAATGGGCATTTGACCATCCAAGAATTTTTTAATGCATAACGTCTTAAATGTTTATTTTGCTTATCAATCTTATTGTAAGGCCAATAATTTTAAAATGTTTTGCCTGTTCATTCATGTCATTTATATTGAATTGAAGTCTTCTCTTACTAATAGCTGCGATAGCGAGATATACTAAGATGGGCAGTAGTAGCACAAGCTTCGGGCTGTTGTCCCTGGGTTGTCAATCCCAGTGTTTATCAGTCTATTTCTAATTATCTTTTTCGAGTTGTTACATGTTCCAGATTTTGAACATTATTCGCCAGGTGCACTTGTTCAATTGATTAAAACTTTTTGTGAAGTATTCCCAGTAGGTGCTGGTGATTGTTTCCTTGTTATGTACTTCGTCCTGGTTTCTGTATACGGGAGAGACAATTTTGTAAAGGTGCTTTGTTCGATTTGTTCGATGGAAGAAGTTTTCATCTGTTTTTGCAAGTCTATTTTTTTATTTCAATTTCACATCTGCTATTCTGCCTAGTATTTGATTCGGTTTTCTCTTCACGTTCTCAATTTCAACAACGTATTCTTTCTGGTCTAGCAATATCAGAAACAACAAGTCGCGCATCTCAGCTTCCATACTAAGTGGTAGCAGTTTGAGATTTAAAAAGCATTCCTTGTATTCTGATACTTGTCCATTGACAATCCACTTTGTCGCTTTTATCTGAAGTGATTCGAATTTCGATAGGTTTGTCTTGCTGGCACACCACGCTTGCTAGCAGTACGTGATGATTGAGACAACATATCCTGCGTAGGCGTGTAGTTTTGTTGAGATGCTGCTTTTGCATGGTTTGTTACGCTTTATCTGAAAAAACGCACCAGTTGCTCTTTGGATCCGTATTTCACTTTTTTTGTCCTATTGAGATTTGTGGAGATGAAGAGCCCTAGGTCTCGCTATACTGGGGCTTCTTGCAGATCAGTTTTGCTTAGAATTGCTGAAAACTGACCTTTTAGCTTCAGTAGCTTGCATTTTGAGGCATTGAGCTTCATGTGGTTTTCCTTGCACCACATTTCGATGTGAGTGGTTCTTGTTTCCGATTCCGTTTAGCTCTGTGCGATCATTGTAAAGTCATCTGCAAAGCCGTAGTTTTCTATTTCAAGTTTCAAATTGGGTAGATCATGAACGAAAATTAGGAACAGTAGGGGTCCGAGGACGGATCATTGGGGCACACCACTCGTGACATCCAGGTAATTGGAGTAATCATCATTTATCTTTACGTACTGTTGACTTACTTCCAGGTATGAACATTTTGCCATCTATTTCAATTTTTTTAAGCATCTCTATAAGGATATGATGGGAAACTTTGTCGATACTTTGGCGAGGTCCAGATTCAAGAGTGTGAGTTTTTCAACCGTTTCATTTTCTTACGTAAAATAGATGGAATCTAGGAAAACCAAAGGTTGAAGTGTGGCAGATCTGTTTTATCTAAATCCAAACTGACTTTGATGCAGCCATACTTTGCAGTGCCTATAGAGGGCAATGAACATAAGTCTTTCAAATACTTTAGAGATGCAGCAAGGTAGAATAATGGGTTGGTAACACTTGGCATCAGCTTTATTACCTTCCTTGAAGATTGGTGAGATTTGACTGATTTTCCAGTACTTCGGGTATACGCCCTTGTTTAAGCCCTTGTCTGGAGTACTAATTTTAGTGGCTTGCTAAGAGATTTTTAGCATTGTTTCAAGATGATGTTTCCCAGTTTATCTGGTCTGATTTTCCGATTTTTTTTTCAATTTGAACATCTGTAATTTCATTGGTACTTATAATCCGATGTTTGAGATTGAGCTGAGTTGCTTTCTTCTCATTATTAACTAACACTTGAAGAAACGGCTGAATAGGTCAGCCTTTTCTCCTTCGGATTTACCTCTCGTATTGCGAGGTATACTATCGGAGGCACATTTGGGTGTTTTCGGGTGCTGCCTAAGTACTTCTAGATGTTACTGAACTGTCTTGTTTGAAACACTTCCGCTTCATAGTTTGCGAGGTCATTGCTTTTTGCAATCTGAATTTCTCGTTCTAGGCGTTTCAGTTTGAGCGTTATGTTGAGATTTAGTTTTCCGGTTTTTGGTTTGCAGTTTTTCTTCGATGAGACGTTGGGGGAGCAATCCAGGGCGGGAGGCTCGCCCGATATTTTGTGATTTTTGGAATGTTACTATCGATATGGTTTTCAATCCAATGGTACCATTGTTTTAACAGGAAATCGACATTGCTGAAGCAGTATGGTTTGAGAGGAATTTTTCGCGTCCTCTTGGCTTTTTTATTTCTTCTAGATTTTTGTGTTGACCAAATGTCACGATCAGTTAAAATCTGATTTTTGCCTGATTAAGTTTTTTGTCAAATGTAAAAGAAAACAATTTGTCAAATTAAAATTACTTCCAATACTTAAAACAAACGTTTTCGAACTTTACGTTCATCGTCAGGTTAAAACTGTTTTACAAATTGTTAAAAGATAAAATGAATATGTATTTACATTTGTCTGAGATGACAATTAAAACAATTCTAGGAAACATTCTAAAAATTTCAATCGAAAATTTTTCCTTATATACAATATTTAGCCTATTTACAACACATATTTACATCTGTTATCAATTTACTTAAAAACATTCCTATTCCGGATTTTTCGATTTTGTCCATGTTCTTGTATTTTTAGGGTTATTCCGAATTTGCCCTACCCATAAGTATCCCTCTTGAGGAGGTTTTGCAAATTTCCTTTTGTCATGCACAAAATGTTTTTTGCCCTATGCATTCTCATTTAGTCAAAATTATGATTTGAACTAATATTTTAGCGTGAGTTCCCTCCCCCTATATTCGTCGCGTGTGTTTAGTGCCGGCTTCAGCTTGCTGATATATATAGCTTCGATGATCATTAGTTTTTCTACTGACCGACAGGCGTCCAGAATTCTCCATTCAATGTCATTCGTGGCGCCACGACATTCAACTAGATGTTGACCCACCTGTGAATCCTTCTTTTGATGTTCTGTTATCCTTGTGGTAACATGCCGGCTTGTTTGCCCAACATAGATGGATCCGCATCCATTACATTTAATTTCATATACCACGTGGGATTTCAGATCTCTATCAAAGGATGATTTCAGGGTGGGGAGGCACGATCTTAATTTTCGCGTTGTAAAAACTACTTGCAATTCGCATAGTTTCTTCAATTTGCTTGCGAAGTTTTGAGTGAGGTTGCCTCTGTATTGTAGAAAAATAGTTGGCTTATCATTAGATTTAGTCTTGCTTTTTTGATGCTCTTTTGGTGTTGTTCTTAATTGGTCTTTACCGCCACTTATTATTTTTTCTAGAGTCTGATTCACAATTTTTGAAGACCATTCCTCTGGATATTGATTTTTGGTCCAGCAAGATTTGTTCTTTTCAAGAGCCTGATCGAAGGCCAACCAATTAGAGGTTGCATTAAAAACCCTGTGAACCGTCCCTTGAATCACATTTTTCTTATGTTGAAGCGGTGCACAGCTGCGAAAATTTAGTATTATTCCAGTGTCAGTTGGTTTTTGATACCAATGACAGGTGATATTATTTTTGCTGCTCACATTTACGTTAATGTCAAGAAAAGCCAAACCCCCATCCATGTTCACTTTTTCTAAGGTAAATTGCAGGTTGTTGTGTAATGAATTTGCAAATTTTAAATACTCATCCGGGTCACCACGAACCGTGCAGATAATATCATCCACATACCTTTTAAACAATTTTATCTCCTTATCGTGTCCCACTGTCTGTTGGTTGCTGCAATAAGTACAAATCCAAACCACATCCTGCATGCTGGCGTATTCCTCATTCGATATTTTTTGGCATCTTGCATGAAACCAGTTTTTGCATGACTCACATTCCACTCCTTTTCCTCGGTAGGTCACTCTCCGGTTACAGTCTTTGCAATTCCCGTTTTGGTCGCATCTGGAAAAGTTTTTATTGAGCTCTGGTTTTTGAAGTGATGCCTCAAACGATTTCATCCACACATTTGCTAGTATTACAGCCAGTGATGCACCCATAGCCAGTCCCTCTGATTGTACATACCAGATCCCATTACATTTGAAATAAACATTCGTCACCGCAAGCTTTAGCAAACTTTTCATGGCGGACCTTGGGATATCTGGAGCTAGGTTGCTTGAATAGAGATCTCTTAGAGCAATTTCTATAGCCTCTCCAACTGGAACGTTGGTGTACAAACTTTTTACGTCAAGAGATACTATCTGCTCGTCATCTTCAAGAGTGAGAGACTCTAAGGCTTTTCTAGCATCTTGCGTGTTGGTTTCAATGTTTGCGCCCAATGTTTCAATGTTTTTTGTCAAACTTACCTCACTCCCAAAAATGATTTTCCTTTTTCAAAATTTTTGCTTACCCTTTGACTACTTTGACAGAGATAATGCCAACTGAATATATGTCACTTTAATTGTAGTTTAGTTGAGGTCCGCTAATTAATTAATTAACTGCTATTGAATCGAGAAAGTCAATTCAACCTCTCAATGAACCGAAGAAACCTACACTTCTACGATGTTAACTGGCTGAAATATGTTCCCACGCCCAAAACAAGAAAATTTGTTTGGGTGTAGTAGTCTGGCTGATAATGAGAGTACCATGTGTTTAAACCAAGCGCTGGAGAGCAAGGAGGATTATATCGAAATGGGGCACTTAGATTGAGAATTCTGTTTCTAGCTCTTTCCTAGCAAACTCGTACAGCTATCAAGCGCTAATTTATTCTTCCCAAATGCAGGGATGTTTACCTTAATGCTCTCACGTACTGATTAGTCGTTTTCTGTAGAAAAAGTTTCTTAATTGGCAGCAATTTTGAAGTCATTTGTATGAAAATTATGTTTTATTTTCAGATAATTTGTTCTACCAAAAGCTTAAATTTTCGATTACAAGAGCGTAATAGATATTTGAAGACTTGTACATTTTTTGAAAATGTGGCGCGTTTCAATGACTGCTTTCGTGGGGAGATAGTGTGCACACTATGACTTCACGGGAGCTTGACCGTTGGTGCGAGGAAATAGTGTGCACATACTGGTAGTGTGCACACTATGACTTCACGGGAGCGTGACCGTTGGTGTGAGGAAATAGTGTGCACACACTGGTGACTTCACGTGGGCAGAAGCAAAAAAGATGGATGTATTGACGCGACGACCGAATATTAGTTTGTCAAATGAGGTCTGGATGTATCATATGCGAGATACAGATTGGAGGTGAGTCAAAATAGAACAGCTCTCGATTTTTTAAATTGAGTGTTGATATCAGAAAATTGCGAAGATCACGTCAGCTACTCGTGAGGCTCCTTGTTATGTCGAGGTGACAGTTATCAGTCATTTACATTTTAGCATTTCCTTTTTCCAAGCAATTTGTATTATTTCAGGTAAATGGTTCAAAACGTGGGAATTTGTGCCCTCCTTAACGGACAGCAAACTAATCCGAAACACGACCAAACGAATGATTAAATCGGTTCGTAAACGATCTTTTGGAGAGACATGAGTTTCTTCAGCGAACAAAAACTGTTTAGAACCAAGACGTAACTCACTAACACTTGGTTGCTATTTATCAAGAACTGATTCTTCAAGAAGTGCCTGAAATTTGAGATTAAATATTCTTTGTGCTGTTTTGATATTTGATCAATATATCTTTTGAAGATATCTTTTTTTATTTTAGTGTATATTAGTACGCTTGCTTTTCCTTGGTCGGAGTTAAGCTGCAATTTTATTTCGATTTCAAGATCTTGTAGTTGGCCAGAAGTTTTGTTTAAGTAAACTCTGAGTGGTAACTGCTAAATTTTGGTCGAGTTAATGGGGACAGTTTGCAGACATAAACAATGACATTAGCTTTTACAAATCATTTGAGTTTTTCCCATTACATACACCAGTTTAGTGAGCATAAAGCGCATAGCTATCCCATTACCGTAAATTGGGGCTATAATTTTGTGGGGGGCTATAATGGGAAAAACAATTATTTTCAGGAAAAAACCGGTACTTCAATTTTCCATCGTAAATTATTCTGCGACGTTCCTCGGTCATCATTTTTATTAGCCGATAACGAAAGGATATATGCGTCATTGTGGGGAATTCAATTTTATAACGCATGGTGGAATCAGTTATTGCTTATTGTAGGGATCGATATCTCGAGTTATAAATATTAAAAAGTATTTTAGAAAATTTCTTGATGCGTGTGCTTTAATAAATTGTTTTCAAATCCTGGTAGTGTGAAATTGCTTGCCCAACTAAATCTTACGTTCGAGCAAACAGTAAGTTCCGTGTGGCGCTAAATAATGCTGACAGAAAATATCAGCCATAAGGCTGCAGTTTATTATGCCTACGAAACTTGGTGGTCTGATTGGTTTTATGGTCATCAATTATGTGTGGTGATATGGTCTGATTCGTGGTTTTGACATTGAGTAACGATTGGACCTTACTTAAATGCACGGATTGGTATAAGTATTACAAATTGACATGAAGTGGATGAGTTTTAATGAAGGAAAAATGTATATCAGGCCGTGTCCGGATAAAACAGTCCCAAATTGCAAAATATTCCCAGACAAAACAGATACAATCATGCGAATAACTTAAGAGTTTTTTTGTGATTTGATGTGTATATGTTTGACTCTATCTTTAGGGGGACTATTTTGGGACTATTTTGTCTGGGACTGTTGTGTCTGTTCACCATACCAGGCAATACGAGCAATCTTGATATCTATTATCATGCTGTGATTACTATCTAGTACTGTTTGGATGCTATACTTTTAGAGTTACCGTCAATCAACGTATCAAAATAAAAAAAAAATAATGAACAGAAATCCGGGTTTCTCAAGAAAAACTAACTGGTCAAGATCGGACGCAACTGACAGTACTCAATCGCCGTCTTTTGCAAGATGCCCAGCGTTGGATGAACAGAGAACATTTCTGAATATTCCAACTCCGCCAAAACGTCCAGCTTATGTATTAGGTAATTAAAAATTTTGGGTCCGATTTTTCAGACCAACTCATGCCAAATAATTCTCTTCAAATAACCTAATAGTAATTTTTGTTACCGGCGGGCTGTTATTAGCTGATAAGTATTTTTGGCAGTACAAATATATGGAAATGAAGATCTCAAATTCAACATACTCTCCTGGAATAGCTGAAGTTATGGCCGCCAAGAAGTTATCAAACTCCAAGGTGACCCAGATTTTTCTAAAAAAAACTTCGAGAGGGCGATGAGAACCGTCTGTTTTTTATCAACTCTCGTTGCGATTACAAAATTTGCATGAAATATATATAACACTGAAAGTGATTATACTATCAATTGCTCTCGAATGGAAAGCAATTACTGTAAACATGTGTCTTTTTATGCATTTTTTTGCTGGACCTTTTTGCACTTGTAGAATAATCTTTGACTTCTCTAGTGACTTTTTGACTCACTTCTTTATTTTTGAGTGCTTTCAATTGCTCTCACTCCGAAATAAAGTTTGTAGATGACAAGGCCCTTGGTGGTGGAGTGGCCATCGAGGGGAGGGCATTAGACTCTGAAGGTAGGGGTTCGATTTCTACCTCTGGAGGAGGTTTTTGAACCCATGAAGAAAAATCTAGGCTGCAACCCCTCTATTAAATTGCACCGCCTGTCATTCGAGAGCAGTTTTTCCAACGTTAGTCAGTTTGTTTATATTCCACTACTCTTTATATAGCTTAAGAGTCGAGAAAAGAATGGAGAAAGAAGTGTGATCCCAAAGCAGAATTTTCCCACTCTTAGATTTTCGTATTGTTCATCGGGTACTAACAATTTAATTAATCGGTAAGTTATGCAACTTATCGCTGGGTTTGTTGAAATAAGTTGATTAAAAAAGTATCATTTGTGAAAATGTAGCCTCAGTACTACAAATGAATTTAGACTATTAAGGAAAACTTGAAAAGTTGAAAATTGTATGGAAATTGACCAGCTTAACTGTTGGCGCCAAAGTGATAATTTTCAAAAAATGTAGTTTAATTCACAGAAAATTTGAACTGAGTGGTTGAATTTTGCCTTGTTAGGGCCGAACAGTTGAATGATTGAGATCTACTGGATAGTATATTCAAAATCTCCCTTCCTAATGTGTGATGGAAATCTTGTCTCTATCTGCGGTGTAAAAGCTGAAGTGCAGCGCATCTATTATATCCCAAAAAATGCACGGCAAATACTCGTACTTCTGCAAATACCGGGCAAAACAAACAGTATAATTTCTTTTTACTGAACAACGGCACCTAACTTCATGCTTTGCGAGAATTAGAAAATGCAACAGTAAAGACGTATGTGGAGCGAAAAATTGGTGCTCACCATTTTGGTATAGAAGATAAGATTCAAAAAATGATTTTGAAAAGTTATCACGCTTTAAATGGTTTACAATTTTACTAAATATCGCAGCAATTTACTGCTCAAGGCTGCCACAGCTTAGAATGCAAACCAAAACTAGAATAACTTAAATTAAAAATTTTTGAATATCTCTTGACCAAAATGACTTCAACTTTGTGTTTTTTAACCATTTGACTTTTCTTCTCAAGAACGGGATAACCCGGTAAAACACTGATGGCCTAAAATGACTAGAACTTTTTTAGTCACCTGACTTCGTTCTCAAGAACTGGCTTAACATGTTTAAACCTGAGGGCATTAAATAACAGCAGTTCTCTGGAAACCTTACCCCTTAGTAGTCAGTCTAGGAATGCGTTCCAAGAAAACCGTTTTTGAGACAAATTTATGGTGATAAGCGCGTATACTACACTTTGACCCCCCATACTCAAACACCACCCCCCTCTTTTAACTTAAGTTAGCCCTGTAAGCCGCAACTAGCTCACGCCGTGGTCAGTCGCTGACCAATCTTGCGAGAGCAATTCGCCCGACGTTGGTTATGTTTATATCTGATAATAGAATCTGATTTATAATATCTATTTTATTGTATTTGATTTTTCATCCTTCAGCTGTGTTAAGTGACAATCGTTTTTTCCAGGCTTAGGGGTTGTCTGTAGCATTCAGTAAACTTGCACAACTCTTATCAATCAGCGCGGGAATCAGCTACATTTTTATTAGCATGAGCTCCCCAGTCGACTATTTTATATTTTATAAACTCGCCCAAACAGATGAGAGATTGCTTGATCCATTATAGGAATTTTAACTTTTTGTCGCCCCAACAGAGGGGAGAATGCTTGATCCATTGTAGGGATATGAACAACTTTCGCTCGCTCAAACAGAGGGGAGACTGCTTTATCCATTGTAGAGATATTGACAATTTTTAACTAAACTTTTTCTCATCCAATGAGCGGGGATTAAAAACTGAAGACAAAAAAAACACAACAGACAAAGTAAAGCACTAATAATTTGGAGTTCAGAAAGTTAAATTCTAAGCGGTCAGTTGTTAAATCCTAAGCGTTTCTCAATCTACTCAGGCGGCATTTTTCTTATCTTCTCTATATCTATGCTCACTGCAAGAAAGGCATGACATGAAAATAAAATATAAAATTTTAACGTTTCTTTTTCAGGTTTGCGGGAAAGTATCAACTGTTTTTTCTAACTCGTATGAAAAATAAGGTGATGTGTTAACTGGTTTGTTCAATGTGGGAAAAATTTTGTTATACGTGGTGTGTAACAAAAAACTCAATTTCTAACTTTTTTAAAATGAAACGGGTTTTGCCTATTTCCACGTTCCACATATAGTTAGTTTCATTCACAATCAAACCAATTGTTGTGTAGAAAATGCCAATACCCTCCACAGGTGCTATAAATAACCTGTTCGTTATTTTTGAGGTCGTTTACTTTGTTTATTTTGTTTATAATATGATAAATTCAATCAGTTAATATAATAATATAATAAATGTATTTAATTCGCTGAAAAACATTAAAAAAATTAAATATAACTGTGGTTTAAAAAATATAAGATTCAAAGTAAAAACATTACCCAAAAATATTCACTGATTTAAAATAAGTTTGTGTTCAAATTACATATTTTTTGTGAAAATTCTATATATACGCACCAAAATGTCTGGATCCCGCATTTATTTATTTATGCAAACGCTTGCTGGCTTAACCAATCGCAAACGGTTATCTATAACATGCAAAAAGCGCAAAACAGAGCACTGAAATTTGGTTTAAGGAAACGTCGATGGTATAGCGTGCAAAAGTTGCATGAAGAACCTAACTCACCTACTGTAAGAAACCTTCAGATACGACTGGCAAAATACTACATCAAATGCGCACAAAAGAACAAAATTGAATCAATTCTACGTCAAATAGAAAAAGGAAAGCCCAAAGAACAATTGCAGAAGCACCTTTGACTTTCTGACTGCGTAACCTACCTGACAATCAAGATTCTCATCCTTATACTTATTTGAAATCAGTGAACACCTGATTTAAGAGTTTCTCAATTACGTACAACAAATCCAACTCAACTTTAAATTCAATCTAATTAATTTCAACTCAATTCAACTCAATTCAACTCTACTCAATTCAACTTTCAGTTCAAATCTCTCAATTCAACTTTCAATTCGATTCAATTTGAGACAAATTCATTAGCCACGCAAAATTCACGAAAATTATACCGTAAAAGGAATTCTCCTGCCGAAACGTGTGTATAATGGCGCAACACATCAGTATACGAAATGCAAAAAAAACACAGCGGAAGTTCGATCCCCATGCGCCGCATCTGTTTCGAGTAAACAAACATAGCTGATTGATGCTCAGCCCTTTTTATTGTTTTAGCTTAATTAAAGTTCTTTCTTCTCTTTTTTACTTACTTATTCTTTCTTTCTCTCCCTGAAAAAACTTACCTTCCTGCCAAACAATGACCAATAACAGCTGCAAACCCGGCTAGCCAGAAGCACGCAACGACAAGTAACTGCAATCAGGAAAAGCCAGTAAAAATCCTCCACGGTGTTTAAAATGGCTTCGTACCCCAGTAACAGTGTACAGTTTAAGCCATTGTCCCAAGTTCAATCTCAAACTCTTGAAACTGCTATTGTAACAAATTTCATTGTTAATGGTTCTACATGAATTTCTCGGTATAAGTACCAAATTGACTAAAATTGTGAGCATTTTGTTAAATTATCTGTCGAACTTTCTCATGATGATACAAAAGTCAACCCATTTTCCTTCAATGAAAGTTTTTCCGACTCATATCAGTACGTCGCAGAGGCCATAGTAAATTGGGAAATTTTGCTCCAATTGCATAACGAAGAGTATGAGTTACAGATTAACAACTTGAATAAAACTTATTTAAAGGGGCGTAAAATGTGTTGTCAGTCAACTATCTGAAAAATCAGGCAAATCATTACTTTAAAATTAAAGCTGTCAAAATGCAGTCTTTCGTAACTTTTAATTCAAGTTATATCACGCATAAAGGCAACTTATGTGTAAGAAAGAGGAAAAACAAAAAAATGCGAGAATGATAATTAATTGCTCTTGAACGAAGTACTTAGCAATTGTTGTAAACGTGTTGGTCTTTTTTATGCGGTTTTGTTTATAATATAGTAAATTCATTAATTTAAAATAATAATATATTAATGTATTTAATTCGTTGATAAACATAAAAAAATTAAATGTAGCTGTGGTTTAATAAATATAGAATTCAAAGTAAAAACATTATCCAAAAATATTCACTGATTTAAATTAAATTTTGTGTTCAAACTATTTAATTTTTGTGATTCTCATCCTTATACTCATTTAAAATCCGTGAGCACCTGATTTAAGAGTTTCTCAATTACGTATAACAAATCCAACTCAACTTTCAATTCAATCTAATTCATTTCAACTCAATTCAACTCTCCTCAATTCAACTTTAAGTTCCATTCTTTCAATTCAACTTTAAATTCGATTCAATTTGAGACAAATTCATTAGCCACGCAAAATTCACGAAAATTATACCGTAAAAGCAATTCTCCTGACGAAACGTGTGTATATTGGCGCAACACATCAGTATACGAAATGCAAAAAACACAGCGGGAGTTCGATCCCCCACGCGCCGCATCTGTTTCGAGTAAACAGACATAGCTGATTGACGCTCAGCCATTTTCATAGTTTTAGCCTAATTAAAGTTTTTTCTTTTCGATTTTACTTACTTATTCTTTCTTTCTCTCCCTGACAAAACTTAAATTCCTGCCAAAAAATGACCAATAACAGCTGCAAACCCGGCTAGCTAGAAGCACACAACGACAATTAACCGCAATCAGGAAAAGCCAGTAAAAACCCTCCACGGTGTTTAAAATGGCTTCGTACCCCAGTAACAGTGTACAGTTTAGAGCCATTGTCCCAAATTCAATCGCAAACTCACAAACTCTTGAAACTGCTATTGTAATAAACTTGATTGTTAATGGTTGTACGTGAATTTCTCGGTATAAGTAACAAATTGACTATAATTGTGAGTGTTTTGTTAAATTATCTGTCGAACTTACTCACGATGATAAAAAAGTCCCATTTTCCTTCAATGAAAGTTTTTCCGACTCATATCAATACGTCGCAGAGGCAATAGTAAATTGGGAAATTGTGCTCCAATTGCATAACGAAGAGTATGAGTTACAGATTAACAACTTGAATAAAACTTATTTAAAGGGGCGTAAAGGGTGTTGTCAGCCAACTATCTGAAAAATCAGGCAAATTTTTACTTTAAAATTAAAGCTGACGAAATGCAGTCTTTCGTAACTTTTAATTGAAGTTATATCACGCATAAAGGCAACTTTTCTCCGTAAACGTTAAGGAAAAAAAGCACTTCGCAATGGCCCGGCAAATCTATCTGTATTTTTTAGCAGGTATTTTGTCTGAGCCAATTTTGGGCTCAGATTGGTCATCGATACGTTTTGGTAACACAAAAAATATGAAGCCTAAAAAGAGCGCAATCGATTTAGTATTTTAGTAAGCTCAACGAAAATTATGTTAAACGAACCTTTCCTGAGCTTTCTATGCCAAATAGAACGCATATAAGGCTTGCATAGTTAAGAAATATGACGTAATAATCGTTTCTAGCTTTGTTCCCTTCATTTAAATAGCGCATTTAAAAAGATTGCTCATTTACGCGATAACATCCTCCAGCCCGGAAGAAGATGTTGGGAGGATTGGTGCAAGCTTAACGAGCGGGCGGACGAGCGATCCGAATGACGTGCGTACGACGGCGGAGCGGGCGACGATTTCGGAGCCGTACCGAAGTTCTTCAACCCGAGCAGTTGGATAGTAAACCCTAGGGTTGCTTTCTTCAACGATCCAAATTAAATCACCGACCTTGAGGTGCTGCTCGGCAGGCGTCTGCCACTTAGATCTACGGTTCAGCGAAGGTACATACTCCTTAAGCCAACGTGCCCAAATTGCATTGGCGTAGGACTGTGCACGGGCGTACCGCTTACGATGATCGAACTCGTCGACCCCAACGATAGACAAAATTCTGGTTGCTTGGTTACCGAGTAGAAAATGGTTATGTGTTATTGCGCCTAGGCCGGACGGGTCGGCGCTTACGGGTGTTGAGGGACGTGAGTTTAGTGCGTGTTCAACAAGACAAAAATTAGTGTTCAACACCTCATCTGTGAGGCGTCGTGTACCGATGATGGTGTACAGTACCCTCTTAAAACTACGGACCAACCTCTCCCAAATGCCACATTGGTGTATCGAACTGGGTGGATTGAACCTCCATTTAATGCTCTTATGTGCAAATTCGGCAGCGATGTTAAGCGTATTCCATTTTTCCATACATTCACGGAGCTCTTTCTCCGCTCCAATGAAGTTCGTAACACTATCCGACCAAATCATAGCAGGAGTACCCCGAGGGGAGACGAACCGCTCCACTCCTAAAGGGAGGAGACTGGTATGCGAGTCTTTCCTTTGGGAGGTCTGCCATGATAGGTTGAATGGTTGCCGCACGGAACTTTCTACACAAAACGCAGTTTGATTTGATGGAGCGCAGTGTGGAACGTAGTTTAAGGATGGCATGGAGTTCCTGTACTTTTGACCGTAAGTAATCGATGCCCTGATGATGGTTCTTCAAATGAGTATGCCGCAGGAACAGTTTAACAAAGGTATGACGCGCATCCAGCACGATGGGATGTTTAGTGTTGAAGTCAATTTCCACTAGCCGTCGGAGTCGACCAGAAGAACTGATTAGACCATGAGGCCCAATAAGCGGAGTAAACTGAGCAATGCCACTGCTCCTCTTAACGGATTTATTGTCAAAAAGATCCCTTCTTTCGGTATTAAAAGACTCTCCTTGAACCAGGTACTGGAGATGACGCTCGGTTTTGTCAAGCTAAACAGGGTCCGCTATGCTGCCGTCTACGGTACGGTAACTTTCATGAGATGGTAAAAAACGGAGCACATATGCGGTGACACGAACACGAAGTAGTTTTTAATAAGAACTGAACTTATCAAACGGGATTAGATTAGTGCTTTGTTCCTCAGGGGGCTTGGTGGCGGATGCGGCTAGAGATGAGATGGAGTCATCATCTTGTTCCTTGGTTACAGCGCCGAGCTTGATATTAGTTTGATTTTAGCGAGATGTTAGCCATTCAATGACGTCAGTAATTGGTACAAAAGGGAAATGATTAGTTCTCAAGAGTTCAGGACCCCTCACCCAGCTACTTGATTGCAAATCTTCAGCGGATATACCCCGAGTGCGAGCATCTGCGGGATTATCACAATTGGCGACGTGGTTCCATTGCTCAACGCTGGTGTTCTCCAGGATTTCACTAACACGATTTGCAATGAAGATGGGATATTTGTTTGTTGAGTTTATCACTGCAAGACGATGGTACTATCTGTCCACATAAAGGTTTTATCCACAGTAACCGTTAATGCTCGGCAGATTTCCCTCTTTAAACGGGCAGTGAGGAGAGCGGCTTGTAATTCGAACTTAGGGACTGTCATTAACTTCATAGGTGCAACACGGGCCTTGCCCAGGATAAACGCCAGCTCTGTTGTAATCTCCCCGGAGTGCAAGTTACTTGAGCCCTAAGAAAACCTACTGCAGTGAATACGTCTTGCAAGCTATCACCAAACATGTGGAGTTCAAGATGTTGGAATGGTCCTGAAAAGTAACTTCTCGGTGTAGTGATCTCAGCTAACCGCGGCAGTTCAACACACCTGGCAAGGAATCTGTCAACTGTGTCTTTAGGTAACTCATCATTTCAACTTTGTCCATTGACACGCCAAATGTCTTTCAAGATTAACGAGCACCAACAGCAGTAAACGGTGCGACAAGACCAATTGGGTCGTAGACCTTTGACACAAGGCTTAGGACCAAGCGCTGTGTTAAACTTTTCGTGATGGTGCTGTTCCACTGAGTCTAAGTAATTGTCAATGAAGAAGTTCTCAAGGACGGCTTTCGCAGCTTCTGAGTACTCCATACCATTATCATGTGCCGTGCGCTGATTTGCGTAGTTGGCGCAGGTGGGCGAATCTTCTACCCCAAAGATGTGGCGCGTTTACTGGTGTACCTTAACATTTGATGTGGGGTCCTCCCATCACAAAAAGTGCAATGATGGCTGGTCGCCTGGTAACACTCCAACTTGGAGGAACATTCCCTCGATATGCGCGGATATGGCAAATGGATGTTGTCTTAACCGTGGGAGTACATAGATTAGGTTTTGTAGTAAGTCAGTTCCGGCGAGTAATAACTTGTTAGGAGATGCGCCATTGAATTTTGCTGCTCCGTTTAGTACCCTACGAACCTTTCCTGGCTTGTTCGGGTTAACAACCGAATGGTGTGGTAAGTACCACTCTCTTGAGCGACTTTCCACCTTATGAGCATCTTTGACCCTTACTACGTAGCCCTTGTCTAAGTCCTCTTTGATGGTATTCGAATAGTTCTCCCTTAAAGTCAATATTGTTAAAGTTAATATTGATCACATCGGCGCCTATATTCAAATCTTCCTTTACGTAAGGGCTGAAATTAAACGGTTCAAATGCTTGGTTGTCGCGTGGTGTAACAGTTAATTCAACTAACTTAGTGCCTACAACCTGTCGGTATTTATACCCTTGACTGTTAGTTTCAACGCTGTACCGTGCAAATCAAGTCTATTTGCAAGATCATTGGACACCCAAAAGTTACTGCAAGCGGCATCGCACAAAACTAAAGCCGTGGTATCTTTACCAGAAGAGCTGGTCAACTCAAATTGAGTCACCTGAAGGAGGCCTTTCACATTACTCACAGATGACAAAGTAGTGGTCTCACTCGATGATTGGACTCTAGAAAGTTTACTTTTATTTGCGCCAGCATTAGAATTACCATTGTTGGTTGAAGGGGATTTTGATGGATAAACCCTCTCAGCTCCATGGAGAAGTGTATTGTGGGAGCTGTTACATCCGTTCTTCCTGCATTTCCTAGGACTTGGGCATTTCCTGAATATATGCATTTCTCTAATGAGAAACACAGTTTTGCTTCCGCCACTGCTTTTGCACGCTGAGTGGGAGAATTTTCTTTAAATTCCCTACACTCCCAGATGCAGTGGTTACCTTTACACACAATGAAGCGAGAGGTTGGAGACGTTGCCGATGTTGAGGCTGATCCCTGAGTGCCCTTATATTGCGTATTAGCAGCAAGAGTTCGTGAGGCTACTTTGGTCTTTACTACCGAGTTTTTGTTATCCTCAGTTCTTGCCTTCAATGATGGTTTTTTCATTAAATCATGTGCCTCCGCCTTCTCCTTCAACCAATCGTTGAAGTCAAGGAGTGTTGGCTTAACACAATGTTTCTTCACTGTTAAGAGTGCCCAAGACTCTTTCAGATTGAGAGGCAACTTTTGCACAGCCATGTTAAAAAGTTAGGCTCTCTTAAGGTCCGAGTCATAGGAAAGTGATTTAAAGACTCCAACAAGACTTAAAATTGTTGAAGAATAGTTTATGATGTTATCACTATTGTGCAACTTTAGTGGAGGAAAAGAACTGAGTTTGTCTAAGTGTGCACTGAATACTGCCTTTGATTGGTCAAATTTACGCTCAAGTGTCTTAAGTGCATCCCTATACCTTACACCACAGTATGCAAACTCAGCGTTGGCGGTTTTAGTTTTTCCAGTTACAAGAGTTTTTAAGTATGTTCACTGGACATCATCAGACAAGGACTGTGAGTCTATGGCGCTTTTAAATTGTCCGAACCATTCATGCCACTTCAGGGGATCACCATTGTTCTGTGACAATTTCTACTCGGGCAATGGATCGTTCTTACAAGCGATTGCGCCCGCCAACTGCTTTATCAAAACTGCGGAGTCCAATGAAGGAGCCGAAGGTGTGGGATGCGGCGGTCCACCCCAACACAAGGGGTTTGGAACGGTAGCTCCATACGTTGGCGGAATGATCGGAGTGACAAAGTTGGGGGCGGTACCTGTGGAGGGACTAAATGGATTCGCTTGCATAAAGTTGTTAACAGGTTGATTAAGAGGGCCGATTTTACGGTGTATATGTTTGCAGATGTACGTACAAGTGGTACTGCATTAGATAAGATTGCTGCGGAAAAACACCAGATGTTTGAATCCGGAGGAGCAGGAGCTGCGTGGGTTATGGGGACAAAATTTTTGGGCTGGTATTTCTTTTCTGGGGGCGGTAGATGAATTAATTGAGGTACAAAAACGTTTGCGGAGGAAATAAATGGAGCAGGCGAAGAATGGGATAACATATTGACATTTTTCGCCAAGGGGTTATTTTGCGTGTAGTGGGAGTGCTTGTGGCGGCGAAGGAGCAAAGTGGTATGCTGCTGGGATTAACGGGAAATTTGTTGGTACGGGTTCTAGAACGGGGGATGGGGGGCTGGTACATTTATTTGTGCTTGTGGTGGATTAGGTGCTAGCGGAGCATTAGCAAGTGCATTTAAAGGTGGTGAATGCGGAGGGCTGACTAAATTCAACTGTCCCGGCATGCTCGACCTGCGAGGGAAATGGTGATCCAACTGTATACCATCGAAGTGCATTGCTGCTTGACACAGTTGTCGGGCTGTATATGGGGCGTTTAGTTGAGTTGGCATACCAAAGTTTATTGGGAGTGATGGAGGCGTATATTGAGGCTGTCGCTGTTCTTGCATGATGTTGTTTGCAACATGTGCTTTATTAGTTGCATTGTTGCCTCTACTTGGTTCCTGCGGCTCATGGACAGGGAGGTTGAAGTTAGCCTCAACTTGACCATGTGTATTGAGATTAGAGAGCTAGTTTAGAAGTTGAGTTGAAGAAGGGCGTTGGACAATTGCTTGGTTGGATTGGGAGATAGAGCCAGAAAAATGCAAACTTGGTTCATTTGCAATATCTGCCGTGTTCCCAGCTGGTGACGAATTGACCCAATCTTGAACAATTTTCTTGCTCTTGACTGAACTTCTTTCCGCGAGAACTTGCTCATTTTGCCAGTACCAGACCCGTCTGCTGATGATTCTGTCATCAACTCAATTTGCTCAAGGGCTGCAGCGGCTACACCCTTTCGATGATCCTCCTCCAGCTATTCAATTTCCAATTCTCGCAATTTCATTAGTTTTTTAATTTCAAGACACTGTTTAGCAATGCGCAGCTTTGCCTCAAGTTGTTTCTCAAGTTCCTCCCTTTTAAATCTTGATAGTTCTAAGTCTCGTTGACGCTGTCTTGATCTTTTTGAGGAACTCATATGTGAACCTGATCTTGAATGGTGAGAGGTATACAGCTCTGCTGTCTCTTTGTCTTGAACCGAATTGATATACCCTCGAACAGCAGCAATGAACCCGTCAGTTTTCTTTGTTACAGTCTCTAACCATTTTTCAAGGTTCCAGGCAGCATCTGGATCTTCAGTCTTTTTTGCCAGATCAAAGAGCTCTTAATTCTTATCAACTACTCTATAAAAGCATCCTTGCACTTCACAATCAGACGTTCGATCTTAATTTTCCTGTCTTGCTTATCCACAGCATTGTTATTTTCACCATAGATGGTATTAAGTTCAGCCTCTAATTTTGCCATCGCACTATAAAGTAAGTGGAATTTGTCCTGCAATGCTGTCATGATCTTATCAAAACAGGAACACAAAGTTTAATTTGGTACTGCTACAAAGTACACACACACATACAACAACACAACTTAAATGGGTTAAACGGGACGGACGGGAAGAGACGCCGAACGAGTAACGCACGACACAACGGGAAATCGGACGGACAAACGGGAGCGTCGGGCGAACAGTGCGCGACGAAGCGGGAAAATGACACGGGCGGGTCGGAAACATCGGGCGTACGGCGCGCGACGAAGCTGGAAAACGGTAAGGACGGGACGGAAACGTCGAGTGGGTAGCGCGCGACGGGACGGAAAGCCGGGATAGCACGAAAAGAGGGAGACGGTAAGCCACGAGCGAGGAGGCGGGAAGAACAATGCTAGTAGACTTCAGCAACAAACTCAACAAAACAAACGAGCCGTAACTCCAGAAAAAAAATTAAGTCGCACCCTAGAAAGAGTGAGCAAAGCTACTGCCAGGTAAACTAGCACAAAACATTTTGGGGCTTTATCTACGGCATCAAAACATCAGAAAATTTACGGCAACAAAGTAGTATAACCAAAAGTCGAAAAGGTCAGAAAGTTTACTAGCCGTAACTCCAGAACAAACTTAAGTCACACCCTAGCAAACCACCATACCCAAACAACAAAAGTGCATACTACCAAAATTAATCAAGCTACAACAAATTGCTAGCAAATAAGTGTGGTGAAAGTCACGAAACAAACCAGTCGCAACTCCAGAATGAACTTAAGTCACACCCTAGCAAGAAACGAGACTAAACAACCAACCAGCATACTAGCAAGAAAAAGGAATTTACTACAGAAAAAATTCAACATAAAACATCATACAACAGATAAACGGGGGGTATAAAGAAACACGGCGACACGGAAACAAAAAGACGGAAACGGAGTAATGAAACCAGATAACCTGCGGAAAGCGGACCGTAGGGAGTAACTCAAAAAACGGGAAGACCGAAACGTTTAGTAAAGCGCTAATGGAGAACCAACCACAAACTAACCCGTAACTCGTAAGTAAACTAAATCACACCGCCAGTCAGCGGGTAGACTCCCAAAACAACTCAAGACTATGTGACATTCGGGTTATCAAAGGCTTGAGTGAGTTCCGCCTCCTCGAACGCATGACGGGTGCGAAACGTTATACAACGGCGCTTAGAGCGCTTTTTCTGTCGGGAGCGTGTTATCAAGGACCGGAGGTTGTTCGTATGTGCTAACACTGTTGTGAGTGTTTTCAGCTACAGCGCAGGCTTTTGGTGTAATGCTCTGTACTCTTTAAGTAAACTAGGATCTTTCTGTTTACGTTTAGACTCAATGCCTTTAACTATGTGGATGGTAATTTAAGTACTACGCTTGAGCTGTTCATAAATATCAGGAATTCCTTCTCTGGGGCAATACATTATAGTTTGTATGCGCTCCTGATACTCTTCAAGCTTTGCAATAAGCTGCGAAGGTGTTAAAGGCTTATAAGTGTTACTGCGATGACGGGACAAAGAATTGTTCACCTCATCTTGCCATATAAATAGCCACTTTTTATCACGGAAGAGATGAATCAATTGGAACTGATCAGTTTTTCATACTTTCACCGCGTTAGGATTGAAACTCAGACCCGGTAATGCGTAATTTCCTTCTTTATAATGATCTTTTAACGCTTGAGGCAAAGTTTTCATGGCGTGATGCAGTGAACTGGCAGCTAATATAAAAACCATATACTGTTTTTACAACACAATTGATTTGAGTTTTGCTCAAACTCCGAAACTTGATGTTAAATGCACAATTATCACGACTTACCAATAATAAGCGCTTATTTGCGAAAAAAATCAGTTATCTGATTCTTTTTTTTCGAAGTCTGAAAATCTTGACCAAACTCTTAATTCAACCCTGTTTTCTACAAATGTTCGATCCGCCATCTATCAACGCTTTATATAAGTTTTTGTGAAAAATTTTCTCAAATTTGGTCAATTTTTTCAAACTGTTTTTGCTTCGCGCAATTTAGGACGTTTATAGCCTTCTTAAATCAAATACAGCAAGATATAACGCAATAATAAAATTATAGCATTTTTTAACCGAAAAATTTCAAATTTGATGTTTTTAAACTCGAAAAACTATAAGGAATAGGTTATCGGTGACTAGCGGAATTGAAGACACCGGATTAGAGAGAATGAAACCCAAAAAAAATTGAGGGGTTGTCAAGATTTGCGGGTTTCTATAATATCAATTTACTGCTTCAAATTATCAAAAATCACGATTTTCAGAATCGATAGGGGTGTTTGGCGGTTGCTTAGTCGATATTCATTACGAAAAACCAGATTTTTGCTTGCAGAATGGAAAAAAATATTTACACGAGAATTCATGTAAAATCTCCTGAAAAATCGTGTATTTTTACCCGATTTCTCGTGTGAAAACGGACACACGATTTTGGGCTCATTTACACGAGAAATCGTGTATTTCCACACGATTTTCTCGGGCTTAACCATAAGAGTTTTCATGTGAATCTCACGATAAATCGTGTAAATTTCACCACGTTTTTCGTGTGAAATTAACCGAAAAATCATGTGTTTTTACACGATTTTTCGTGTGATCTTTCACATGAAATTCTGACGGAAACACGTGAAAAATCGTGTGTTTTTTACACGATTTATCGCGTGATTCACATGAAAAATCTTATGGTTAAGCCCGAGAAAATCGTGTGGAAATACACGACTTCTCGTGTAAATGAGCCTAAAATCGTGTGTCCGTATTCACACGAGAAATCGGGTAAAAATACACGATTTTTTGTGTAATTCACACGAGAAAAATTAAGAGTGAACGTTTTAATCGACAGATCAGCCGGGCCGGGCCGCACATATAATTTTTTTCTAAAATGAGTGATTGTACTGGTTAATCTATTTGCTGTACTGGGCTGCCTGTGAGGCGCTCACTTTGACTAGAGGATGCGACAAACTGTTTTGGACGACAAATCCAATTTTTGCGTTGTTGGTGGATGACGAGAATTGGTAATAAGAAAGACTAAATTGTGGAACTTCTTTCGGCAAATAGAACGGATTGTTCACCTTGATAGTCAATTTTAGAAAGATTTCGGGATCTTGGCCACGTTGGCGCAAATTGAGTAGACATTGATTGGTAATTTTGTGAAGGGATTTTAGAGGTGGTAAGTAGTTAGTTGGCCTGGAAAGTTTAACTGAAGTAGAAAATTTTTTTGCTGGTAATTGCGTCGAGATTTAAGGTGGCTTTGAATTTTTCTGAATTGGGGTACGGTTAGAGGTATTTTTGAGTGCTGATGAAGAATTTAATTATGGACCATACTACAATGAATAGTTTTAATTTTTAACACTATAATGTTCTTCACAAGAAATTTGAAAAGATGACTCGAAAGAGATTGCTTTCTAACCATAATTTATCAAATTTTCTCATGTCGCTCCACTACCTGAAAAAGACGCTTCACATTTGCTGCTGGCTATGAGTTGCAGGTTAGAGTGACAATTTTCAATCGCAATCTATATTTTTTTTCAATCACAACGATTTTTTTGTTTGTGAGTCTTTGCAGGTAACCTGTAAAGTGTTTCCAGTTTACGTAAAAAATTTTTCAGCAAATATTGATACGCGGGCTAGTTTTGACCCCTCCGTCGAAATTGGTCTGTCTGAGAATGCTTTAGTCAATAGTGGTTAACAGTTCTTGCCAATTCGCTTCTAGTGACGCATTGATGTCATGCGTCGCAAAATACTTACCTAATATGCCGCAGGCAGTTCTAGGGCCGACAAAGAGTACTATTTTTTCATTTCCAGTTATAAAGGTTATATGTGATGGTTTAGTCTTTTCTAACATGTTTATCATGGCGAAAATGTTCTTATCTAAACCGTTGAATCACTAGGTGGGCTGTAAGTACTGTTCTAATAAGAGACTCACAGTGTAGTCATTTTGGAGATCTATCTCAACGGAAGTGACAGAATTGCTGCTGTTGTTAAGAGTTTTGTTCTTTCACGATAGACTATAGCGATAGTGTTCTGAAGACTGCAGTTATTTAAATTTGACGGTGCAATACCTTTTTTGTCCTGGTGACTAGAAGAATTCCCGAGACTGCATTTTTCACAGTTGCTGCTCTGCGTGGAAAAGGGTGATTTTGGAACGAAGTTTTAGGAAAATCAAGTTGTGTTGCGGCAACTGTACTGAAATTTATCATTTTCTACGCTAGGAGAACTGAGCGTATTAATTGAGGTTTTCGTTTGCAGCTGTTTTGGTGACTGTTAATGAAGTTATGTTAATGTCATCAAACGCCATGCAAGCTAGAGAATAGTTGCTCTTTTTTCTGCTTAGCCTCTCTGAACTTATTCTTTGCTCACTCTGTACATTGAGACATTGTATTATCTTGAAGCAAACATGAATGCTCTTTTATTACAGCAAACTGAACAACTTGTTGAATCTTTACAAAACGATTCCTTAAAAAATATTATGGGAAACTTACTCAAATTATCTATTGAAAAAGACAAAACAATCGAAAAACTGCAGGCTAAAATAGGCGAATTAGAGGACAGATTATATTGCAACAAGATAGATACACCGCTAAAGATTGTTTGATATTTGAAAATTTGCCGATGAACCATTACGATAAACTTGATATACATAAACTTTTTTTGAGACAATACCTAAATTATACTGTGCCACTCAAAAACATGAAAGCCTGTCATTTACTGGGATCTTGGAAAAGTTCAAAATACCCCCCGCAGTTATCGTAAAATTCATTTATTTCGGGGAGAAGGATGAAATTTATGCACGACGGTCAAGGCTTGGTAAATTTTTCAATCCGGAAAACTCCCGGCCGATTATTATTAAAGAACGTTTACCACAGAAAGACAGAGAATTAAAGCAAATGGCCGAAAAAAGGGTGACATTACTATAACAAAGAATTGTCAGGTAAAGGTGTTTTATAAATCCCAAGAAGGGTTTCTCAGGTCTTGCGCTTTAAAAAAGAACAGTTAGATAATGGGAACAGTTTTATTGTTAGGCAACGGAAGCGACACTTTGCAGAGCATACGAAAGACAATGAGTTTAACAACAAAACTTCACAAGTATCACAAACAACTCCTTCAAGGACGACGACGGGCGTGCTGCTCTAAGCGATTATTTACATCTACAGAAAACAGCGCGACATGAAAATATATTGTGTGAGGTGTCTAAAACGTCATCTCAATTTAATATCACAGACTAGTAGGAATCAAAAATTTGGATTTGCTGGCAGATAATGAAAAGGACCATTGTATAAGCATATTTCAAAATCAGAACTTTGATAATTAGTACCTAATCCACTAAAAATGTTTTTAGGTTTGAATATTATATCTCTTAGAAAAAAATTCGATAAGTTGCAGATTCTAAACGATAGCTTGAAAGAACCACCGGACATAATTGCACTAATTGAAACTTGGCTTAGTCCAGGTGACCCCTTAGACTTTTACTTTTTGCAGGGATTTCAAAAAATTGTGTCAAAACCAAAAACAATTGGTAAATGCGGCGGCGTTGCTGTATTTTTGAAAGAAGGGATTTCATATAGCTTGATGGATTATGAAACGGATCAGGAATGTTTATTTCTGTCAATCAAAGAAAAAAATAAAGTGAAGGGCTATATCTGTGTTCTTTACCGACCTCCTTCAGCAAATCTGGATAAATTTTTTAATTTCTTTGAATCAATGTTCCATTTTCTGCGAACCATAAATTCGAAAACCTTAATTTTTCGCGATTTTAACATTAATATCTTAGAACAATCATCAAGGAAGAAGAAATTTTGTGAAATAATTGAATCGCTCGGATACCAATTCCAAAATAATGAACCAACTCGAAAAACAAATCTCACTTCTTCTTGCATAGATCATATCATAACCGAAGATAATTTGGTTTGCAAAACTTATGAATTTTTAGATCATTATCCAATTTCGAGTAAAGTTCCCTTTTGGTTGCACTCTATTGACCAAAAAAGAATTATAAAATACCGTAATCTGAATCAATTGACTGACCAAAAACTGCTAAACTTTTTCTTTTTGTTAGATCAAAACTTGAAGACAAAATCAACGGAATCAACCGATGGCAAAATTCAGTTTATAGTATCGACAATTATGCAAACTCCAAACAGATATGCGCCAGAAAAAATTAGTTATAACTAAAAACAGGTGTCCCTGGGTTAATAAAGAAATTAGGAACCCTCTTAAAAACGCAATCAAGCCAGAAAAAAATGGGTTTTGTCTGATAAACCAAAAGATAGAGAGAAATATTTTTATCTGAGAAATGAAATAACAAGCAAAATTAGAAAATCAAAGCGAGCATATTTTTCGCGGTTGACAGATCAAAAAAATAGCAAAACAATTTTTGATACCATAAAAATTCTAAAGATACAAAAATGGACGCAGCAAGATGTAGATTTGGACGCTGACCATTTAAAAGATTATTTTGTAACTATCGGAGAAAAAATTCTGTCTGAAATTCATGAATTACAGCAACGCCAACGCAATAAATATTTCCACAAATCATTTTTTATGCATAGTACAAATGCACTGGAAGTCTTTTCCATTGTAAAAACTTTTAAAAACTCTAAGTCAAGTGGTTTTGATCAAATCACTAGCATGGTTTTTCGGTTATGTTTACCTGTAATAGTTGAACCGCTAGTTGACATATTGAATGAGTGCTTAAAGAGCCATACTTTTACGCAGAGTTTTAAAATTGCAAGTGTTGGCACTTCATAAAAACGGGGGCATGGATGCTCCCAAAAACTATAGACCAATAAGTTTGCTACCAACCATTAGCAAAATTTTCGAAAAATTTATTTACAAAAGAATGGTTAACTTCATCTCCAAACAAACACTTTTCTTGTAGACAATTTGGTTTTCGCTCAAAAAGATCATGTATTCATGCCATAGCTGAAATAACTGAAAATATAAGATTGTCTATGGATAACAAAAACCCTTGCTCATCAGTTTTCCTTGATATAAAAAAAGATTTTGATACCATTGATCACTCACTATTACTCACCAAACTAGAAATTTTTGGTTTTAGGGGCCATTTTAATAAAAATTTTTCAGTCCTACCTCAAAAACCGCCAACAAAATGTTTTCTTCCAGTCCAAAACCTCTGAGATAAAAAGTATTAAAAATGTTGTCCCACAGGGCTCTGTGCTAGGCCCACCCCTCTTCTTAATTTTTGCAAATGATCTGCCAACAAATATGCAAAAATCGGAAATCACATTGTTTGCTGACGATCCCCACATACTTTGTGGTGAAAAAGATGATGGTTGAAAAAATATTAAAGATAGCATTACGGAGCCAATATTATGGTTCAAAGAAAACAAATTTTGGCGTATGTTCTAAGAAACCTCAGTTGATGTACTTTAGTAAATACTTAGGCCTTTATTTGAACCCAATTTTACCAGATTGTGAACTACAAGAATCTGTAAAAATATTTAGGTGTAACTCTTGATAGAAAACTGAATTTCGAATTTGATATTCAACAAACTGTGAACAAATTAAACAGCATCTGCTGTGTTTTCTATAGAATTCGCGACTATTATCCAATTTCAAAATTGATAGTTTTCTGACGTTTTTGCTAAGCCCGTGATCTCTTACGGTCTATTGGTTTATGGCTGCACAAAAAAGAGACTAACAAAAATTGATATGTGCCAACGAAAAATTTTGCGACCATCTTCTATCGAAAGCGGACAGATTCAACATTACTAAAGAAAACACAAAATACTCACTGTTTTTGACTTACACTTTCATTAACTTCTGAAGGAAACTGTTGAAGAAATTGAAAAGAGATCTCCTCGCTCTTTCATTGATCTTGAAACCGTGTCATCCTGTAAATACCACATACGGAACTTCAAAAAAGGTTTAATAAGGCAGGTCAAATTTAATAATGCAGCACTTGGAAACTCACTGCGTTTAAGGCTATCTAAGACTTATAATTTTTGCAAATCGAATTACCTTTTTCCCTCAGATATTGAAATTCAAAAAATGAATTTGAAGCAGCTCCAAAATTTAGTAGATCAAATTTTCCAAAACTGCCTTTTCGACAGTAAGTCATTTTTTACTTTAATTTTTGGCTGATTAGTGGCTGAGGTACAAACTAACTCGTTCTTAATTTTCTGGAAAGTAAAATTTAGTTGATGAGTTTTTCAAAAAGGACGTCACCTAAACGAGCTGTAAAGTTTATCTGACGTACCTCTTGAAAGTGTTTATAGTTATTAATTGTAAACTGTTTTCAAGGAACTTAATTCAAGTTTTTAGCCAGGCCAAGAGCTTGACGTGATTTAATCGTTTCCTTCGGCTGTCCTCTTTGATTGTCCTTATCATAGATATTGTTTTTGAGAGATCTCTGATGAGTCTCTTGACTAACAAGATGCCAGTTTCCGACAAATCTTTTTAGGTTTTCATACAGTTGTTCGACAGATTCACTGGACGGCTGTTCTGTTTATAGGGAAAGGTAAATGACAAGTGATTTTACGGAGACGGATTTTCTTCCACGAAATGCAAGAAGTCAGCAATAATAATTTTTCGGGAACGCTATGCGGGTCCCTACTAGTGCTAATCCGCCTTTGTTCTATGCCGATGCTGAGATATACTAAACAGATTAATTTCGATCCCATTAAAGCCATGGTTTCTATCAAACGCAAATTCATAATAACGGGCACTTCATAAAAACGGGAACATGGATGCCCCCAAAAACTATAGACAATAAGCTTGCTACCAACCATCAGCAAAATTTTCGAAAAAATTAGTTACAAAAGAATGGTTAACTTCATCTCCAAAAACAAACACTCTTCTTGTAGACAATTTGGTTTTCGCTCAAAAAGATCATGTTTTCATGCCATAGCTGAAATAACTGAAAATATAAGATTGTCTATGGATAACAAAAACACTTGCGCATCAGTTTTGCTTGATATAAAAAAAGCTTTTGATACCATTGATCACTCACTATTACTCAACAAACCAGAAATTTTTGGTTTTAGGGCCCATTTTAAAAAGCTTTTTCAGTCCTACCTCAAAAACCGCCAACAATATGTTTTCTTCTAGTCCAAAACCTCTGAGATAAAAAATATTAAAAATGTTGTCCCACAGGGTTCTGTGCTAGGCCCACCCCTCTTCTTAATTTTTGCAAATGATCTGCCAACAAATATGCAAAAATCGGAAATCACATTGACCCACATACGATACCCACATACTTTGTGGTGGAAAAGATGAGGGTTGAAAAAAATATTAAAGACAGCATTACGGAGGCGATATTATGGTTCAAAGAAAACAAATTTGGCGTATGTTCTAAGAAATCTCAGTTGATGTACTTTAGTAAATACTTAGGCCTTAATTTGAACCCAATTTTAACAGATTGTGAACTACAAGAATCTGTAAAAATATTTAGGTGTAACTCTTGATAGAAAACTGAATTTCGAATTTGATATTCAACAAACTGTGAACAAATTAAACAGCATCTGCGGTGTTTTCTATAGAATTCGCGACTATTATCCAATTTCAAAATTGATTCAGTTTTTTAACGTTTTTGCTAAGCCCGTGATCTCTTACGGTCTATTGATTTATGGCTGCACAAACAAAAAGAGACTAACAAAAATTGATATGTGCCAACGAAAAATTTTGCGAGCCATCTTCTATCGAAAGCGGACAGATTCAACAATACTACAGAAAACACAAAATACTCACTGTTTTTGAATTATACTTTCATTAATTTCTGAAGGAAACTGTTGAAGAAATTGCACAGAGATCTCCTCGCTCTTTCATTGATCTTGAAAACGTGTCATCCTGTGAATACCACACACGGAACCTCAATAATAAGTCAGGTCAAATTTAATAATGCAGCACTTCGACTGCGTTTAAGGCTAACTAAGACTTATAATTTTTGCAAATCGAATTACCTTTTTCCCTCAGATATTGAATTTCAAAAAATGAATTCGAAGTAGCTCAAAAATTTAGTAGATCAAATTTTCCAAAACTACCTTTTCGACAGTAAGTCTTTTTTTACTTTGATTTATGGCTGATTAGTGGCTGAGGTACAAACTAACTCGTTCTTAATTTTCTGGAAAGTAAAATTTAGTTGATGAGTTTTTCAAAAAAGGACGTCACCTAAACGAGCTGTAAAGTTTATCTGACGTACCTCTTGAAAATGTTTATAGTTATTAATTGTAAACTGTTTTCAAGGAACTTAATTCAAGTTTTTAGCCAGGCCAAGAGCTTGACGCGATTTAATCGTTTCCTTCGGCTGTCCTCTTTGATTGTCCTTATCATAGATGTTGTTTTTGAGAGATCTCTGATGAGTCTCTTGACTAACAAGATGCCAGTTTTCGACAAATTGTTTTAGGTTTCCATACAGTTGTTCGACAGATTCACTGGACGGCTTTTCTGTTTATAGGAAAAGGTAAATGACAAGTGATATTACGGAGACGGATTTTCTTCCACGAAATGCCAAAAGTCAGCAATAATAATTTTTTCGGGAACGCTATGCGGGTCCCCACTACTGCTAATCCGCCTTTGTTCTATGCAGATGCTTTGATATACTAAACAGACTAATTTCGATCCCATTAAAGCCATGGTTTCTATCAAACGCAAATTCAGACATCCTCTTTTCCCTGGCGGTGGTTCTACATTTGATTTTGTTGCTGAGCGCTTCTGGTGTTGCGTTATCTTGATGCTGAGGGCATTATATCCTCAGAAATGGATTTTAGAAGCATTTACACTAGAGGGTTTCTACAATGATTTTGAGCAAATATGAAATGCACTCTCGGCATCTATCTGGGAGGGAGGCTTGGAATTGATTTGTCTCTGCAAAGATCGATCCCGAGGGGAGTGCATTTTCTGCCTGATTGTTGCGCCGTGTTGTGCTCAACTTAATGTGAAGAGACGGTTTTTTTGGAGTGAACTGGCTTTCAGATTATTAATTAAAAAATTTCATTTGATATGAAATCTGTAACTAAACGTCCTTCCGCTTTAAGGGTGAACCAAAAATTAATTGAGTAATTTGTGAAACTGTCTTCCAATTGAAAAACCTAGACAATGAGTTACTGATTAATTTGCAACTGAAATGGCGATTATTTCAAATGGCGGGGAAATGCTGTTAGAAAGATGTGTGATTTGTCATATAAAAAATTACCTAAAATCTAGAGACTATCGTTAAAAAATAAATAGGTGTTTTAAGTAAATAGACTGCATCAGCTAAATAGGTACTTATTTCATGTTGGACACCGATTAAAATTGAAAAATTCACGAAGGGACAAATTGTCTAGACTAGTAAGCGAAATAGATTTTGCAATCTTAATACATGGCGACGAGATTCAAAGCGGACATCGGTTATGTCGTTATCTTTGCCACCTTTGAAAATTCATAACCATGTACCCAGATTATAGTAGTGACGTGATGCATAATGTCAGGAGCTATGAGCTAAGTACGGATTAACTCGTCTATTGGGTAATAGAAAACCGTATTATTAGGTAAAATTTGTTTCTCTGAAATTTTAACTGAACCTTTGAAGCGTTTTGTCATGACTTGAGGTGGTCTACATTTGGAAACACAAAATTGGTCTTTTTGATTGTCTGTTAACGCAAAAGCAATTGAAACGAATTTGGCAAAAAATAAAAAAATGAGTTGGTATTAGCGTTAAATTGCATGTAAAGAAATTATAAAGCTGTAGAAATTCTTAATTTTAGTATGATGTTATAAAAAACTGCAAAATTCTGAATTAAATAAAAGTTTTCCAGAAATTGTTTTTATCAATTAAGACAAAATCTTGCTGGCTATGAGTTGCGGTTTGGAGTGACAATTCGAAATTCTTTCTCTACATTATCTCAACGATTTTTGTTTGTTTGAGTATTTGCTGGTAACCGTTCTGATTGAGGGTTTAACAAAAATGAAGTTTATGAACAGTGTTTTTCAGCCAATACTTGATACGCGGGCTTGTTTTCACCCCTCCGTCGGAATTGGTTTGTGTGAGAATGCTTTAATCAAGAGTGGTTAACAGTCCTTGCCCAATTGGCTTCTAGTGATGCATTGATGCCATACGTCGCAAAATATCTATTTATTATGCTGCATGCACTTCTAGCTAGAGTCGAAAAGGAGTACTATTTTCTCACTTCCATTTATAATGGTTATATTTAATGGTTTAGTCTTTTCTAACATGTCGTTTATCATGGCGACAATGTTCTTATCTAAACTATTGAATCATTGGGTGGGCTGTAATTACTGTTCTAATAAGAGACTCACAGTGTTGTCATTTTGGAGATCTCTCTCAACGGAAGTGACTGAATTGCTGCTGTTGTTAAGAGTTTTGTTCTTTCACGACAGACTATGGCAACAGTGTTCTGTAGACTGCACTTAAAAAAAATTTAGCGGTGCAATACATTTTTCTGTCTTTGTGACTAGAAGAGTTCCCGTGATCGCAATTTTGGCATTTGCTGCTCTACGTTGAAAAGGCTGATTTTGGATCGAAGTTTGAGGAAAATCAAGTTGTGTTGTTGGAACTCTATTGAAGTTTATCTTTATTTACGCTAGGAGAATTGAGTGTATTGATTGAGGTTTTCATTTGCAGCTGTTTGGTGACTGTACTTGAAAGTTTTTGGCTAGGCCAAGAACTTGACGGGTATTAGCGGTTTATTTCTTCAGTGCTCTTCGAATGGTTTTATCATAGACGTTGTTTTTGAGAGATCTCTGATGAGTCTCTTGACTAGCAAGATGCCATTTTTCGGCCAGATTTTCAAGTTTTCATACAGTTGTTCGGCAGATTCACTGACTGTTCTGTTTATCGGAAAACGTATATGACGATAGTGAAATTACGAAGACGGATAAAGGTCTTCTGTTTTATGTTGGGCGGATGCTAGGGGCATTGCCTCCGCAGAAATGGATGTCATAGGCATTTACGCTAGAAGGACTTTTTCGACAATATTTTTGAGCAAATATGAATTGCACTCTAGACTTCTATCACGGAGGGGGTCCGGAATTGATTTGTCTCTGCAGAGATCGATCCCGATGGGAGTGCATTTTGTGCCTGCTGGCTGCGACGTGTCCTGCTCAACTTATTGCTAAACGGATTTTTCGGAGTGAGCTGGCTTTCTCATTACTAATAAAAAATTTTGCCAGATGAAATAGAATTTCTAAATGAACGTCCTTCCGCTTTAAGGTTGAACTAAAAATTAATTGAGTAATTTGTGAAATGAGAGAGGACTGATCTTAATACAAGCTGTAATCGCCAATCAGTAGGGAACTATTTCATTTTTCAATCACATCCAATTAGAGGTGAATATAAAAATCAAGCTGATAACATGATTGAACACTATTTGAACATAATGAAACTGATCATAGAATCCAACAACGAGGCTCGTTAATATGCAATTGCACATGATGTTCCGACCCAAGTTCTTCTACATTTTTGATTTAATTGTCAACCAAATGACGAGATAACAAAAGCAGATGTTTGAGATTTAAAAAAAGGTTACAAAACCTAACTACTAACTAAATTAAATAAAGCAGTGCCTCATTACAGCGCTCAGGAGATCTGCCATTAAAAATACTACGAGAAAAAAAAACAAACAACAAAAAAAGCAAATGAAAAATTCACGCCAAAACTGAATACCTAAATAGATTTCACGATCTTATTATATAGCTACGAGATTCAAATCGGATCTTGCTGATGTCGTTATCTTTGCCACCTTTGAAAATTCATTATCATATACCCAGGCTATAGTAGTGATGTGATGCATTATGACAGGAACTATAAAATAAGTGGGGATTTACTCATCTATTGGGTAATAGAAAACCGCATACTTAGGTAAACTTTTGTTTCCCTAAAGTTTTAACTGAAATTTGAAGCGGTTTTTCATGACTTGCAGTGCTCTACGTTTGATAAGAAGAAACTGGTCTCTTTGATTGTCTATTAACGGTAAAACTATTCGAAACAAACTTGATGAAAAGTAGAGTTTGAGTTGGTATTAGCGTTAAATTTTATGTAAAGAAATTAAAAAGCTGTAGAAATTTTTAAATTTAGTATGATGTTATTAAAAACTGCAAGAAATTCTAAATTACATAAAACTTTTCCAGAAAATTTTCAGAACTACTTCTTTTATAAATTACAAAGAAATCTTCACTTCCTTTTGTTATAATTATCTAATTTGCTTTTTTTCACTCATTTTTCATACTTTAGTTCCCCTATAAGTCTCAGTACTGCCGCTTAGCATCACTCAACACGCACCATAGAGAGTTTTTTTAGTGAAGTAGTAGAAGTTGTGTTTCTTTTGTAGCTGGGTTGATACAGTAATGCTTGTAACGTACTTGATGATTATTTATTACTGTTTGTATCTGTCAATTTAGATTCATAACCACCAGCAACCAAAATACAAAATAGCCCAAGAACTGGGAATAAAATTTCGTTGAACCTTGTGATGGTCAATTTTTTTTGATTAACTTTAAAGCAACGTTGCTTCGTTGCTCCATAATTTTTTAAAACGGAAAGTTTTTGAATCAGAACTGGTTCATGGAAATTGATAAACTATAAAAATTATACCAATTTTTGATTGCCCCTGGATTGTTCTTTTTGCCCAAACTTTTTTATTGCTTAAGTTTAGACACCTCGATCTTAACAAAACAATACTCAGTGAAACTTTTTTGTATACTTTATGAAGATAGTTCTTAAGAAGCAAACTGAATAAAATTTGATAACATAACGTCATGCACAGTTTTGCTAGTTAGTTAGAACACAGTGCAAAAAAATTGTAATCTAAACTGATTGAAGGAAACTTCTTTTTATAGTTTGAACAGTTTTTCATTCAAACGTAAGCCAAAAAAGGTTTTTTCTCTTGCAAATTTTTAATTTATTGATTTTTAGCAAACTTTTTGACCAATTTGTTGAGGAAAAAGACGGCATCGCATAAATTTTTCTAGTTTTATAGAAACAAAAGAATAAATATATTATCTGAACAATACGCAGCTGCCGAATACTTCTGGTTGGTTGAAATGATAAGTATCTTGTCGCTGAATTTTAAAATTAACCTTGCTAGGTCTGGCCTTATAAATAAATTAACCTAAAAGATGATCAACTCAAAGGATGCTCTAATTGACCGATTGCCCCAGTCCTGGACTGTTGTAATCATTTGTAGATCTGCTGCAAGGGTACTTCTCGTAGCTCATAGTTAGCACTTGATGAACGCAACTTGCGTTTAATTGAAAAAAATTCGGCCAACTAGAATATAACTTTTTTGTCGTTCAACCTCGCAAAACGAGAGAGGTCAGATCGTAATACAAGCTGTAATTGCCAATCAGTAGGGAACTATTTCCTTTTTGAATCACTTCCAATGACAGCAGAAAATAAAAATCGATCTGATAACACGATTGAACGCTGTTCAGAAATGCATGTTTGAGTATAAGAAATGGTTACAAAACCTAACTAATAATTTAAATAATTAAAGCAATGCCTCATTACAGCGGAGATCTGCCATTTCAGGAGATCTGCCATTAAAAAGAAAAAAAACAAACAAAAAAGCAAAAACAAATTTCGCGCCAAAAACTAAATATCTAAATAGATTTTACTATCCTAATATACAGCTACGAGATTCAAATCGGACCTCTCTGATGTCGTTATCTTTGCCACCTTTGAAAATTCCTGACCATGTACCCAGACTATAGTAGTGATGTGATGCATTATGTCAGCAACTATTAGATAAGTGGGGACTAACTCATCTATTGGGTAATAGGAAACCGTTTAATTAGGTAAACTTTTGTTTTCCTAAAGTTTTATGGGAACCTTTGAAGCGTTTTGTCATGACTTGCAGTGCTCTACTTATTGTTCATACTTCAGTTCACATAGAAGTCTCAGTACTGCTGCTTAGCAACACTCAACATGCATCATAAAGAGTTTTCTGTTGAAATGGTATTTGTTGTGTTTGTGTTGTAGCTGGGTCAATACAGTAATGCTTGTAACGTAGTTATTGATTATTTGTTACTATTTGTATCTGTCATTTTATATTCATAACCACAAGGAACCAAAATACAAAATAGCCAAAGAACTGGGAATAAAATTTTGTTGAACCTCATGATGATGAGTTTTTTTGATTAATTTTAAAGCAACGTTGCTTCGTTGCTCCATAATTTTTTAAAACTAAAAGCTTCCGAATCAGAACTGGTTCATGGAAATTGATAAGCTAGGAAACTCATACCAATTTTTGATTGCCCCTAGATTTTTCATTCTTGCCCAACCTTTTTTATCGCTTAAAATTAGACACCTCGATCTTAACAAAAAATACTCAATGAAACTTTTTTGAATACTTTATGAAGATAGTTCTTAGGAAGCAAACTGAATAAAATTTGATAACATAACGTCATACACAGTTTTGCTAGTTAGTTGCAACACAGTGCAATAAAAATTGTGATATAAACTGATTGAAGGAAACTTCTTTTTATAATTTGAACAGTTTTTCATTCAAACGTAAGCCAAAAAAAAGTTTTTTTAGTTTCTCTCGCAAATTTTTAATTTGTTGATTTTTAGCAAACTTTTTGACCAATTTGTTGAGGAAAAAGACGGCATCGCCTTAATTTTTCTAATTCTGTAGAAACAAAAGAATAAATAAATTATCTGAACAATACGCAGCTGCCGATTACTTCTGGTTGGTTGAAATGATAAGTATCTTATCGCTAACTTTTAAAATCAACCTTGCCAGGTCTGGCCTTATAATTTAACCTAAAAGATGATCAACTCAAAGGATGCTCTAATTGACCAATTGCCCCAGTCGTTGTCTGTTGTAATCATTTGTAGATCTGCTGCAAGGGTACTTCTCGTAGCTCATAGTTAGCACTTGATGAACACAACTTGCGTTTAATTGAAAAAAATTTGGCCAATTAGAATATAGCTCTTTTGTTGTTCAACCTCGCAAAATGAGAGAGGACAGATCTTAATACAAGCTGTAATTGCCAATCAGTAGGGAACTATTTAATTTTTCAATCACATCCAATGAGAGGTGAATATAAAAATCAATCTGATAAAATTATTGAATACTATTTGAACATAATGAAACTGATCATAGAATCCAACAAGGAGGCTCGTAAATGTGTGTTCTCACATGATGTTCCCAACCGAGCTCATCTAAATTTTTGATTTAAATGTCAACCAAATGAAGAGATAACAGAAATGCATGTTTGAGTATAAAAAATGGTTACAAAACCTAACTAATTATATAATTAATTAAAGCAATGCCTCATTACAGCGCTCAGGAGATCTGCCATTAAAAAGACTACGAGAAAAAAATACAAACAAAAAAGCAAAAACAATTTTTGCGCCAAAAACTAAATATCTAAATAGATTTTACAATCCTAATATACAGCTACGAGATTCAAATCGGACCCCGCTGATGTCGTTATCTTTGCCACCTTTGAAAATTCCTTACCATGTACCCAGAACTATAGTAATGATGTGATGCATCATGTCAGCAACTATGAGATAAGTGGGGACTAACTCATCTATTGGGTAATAGGAAACCGTTTAATTAGGTAAACTTTTGTTTCCCTAAAGTTTAATGGGAACCTTTGAAGCGTTTTGTCATGACTTGCAGTGGTCTACTTATTGTTCATACTTCAGTTCACATAGAAGTTTCAGTACTGCTGCTTAGCAACACCCAACATGCATCATAAAGAATTTTTTGTTGAAATAGTATATGTTGTTTTTGTGTTGTAGCTGGGTCAATACATTAATGCTTGTAACGTAGTTATTGATTATTTATTACTATTTGTATCTGTCAGTTTATATTCATAACCACAAGGAACCAAAATACAAAATAGCCCAAGAACTGGGAATAAAATTTTGTTGAAACTTATGACGATGAATTTTTTTGATTAATTTTAAAGCAACGTTGCTTCGTTGCTCCATAATTTTTTAAAACTAAAAGCTTCCGAATCAGAACTGGTTCATGGAAATTGATAAGCTATGAAACTCATACCAATTTTTGATTGCCCCTAGATTTTTCATTCTTGCCCAACCTTTTTTATCGCTTAAAATTAGACACCTCGATCTTAACAAAAAATACTCAATGAAACTTTTTTGAATACTTTATGAAGATAGTTCTTAGGAAGCAAACTGAATAAAATTTGATAACATAACGTTATACACAGTTTTGCTAGTTAGTTGCAACACAGTGCAATAAAAATTCTGTTATAAACTGATTGAAGGAAACTTCTTTTTATAATTTGAACAGTTTTTCATTCAAACGTAAGCCAAAAAAAAAGTTTTTTTAGTTTCTCTCGCAAATTTTTAATTTGTTGATTTTTAGCAAACTTTTTGACCAATTTGTTGAGGAAAAAGACGGCATCGCCTTAATTTTTCTAATTCTATAGAAACAAAAGAGTAAATAAATTATCTGAACAATACGCAGCTGCCGATTACTTCTGGTTGGTTGAAACGATAAGTATCTTATCGCTAACTTTTAAAATTAACCTTGCCAGGTCTGGCCTTATAATTTAACCTAAAAGATGATCAACTCGAAGGATGCTCTAATTGACCAATTGCCCCAGTTGTTGTCTGTTGTAATCATTTGTAGATCTGCTGCAAGGGTACTTCTCGTAGCTCATAGTTAGCACTTGATGAACACAACTTGCGTTTAATTGAAAAAAATTTGGCCAATTAGAATATAGCTCTTTTGTTGTTCAACCTCGCAAAATGAGAGAGGACAGATCTTAATACAAGCTGTAATTGCCAATCAGTAGGGAACTATTTAATTTTTCAATCACATCCAATGAGAGGTGAATATAAAAATCAATCTGATAAAATTATTGAATACTATTTGAACATAATGAAACTGATCATAGAATCCAACAAGGAGGCTCGTAAATGTGTGTTCTCACATGATGTTCCCAACCGAGCTCATCTAAATTTTTGATTTAAATGTCAACCAAATGAAGAGATAACAGAAAAGCATGTTTGAGTATAAAAAATGGTTACAAAACCTAACTAATTATATAATTAATTAAAGCAATGCCTCATTACAGCGCTCAGGAGATCTGCCATTAAAAAGACTACGAGAAAAAAATACAAACAAAAAAGCAAAAACAATTTTTGCGCCAAAAACTAAATATCTAAATAGATTTTACAATCCTAATATACAGCTACGAGATTCAAATCGGACCCCGCTGATGTCGTTATCTTTGCCACCTTTGAAAATTCCTTACCATGTACCCAGAACTATAGTAATGATGTGATGCATCATGTCAGCAACTATGAGATAAGTGGGGACTAACTCATCTATTGGGTAATAGGAAACCGTTTAATTAGGTAAACTTTTGTTTCCCTAAAGTTTAATGGGAACCTTTGAAGCGTTTTGTCATGACTTGCAGTGCTCTACTTATTGTTCATACTTCGGTTCACATAGAAGTCTCAGTACTGCTGCTTAGCAACACTCAACATGCATCATAAAGAATTTTCTGTTGAAATGGTATTTGTTGTGTTTGTGTTGTAGCTGGGTCAATACAGTAATGCTTGTAACGTAGTTATTGATTATTTGTTACTATTTGTATCTGTCATTTTATATTCATAACCACAAGGAACCAAAATACAAAATAGCCAAAGAACTGGGAATAAAATTTTGTTGAACCTCATGATGATGAATTTTTTTGATTAATTTTAAAGCAACGTTGCTTCGTTGCTCCATAATTTTTTAAAACTAAAAGCTTCCGAATCAGAACTGGTTCATGGAAATTGATAAGCTAGGAAACTCATACCAATTTTTGATTGCCCCTAGATTTTTCATTCTTGCCCAACCTTTTTTATCGCTTAAAATTAGACACCTCGATCTTAACAAAAAATACTCAATGAAACTTTTTTGAATACTTTATGAAGATAGTTCTTAGGAAGCAAACTAAATAAAATTTGATAACATAACGTCATACACAGTTTTGCTAGTTAGTTGCAACACAGTGCAATAAAAATTATGATATAAACTGATTGAAGGAAACTTCTTTTTATAATTTGAACAGTTTTTCATTCAAACGTAAGCCAAAAAAAAGTTTTTTTAGTTTCTCTCGCAAATTTTTAATTTGTTGATTTTTAGCAAACTTTTTGACCAATTTGTTGAGGAAAAAGACGGCATCGCCTTAATTTTTCTAATTCTATAGAAACAAAAGAATAAATAAATTATCTGAACAATACGCAGCTGCCGATTACTTCTGGTTGGTTGAAATGATAAGTATCTTATCGCTAACTTTTAAAATTAACCTTGCCAGGTCTGGCCTTATAATTTAACCTAAAAGATGATCAACTCAAAGGATGCTCTAATTGACCAATTGCCCCAGTCGTTGTCTGTTGTAATCATTTGTAGATCTGCTGCAAGGGTACTTCTCGTAGCTCATAGTTAGCACTTGATGAACACAACTTGCGTTTAATTGAAAAAAATTTGGCCAATTAGAATATAGCTCTTTTGTTGTTCAACCTCGCAAAATGAGAGAGGACAGATCTTAATACAAGCTGTAATTGCCAATCAGTAGGGAACTATTTAATTTTTCAATCACATCCAATGAGAGGTGAATATAAAAATCAATCTGATAAAATTATTGAATACTATTTGAACATAATGAAACTGATCATAGAATCCAACAAGGAGGCTCGTAAATGTGTGTTCTCACATGATGTTCCCAACCGAGTTCATCTAAATTTTTGATTTAAATGTCAACCAAATGAAGAGATAACAGAAATGCATGTTTGAGTATAAAAAATGGTTACAAAACCTAACTAATAATTTAATTAATTAAAGCAATGCCTCATTACAGCGCTCAGGAGATCTGCCATTAAAAAGACTACGAGAAAAAAATACAAACAAAAAAGCAAAAACAATTTTCGCGCCAAAAACTAAATATCTAAATAGATTTTACAATCCTAATATACAGCTACGAGATTCAAATCGGACCCCGCTGATGTCGTTATCTTTGCCACCTTTGAAAATTCCTTACCATGTACCCAGAACTATAGTAATGATGTGATGCATCATATCAGCAACTATGAGATAAGTGGGGACTAACTCATCTCTTGGGTAATAGGAAACCGTTTAATTAGGTAAACTTTTGTTTCCCTAAAGTTTAATGGGAACCTTTGAAGCGTTTTGTCATGACTTGCAGTGGTCTACTTATTGTTCATACTTCAGTTCACATAGAAGTTTCAGTACTGCTGCTTAGCAACACCCAACATGCATCATAAAGAATTTTTTGTTGAAATAGTATATGTTGTTTTTGTGTTGTAGCTGGGTCAATACATTAATGCTTTTAACGTAGTTATTGATTATTTATTACTATTTGTATCTGTCAGTTTATATTCATAACCACAAGGAACCAAAATACAAAATAGCCCAAGAACTGGGAATAAAATTTTGTTGAAACTTATGACGATGAATTTTTTTGATTAACTTTAAAGCAACGTTGCTTCGTTGCTCCATAATTTTTTAAAACTAAAAGCTTCCGAATCAGAACTGGTTCATGGAAATTGATAAGCTAGGAAACTCATACCAATTTTTGATTGCCCCTAGGTTTTTCATTCTTGCCCAACCTTTTTTATCGCTTAAAATTAGACACCTCGATCTTAACAAAAAATACTCAATGAAACTTTTTTGAATACTTTATGAAGATAGTTCTTAGGAAGCAAACTGAATAAAATTTGATAACATAACGTTATACACAGTTTTGCTAGTTAGTTGCAACACAGTGCAATAAAAATTCTGTTATAAACTGATTGAAGGAAACTTCTTTTTATAATTTGAACAGTTTTTCATTCAAACGTAAGCCAAAAAAAAAGTTTTTTTAGTTTCTCTCGCAAATTTTTAATTTGTTGATTTTTAGCAAACTTTTTGACCAATTTGTTGAGGAAAAAGACGGCATCGCCTTAATTTTTCTAATTCTATAGAAACAAAAGAGTAAATAAATTATCTGAACAATACGCAGCTGCCGATTACTTCTGGTTGGTTGAAACGATAAGTATCTTATCGCTAACTTTTAAAATTAACCTTGCCAGGTCTGGCCTTATAATTTAACCTAAAAGATGATCAACTCGAAGGATGCTCTAATTGACCAATTGCCCCAGTCGTTGTCTGTTGTAATCATTTGTAGGTCTGCTGCAAGGGTACTTCTCGTAGCTCATAGTTAGCACTTGATGAACACAACTTGCGTTTAATTGAAAAAAATTCGGCCAATTAGAATATAGCTCTTTTGTTGTTCAACCTCGCAAAATGAGAGAGGACAGATCTTAATACAAGCTGTAATTGCCAATCAGTAGGGAACTATTTAATTTTTCAATCACATCCAATGAGAGGTGAATATAAAAATCAATCTGATAAAATTATTGAATACTATTTGAACATAATGAAACTGATCATAGAATCCAACAAGGAGGCTCGTAAATGTGTGTTCTCACATGATGTTCCCAACCGAGCTCATCTAAATTTTTGATTTAAATGTCAACCAAATGAAGAGATAACAGAAATGCATGTTTGAGTATAAAAAATGATTACAAAACCTAACTAATAATTTAATTAATTAAAGCAATGCCTCATTACAGCGCTCAGGAGATCTGCCATTAAAAAGACTACGAGAAAAAAATACAAACAAAAAAAGCAAAAACAATTTTCGCGCCAAAAACTAAATATCTAAATAGATTTTACAATCCTAATATACAGCTACGAGATTCAAATCGGACCCCGCTGATGTCGTTATCTTTGCCACCTTTGAAAATTCCTTACCATGTACCCAGAACTATAGTAATGATGTGATGCATCATGTCAGCAACTATGAGATAAGTGGGGACTAACTCATCTATTGGGTAATAGGAAACCGTTTAATTAGGTAAACTTTTGTTTCCCTAAAGTTTTAAGGGAACCTTTGAAGCGTTTTGTCATGACTTGGAGTGCTCTACCTAATTTTCATACTTCAGTTCACATAGAAGTTTCAGTACTGCTGCTTAGCAACACTCAACATGCATCATAAAGAATTTTTTGTTGAAATAGTATATGTTGTTTTTGTGTTGTAGCTGGGTCAATACAGTAATGCTTGTAACGTAGTTATTGATTATTTATTACTATTTGTATCTGTCAATTTATATTCATAACCACAAGGAACCAAAATACAAAATAGCCCAAGAACTGGGAATAAAATTTTGTTGAAACTTATGATGATGAATTTTTTTGATTAATTTTAAAGCAACGTTGCTTCGTTGCTCCATAATTTTTTAAAACTAAAAGCTTCCGAATCAGAACTGGTTCATGGAAATTGATAAGCTAGGAAACTCATACCAATTTTTGATTGCCCCTAGATTTTTCATTCTTCCCTAACCTATTTTTATCGCTTAAAATTAGACACCGCAATTTTATCAAAAAATACTCAACGAAACTTTTTTGTATACTTTATGAAGATAGTTCTTAGGAAGCAAACTGAATAAAATTTGACAATATAACGTCATACACAGTTTTGCTAGTTAGTTAGGAGAACACAATGCAAAGAAAATGTAATCTGAACTGATTGAAGAAAACTTCTTTCAATAAATTGAACAGTTTTTCATTCAAGCTTGAGCCAAAATAGGTTTTTTTGTTTCTGTTGTAGATTTTTAATTTTTTGATTTTCAGCAAGCCTTTTGGCCATGTTTTGATGAAATTTTTGAGACGGCATCGTATGAATTTTTCTAGATTTATAGAAACAAAAGAATAAATATATTATCTGAACAATACGCAGCTGCCGATTACTTCTGGTTATTTGAAATGATAATTATCTTATCGCTAACTTTTAAAAACAACCTTGCAAGGTATGGCCTTATAATTTAACCTAAAAGATGATCAACTCAAAGGATGCTCCAAATGACCGATTGGCCCAGTCTTTGTCAGTTGTAATCATTTGTCGATCTGCTGCAAGGGTACTTCCCGTAGCTCATAGTTAACACTTGATGAACGCAACTTGCGTTTAATTGAAAAATACCCGGCCGACTAGAGTATAGCTCTTTTGTTGTTCAACCTCGCAAAATGAGAGAGGACAGATCTTAATACAAGCTGTAATTGCCAATCAGTAGGGAACTATTTAATTTTTCAATCACATCCAATGAGAGGTGAATATAAAAATCAATCTGATAAAATTATTGAACACTATTTGAACATAATGAAACTGATCATAGAATCCAACAAGGAGGCTCGTTAATATATGTTTGCACATGATGTTCCGACCCGAGCTCATCTACAATTTGGATTTAATTGTCAACCAAATGACGAGATTACAAAAATAGATGTTTGAGTTTTAAAAAATGGTTACAAAACCTAACTACTAATTGAATTAAATATAAATAACGCAATGCATCATTACAGCGCTCAGGAGATCTGTCATTAAAAATACTTCGAGAAAAAAAACCAACAAGGAAAAAGCGAAAACAAATTTTACTCCAAAAACTAAATATCTAAATTTTAAAGCACCTAGTAAAAACGTCAAAATGCAATCGGATAAAACCTTAGCTAAACAAAATTCGTTTTTCCTAACAATACAGAAGATGAAATTTTTCCTTAATGAGATTAGGTAACAAGTCGATAAAAAAAGAAATAATGAGGCGAAATTCAAAAATCAATCAAAATTTTTTAAGCCAAATAATTTCAAAAGTCTTAAAAATCATTAGCTTATAACGAAATAATTCTTGATAAATTTGTTAAAGGTCATAATGGAACCATTGGGACCTGTCTTTGGTTAGACTAAGCCATGGGAATGGACTAAAGATGCAGACAAACTCACAAAATACAATCTACAAAATCAAATTATTTTGTAATAATAAATAAGTGCATTTGGGCCACATTTGAAAATCATTGGGATCTGTTATTACCCGAATGTGCTTAAAAAAGAGAAGAAGAAACACAAAGACACCACTCAAAAAACTTATGAAATCTTATGAAAAATTATAAAAATGTTGAAAAACATTTTCGAAAATTTTTTTCAAGTTCTTAACAGCCATTAACTGTCCACCTAAAGCACTAGATAGGTTTACTTAATGCTCACTACGAATTTTATTGCACTTTTAGTCAACTAGTGTATGCCATAGGACCCCAAAATTTAGTAAAACCTCAAAAAATCAAAATTTCATTTAAATTTACCGAAACTCAGAGTCGAAGCCAAAAAACATGAGTTCTTCCTTGAAAACGAATTTTCTGTTCATTGGGCTTCTTTTGACTGTAAATGAAGTTTATGATTGACGGAACCTCTACATGAAAGGTGACTAGTCTCCAGATGACTTAAAAAAAAAACAAAAAAAAACATTCAAAATTTTCTAAAAAAGACCTATAAATTAGAATTCGAATTTACTATTATAATTAACTTCCCTACGAGACCAGAACTATTCTTTTTATTGCCGTTCGTCTATTATGAACACAAAATTGATTCATTTTGGGCGTGAAAAGTAATTTTGAATTGCTATTTTGATAGAAAAAATCTTAATTTGAAAAAAATTACACTAAAAGTGAACAAAATCTCGCCAAATATCCCGTGTTCACTCAAAACTTCAATCCTCGATAACACCTCGAAAAAAAACAAATTTCAAAAAAAAATCTTTTTAATTTCAATTTCTACGCTGGACGAACTTTTTTATGATACCACTCATATTTCTCTACGATGAACATATCGATCGGCCAAAATTGTCTCAGCAAAAAAAACCATTTTAGTAGATAGTTCCTCCCCCCACAAGTGGGGTCGGAACAACTAAGCTGAAGTCCACTACTGTCAGAAACCAATCATGAATTGATATTAGCTTCGGAAACAAAATTAAAATTAAATTAAACATCAAATTTCGCAGCTAGAATACCGAAACCTACTCGAACACTTGTGCATCATAATCTGTAAACTGACCTTATCTAAATCAAAAATATCACAAAAAATGGAGAAAAAACTAATTGCCTTAAAAGCATAGCTGGTGCTTTAGAAAATGCAGATACAGACATGTTTTTAGCTCATGGACGAGGGTAGGTGGGGATGAGGGGTTGGTGGATGAATGGAGGTAAAATTTTTCAAAATTACCTTTCGATCTTTGTTATTACTAACTGTTCCTTATTACAATACATTTAAAGCTAAACAACTGATAAAGCTCAATGTTCGAAAACAGAAGTCGATATTCAGAAAGAAGGAAATCAAAGTTCGAGTCAGGAGCAAACCTGCGTCAGCTAAAATGAAAACTTGAAGAATACCAATACTCCTCTTTAAGTAGTAAATCACCATGAAATGTTTCAGCAATTTTAAAAGTCCTATTTTATAATAATGAACTTGGTTTCATTGTTTGTTATCCTCAATTTTTCTGCATTGACGAATTCCACAGCTGTTCATCCTTCTTGCTTTCATTAAGCCTGGCGTCGATTATTTGAACAGGGCAGTTGGCGAATTCGACCCCAGTTCCGAGAAAAATCAATGCAGTTATGCCAGTGGTTCCCCTTTCTCCAATTTATTGCATGTCATCTGAAAGAGAAGGCAGTAGTGTTTTAGTCACGCCAGATAACTCTGGTTGTCAGTTCCAATCGCCTCTTGAGAACAGCAGGTTAGTTATAAAAAGTATAGAGGACACAAAATACCATTGCATTGAACATATTCCCCGATTTGACCATACGGGTCAAAAAATTTGGTAACTGATCATGCAAGTCAAAGATGGATAACGGCTTTGAGCGTTTTCCCCTAAAAATGCCGGCTAAAACTGGTCATTTCTTATATTTTGGGGGGATTAGAAATCAAAACAATTTCTCCAGTTGTGTTATCAAAAACAACTTTATTTTGGTGGGGGTTATCGTTCGAATATGCTATTAAAAATGTTGTTTGTTATTTTGATTTAGATTAAATATATTAGTTTCCTTTGATTGTCAGTGTTTTGTATGATTGTGTTTTGTGTTCTGATGCTCTTGTCGAAAGTCACTTCCGTTCGTTTTCGACAAAAAAGAAGTCATGTCAGTGACATCCTCGGCCCCAATTGTAGGATTACGAACTGTTGCTGTACTGTATGATATCGGTGTAAAATCAGCAAGACAAGAAGACAAGATAAGATAGATGATCAATCGCAAAAATAATAATCGGAAAACGAAGTTTGGGAGGAACTAAAAGTATGGGCGACTGAAAAAGGGACAAACGGAAATGAACAAAAGTATATCCAAAAAATAAATTGGCGCTCAAAAGTGACTGCAAGTAATGTAACGGTGCTTGACTATTGATCTCAAAACTTAGACATTTGATGCGAAACTTGGAAATAATCTGACTGCTTGCGTCAACTTTTAGACACGACTTGACTTACGATTCTATATCTTTTCCTATTGAAAACTAAAGTATAAATCTGCTCGTGAGAATGAGAAAACAAATATTATTCATTTGTTTATCAAGACTTTGCTTAGCTTGATGACTGGTCTAATTTTCTCACCATTTGGAGTTCTCAGTTTCACGGAGCGTACTACACCATCTGATCCAGGTTAGAGTTCTATAGCTTTGGCAAGAGGCCAGAGACCTCGCGGCGTGAAGTCTCCAAATAGCCAAACCAAATCATTTACCTTCAGAAGTTTTGAGATTTTCAGAAGTTTTGTTCCACTTCGACCTAGTCTGTTGATTAGGAATGTATTCGCGAAGAAATCTGTTCCAAAAGTGCGAAGCTAGTTTTTGAGCAGATTTCAAAGACCTGGACACGGTGACCTTATGCGTTTCGAAAAGACGAGGAGGGTAGTTAACTGACGCTTTTCCGATTTGAAAGTAGTTAGGCGTGAGAGGCAGAGGATCGTTAGTTTCACTCGGAACATTTGTTAGAGGTCTAGAATTTATATTGGATTCACTCTCAAATACCAGTGTCAACAAAATATCATCTGAAAGGGTTCTAGACCCAATTACTTTGTACAGCGATAACTTAAATATCTGCACTAGGCGTTCCCAACTTCCACCGAAGTGTGGAGCCGCAGGAGGGTTAAACACCCACTCAATTTCAACCTGCATCAGACGCAAACGACTTGCATAATCTTGGCGATCTCTTAGGCTTGCAATACTGGATTGCAAAGAGTTATTTGATGCAACAAAAGATTTTCCACAATCGTAAAAGAACTTTTTTGGTTTTCCTCTACGGCTTATAAATCAACGAATGCAATTGATTGTTGAATTTGTCATCAAGTGGACGGCAACTTCTAGATGAACAGCAAGTACTACTGAGCACGTGAAGAGGAGTATGTATCTAGGACTGTTTTTTCTATGTTCTTTAACTGGAAAGGCTCCTGCGAAGTCTAAGCTCGTGGTTTGAAAAACGTGATGATTTTCTTTTGGTAATCTGAACTCTGGGAGGTCAGTCATTTGGGGGCAGCTACTTCTTGGATCATACGTCTGCATGTAATACATTGTCTAACTGTTTGCTTGACTACTGCCCTGCACCTAAGAATCCAATATAGTTCTATTCAAAAACTTCTAGTTTGTTCTTTACCAGAATGCATGTTTGTTTGACGGATATGTTTTATCATTAGTGTAACACTTCGGTTGTTTCCGTCCAGAATTAACGGGAAACGCGCGGTTTCTAGTCTCAATGCTTTGGACAATGGCCCTTGAGCACGCAAGTGCTGGTTATGATCAACGAAGGGTGATAATGAGACAATTCTACTGGTTGATGATACTCCAATACCTTTTCCTAAGTTTGAAATTACAAGTAATTGTAAGCTTTTGTATAATGTGCCAGTAACAACTTGAATGCTTTTTTTTGCATTTATCAACAAAAAAGAAGCAAAGCGGTGCCACTCTAAGTAATTGATTCCAGTTGCTAAAACGCGATATGTCAGTTTGGCATTTCAGTTCTTTTATTGCATCTGTCATAATAATTTTTACATGTTGAGCAGAAAGTAAATCTTGTTTCGGCCACGTGTTTTTTTTTGTGACACAAAAAGACGGGCCTAATAGCCAACGTGAGTTGATATTCATCTGGTGAACTTTTCAGCCTCGGGTACCATCATCAGCGGTATTTCTGGTAGACGAAAATTAACCCAATCTTTGGCTGAGGAAACTTCTAAAATTTTGGCTATTCTCTTAGCAATGAAGATCCGATTACGAACCAAGGTGTCCGTAGCCAGTACAAAACGGTAGTACTATCACACCAAAAAACTTGTTTTTGAGTTTCAACATCCCTCTCATTTTTGACAAATTGAGCTACCTGAGCAACATATACCGCAGCCTTTAGTTCCAAATTAGGGATCGTAATCCGTTTTATTGGCGCAACTCTTGCTTTACCAATCACAAATGCGACGGAAATTGATTCGTCAATGTGTTCAATTTGTAGATAACAGACTGTTGGTAATGCTGACTTGGATGCAACTGTGAATGTGAACGTTTGTAATTCAATAGGTGAAAGAGTTATCTCGTTTAACAATTTGCGAGGAAGATGTACGTCCTGAAAAGAGGAAAGTTATTTTTTCAGCTTCTTGAAATCAGAATTGTGATCGAGCCCTAATGGCTTGTACCATATTGGACCGTGGTTCCATGCTGCTTGGAAAACTTTGAGGAATCTCATTGTAAAGGGTGCGATAATTCCTAAGCGGTCAAAGATGGAGGCAACAAAGGGTATTAATTTACGTTGACTCGTTTTTTTTTGTCGAGTTTGATCTTATGGAACAGTCATCGCTCTATAACAAATATATATGTTTCTGGAAATCAGGGTAGACCAAGAACTGTTTGATTTTGTGATGCGGATGTTTCTGGATTAGGTCGGATATCCGGATTCATCAGGTCAAGAACTTGTTGACTATTTGAATTCCACTTCATCAGATTTAAGTCACCAGTAGCTAGAACCTTGCGAGTCTCATTGACAAATTTTTTAGCTTCATTTGGACTCGTTAATATACAAATCATTCATGCAAATGTTCCGCTCTATGACTTTTTGAACACCTGGATACGTTTTTGCATTGTCCTGAGAAGATTTTCTGAGCGCGTAGCATGCTATGCAGGGTGAATCTGTTGTACCAATTATAAGACTGGTGTATTCATAAGTTTCTATTTGTTCATTGTTCTTCCAGAGGAAGCGTAAGTGGGGTCGGTCTTTAGGGTAAACTTTCACTTGAATGAACATTTGTTCTATGTCTGCGCACAGCGCAATTCGATTCTCACGAAACCTCATACTGACACTAGTTAAGCGTTTGCAACTCTACAAGCGTTTGCAACTCTACAAACCCTACCAGGTTTATTTTCATTGGTTACTGGGTGATGGGGCAAAAAGGAGATATTATCTGCTTTAGATTTGGCATTATGAACTTTAACAACGTATCTTTTTTCCAAATCTGCGTTCAGAGTAGCCTGGTACTTTTCCTTTTGTAGCTGATTTTTTGAAAGTTTTTTATCTAATTGATCAAGTTGTTTTAATGCTAACCGTCTGTTGCTGGGAAGAAATTCACCTTGCTTCCACTGGAGACCTATCTGATAATGACCGTCAATGAACTTTGTTGCGGATTCTAAAATTCCAATCGCTCTTTTATCATTTTCGTACAAAGCTTTTCGGGGTAACGCAATGCCCAAGTTTTCATTTTTCATCCAATCTTGGACCAATTTGGAAAAAGAGTCGTCTATATTAGGGCAGTTTTGCACCTAAGTATAATGTACAGGTGTAGACTCATGCAAAACTGAATTCGTTCTACCGGCGCATGTCCAGCCTAATGGAGTTTCAACGCCCCATGGGGAATTTTTTGGACATTTTATAATTATTTTTTAGTGAATCAAGTTTAAGTTGTCAATGCCTATAATAATTTTGACATTGTTCCGCTCAAGTTCAGGAAAATCTATATGACTGAGATGATCATATTTTTTGCACAAAGCGTTTAGTTGGGCTAAATTCACTGTGGAAAAGTTCAAATCTGGTACTGCCATAACATCATTAAGTCTGACACGTTCAATTCAACTGAGCTATCTATTGGCTTTATGTCAATGCAGACTTTAGAGCAATCAGTTTCCTTAGTCGTGTGATAACCACTTATATGCATTTTATCTGTTTCATCGAGGTTAAGTCTAAGTTCTTTTGCTGTTGAATACAGATGGACACTTTGACAGCTACCGTTGTTTAGATATGCGTATGTTTTCACAGACTGATTTCCATTTACCAGTTGAACTGCCACGAAAACTACCTGGCCTGTTCCAACAAATTGCACTGGTTTAACGTTTGAGTTGCTTTTGTTTATAAAACTGTCGTGCAGGAGTGTGTTGTTTCTTTTGCCGCAGCTTTTTTAGCGGCAGACATTTTTCGAATGACATTGGTCTACATGATGATATCCAAAACAACTAAAACAAATTTTGGCTTCATTACATGACCTTTCCGTTCCAAGGGCCTCAGTGCTTAGAAATGCATGCATTCGTAGAGGTATTGGCAATTTTCATTTTTCGGACAACTAACGCTTTTTTTCGTTTTAGACTGAAATTGCTTTTGTTCCTTTCTACACAGGAATTGATGCTTTGGATTTGCATTATAATGATTTCTAGTAGTATGCGACCTTCTGCAAGGCATTTTTGAGCACCAATATGTTGAGAAGGTGGGAAGTTGAAGATTGTTAAAAGTCCTCGGTATATTTATGCGCCACTCAGCAAGCGCGTTTAAAGATGGCTGTGTGATGGTTTTTCAAGGACGTAGCGGTTCCATTCGAGTCTGACAGGATTTGGTAATTTTGTTAAAGCTATAATCATATTGATAGTGGAGTGAAGAGTTTGGGTTTCTAAAGTTCGACAAATTGACAAGAAAGGCATTGACAGTCCTCTTTGAATTGCCAAAATCTTTTTGCAGTCTTGATAGAGCTGCTGCGTATAAATCGTCATTTCAACCGAAGTCATCAACTAGTGCTTTAGTTTCCCCTGTGAGCAGTGATTTTAAGTGGATCATTTCTTCAGCTGTGGACAACGGTGATTGATCGATAGTTGCTTTGAAAATGCCATACCATTTCATCCACTTCATTGGGTCACCATTGAACGTTACTGCGTGCATCTTCAGGACAGATATTTGGAAGCATACTGACCTTGAGCTGGTTGAACCTTTGTTTGAGCTTTCCGCGTTTAGAAGTCTTCGATGATCGACGTTATTGTTTGATACATTGCGATTTTTTTCAAGTAAAATACTCTGAGGAGTAGCCAATTGAAGGAATGTGTATTAAGCAATGTCGAATCACATAGTAAGCTGCTGGGTGCAGAAAAACTGACATTGTTGTTAAATGAGGGCGCTGATGAATTAACTGCGTATTGCTCCCGATTGATGATATTAACACGAGGTTGAACTGGATTAGAAAATTGAAAATTAGAGCTGTCCGGTGGACAGTTAGCTCTTTTGGTGGCACCAAAACTGAGACTGAAGTCTCCTTCAGTATTTATTTGTGACTTTCCTTTGACGTATTTTTTGAAATTATTGATACATTTTATATTTTCTATCTTAAGACGATTATTTTCGCGAGAACAACTGCTCTGTTCTGATGGATCAATCAGAAAGATTAGTTGTGACACTACGGCTTCAAGTTTTCGCTGCTTCTCTTTTGACTCTTCGACTGTTTCCTGTAGTATGTCGACACCTTTTGATTCATCTATCGAAGAGTTTAAGTAGCCAAGATGATAATGTATATCCTCCGTTATCATCATTTTGGAGGATTCAAGCATCTTCTGTTCTTGAAATGTTTCTGGTTTTTCCTCTGAGAGGCTCTCTGTTGGAGCACTGGAACATTGGTGAAGACTTCCCAAGATAGTTGTTTCCCTCAGAGTTACCGGTTGATCGAGTGTCTACCATGACTCTAATGTAAACTGTCTTCTTTACCTTGCTGGAGAGTAGTTTTTTGGTTTTTGGTTTATACAACTCCCACCAGATAAGGAACACCTAATTTAACGTTTTAACTACAGCTATCTGGTAAAAACCTTTTCTAAGGGCTACTTACCAGCGCTATCTAGATGTTTCTACATATACCAGCTACCTATTTGTTAGATGCCTACCTGTTACCTGCAACCTATCTGCCTAAATTTTGACAACGTAAATCTATTTACGGGTTGTTAAAAATCAACTAACTAACACCTGTGTGGTACGGTTGTACCATAATAAGTTCATGTTTGATTACTTAGTACTAAATTAATTTAAGTTTGCCCTTGTCAGGCTAAAAGTTACATTTCACATATAATTAATTTGCCGCCGACCAATAAGTCAACTTTTCAAATTTGTTCATATCTCCTACTTTTGATTATTTATTCATTCTCTAGAATCTTGTCATTGAATTCAGTTGCATTCAATCTACTCTGTTTCGCACTAAGCGCGATCCTATCGGATTTGAGGAGGAATTCCACCTTCAATATTTTTGTCTGTAATCGCGGCACGATTGCTAAGTAAATCTAAAAGTAGTAATTCCACAACTTAGTAGAACTTGGATTCGCACCTCGAATCCATTCAAAAAATTCTAAGTGGATTTGTGACACGAATCGTATCTCTACAGTCAGGGATATCACATGGCGCAGTCAGCAACTAAAGAACGTGCACTCCTGGAAATCGAGCCCTTTTGGGAAAAACCAACACTTGAACCTCCATTGCGATGGGATCGATGGCAGATCATGCCGAAATTAGCTATCATGGCTAAAGAAGGCATCTCAACTGATATTCTTCTTGGAGATCCGCCAGGCAAAGTTATTCTACCTCCAGAGCCCATATACGAAGCCGACGTTGAAAACAGCACAGAACGAGATCGACGAATCCGTAATGAGCAGTTGAATAACTCGTGGTTAAACCATTGTCAGAAAATAGAACTCGTAGGTATACTATGTGGTGAAAAACCCTGGAAATATTGTGATAACAAAGCCGTCTCCTTAACGTATCTCAGTTTGGGAATGGAGGGTCGACGAATATTTGGTTCCCAAAAACCAAATATACAGATTGATCGAGTAACAACAAAGGCCCTCTGGGGAAGTCTTGATAGAGTGTTTACTAAACAACGAAACGTCACATCTGACCGTTACACTTTTCTCACTAGAAAGCAAATGAAGGGAGAGCCTGTGGAAAAGTTCTATGGTTGCCTTCGGGAATTATCTTTGAATTGCGATTTAGGAAGCCACGAGGAGTCGATCATTCGTGACGTCTTCATAGCTAATATGCAAGATGGCGAAATCCAAAGAGAATTGTTGAAAGAAAAACGAACGGCTAAAAAAGCTCTTGAATTTGCTATGAATATTGAAATGGGAATACAAAATCAACTAATAATATCTGGGTCTCCAGCTTCGACAACTACAAATGAAATTACAAGTCAGACGATAAATAATGTTCAGGGATCGTGGAATAGATCACGAGCGTCGACAAATCAGATTGTCAAGCCAACAATTTGTCCAAATTGTGGCTGCGGTTAATCCCCATTTAATGGACAAAAATGTCCTGCCCGTGGCAAGAACTGTAGAAACTGCGGAATTGCCAACCACTTTGCAAAAGTTTGTCGGATAACCAAAGAACCTATTAAACCCAAACCCAGTGTAAATTATGTAGATGACTCAGTTTCAGAGGCGGCCACAGTAGATACGTCAACAACAGCGGCTGATCAAGTCAATAATATAAATAGACTTCTACAGCAGCAGAGCATCTACGACGCGAACAATGACTCGGACTACGATGATTACGATGATAATTGTGTAGCGGCGATTTCAATTCAAAATAACGCTCGTGAGGTGGAACCAGTAAATTTAGACATTTGTGTCGGGAATACAAAAACCAAGGCATTGGTGGATTCGGGAAGCGTTTGTACTATTGTAAACAAAAGCCTAGCAGACACAGTGGTGTCCGGGTGCAATGAAAGCTATTGGGTACAGTCACCAGAAATACATGACTTGAAAATTTTCTCTAATGATATAATCAAGATTGTTGGCGTGATCAATACATCAATCAAATGTAATGATTGGATAGCCACAGGCGTTGATGTAACAGTAGTGGAAAACGGTCACAGACCCATCATTGGACGAGATCTTTTTCCAAAGCTAGGTCTTACTCTTACTCACTTGAAACAAGTTGCAAATATTGATCAAAACCAATGCCTAATCAAGAAACAGATAGCATTTGATTTTCCACATCTTGTCACCCGCATCGGTAAATCTTTAAAACATTCAGTCAGATCAACATTTCACAAGGAATTTACACCTACACATCAAAAAGGACGACGAGTTCCAATTAACTTACAACCACTAGTTAATATAGAGCTTAAAAAATTACTTGACGAAAAACACATAATAAAATTAAACAGTTGTTCAGATAAAAATATTATTTCGCCTATAGTAATTACAGTAAAAAGAGACAAAACAGTTAAACTAGCTCTAGACTCCAAAATTTTAAATAAATCTATCCATAAAAATAAATAACAAATGCCAAATATTGATAATTTAATTGACACAATTCAACAAAATTTGAATACATCCGCTTCACAAGAAACAGCATATTTTTCAACTTTGGATTTGAAGTACATATACAGTCAACTCAAATTAGACCCGGAAACGGCTCGGCATTGTAACTTTAAAATTATTAGCGGTGAGAGAACTGGAACATATCACTTTATTACCGGTTTCTACGGATTAACTGATATGCCAGCAGCATTCCAGAAAGTAATGGATTATACTTTAGTCGGACTCCAGAATACCTATTGTTTCCTAGATGACACTATAGTAGTTAGCCGTGGTTCTAAAGAAGACCACTTAAAATTAGTATATAAACGCTTGAAGAAATTGGATGAGGATAATTTACGAATAAACTTACCTAAATGTCATTTCGCTAAAACAGAGATCGAATGGCTAGGACATAAATTTAGTCAATCAGGAATTGCACCACTTGAGTCAAAAACAGCGGCAATCGCTTCCCTATCAGCACCTAATAATCTCAAACAACCTCGATCATTTTTATGTTCTGTTCATTACTTAGGAAAATTCATTCCTAATCTATCCCAATTGTGCCACCCTCTTCGACCATTACAAAAAAAAGAACACAAAATTTGTTTGGAACACTGAACATGAAACTCACTTTCAGGCAATTAAAAAAAAGTCGCAAATGCAACAGAAAATACACATTATAATCCGCACTTGGAAACGCGAATCAAATGCGATGCTTCTAGAACGGGACTAGGAGCAGCTTTAGAACAACGTTCACCTCTAGGTTGGCATACAAGTGCATTCGCGTCTCGTTTCCTCAACTCAAACGTTATAGTGTCAATGAACTTGATTTGTTAGGGGTTGTTTGGTCTGTAGAATATTTTAAATATTATTTGTTCGGCAAATCATTCACAATTATTACTGATCATCAAGCACTACTTTCCATTATGGAAGAACATCGATCAAACAAATCCTACAATAGTAGACTAACACGTTGGATAGATCGTCTTTTACCTTTTGATTTTAACATCGAACATATACCGGGTGCAAAAATGGGGCTGGTAGATTACATTTCCCGTCAACCAAATCAAGAAGCAAAAGTTACAAACAAATACGATGACGAATTTGCAGTAGCAACAATTACCCGCATTTGTGACGCTATTGCTGCAATTTTCGTAAACACCACACCGCAGAACTGCCAATCACAGCACTTTAACAGCGTCACTCACACACATTCCACACGCGCCTCGCATCCTCGCTTAACAAACTATTCCAATTTGCTTTCTGCCTTAAATTGTAATACAAATAAGTTGCTTCTTGAGAATTCTGCAAACGCAGCACCATTCCAATCTAGTTCAAATAATACTTGAAATTCAACTTCAATCCCTACTCGTTCAGAAATCCCTACACACGCATCACATATCGATACAATTTCCACTAACACAATGAGCAACATCACATCCAACCCACAAATTCCTCCTACACACAGCCGAGTCACATTTCAATCTACCCCCAATTCAGCAGTGGACACGACAAGATCCTCTAACGAGGGTCAAAATTCACCAAAACTTGGATTTGTCGAAAGAAGAAATCTTTGAAAACAACTTGACACAGTTATTCACTAAAGGCTTCTTGGCTGTTCTAACAAGCAAAGATAACGTCCTTAAAGAGTTGTGTGATTGCATCCTCCAGAACGACCCCCAAAGATGTAAGGAAGTCAATCCTTACATGTATTTTTATTGGAGAGACCTCATGTCCGCTCGGGTTGTGTCTGTCTGGATGAAAGGGTGGCGATTCCTCATTCTATTCAGGACGCAGTCTTGGAGAGCCTCCATCTAACACACCCTGGTAGTTGGGGAATGATAACTCTCGGGCAGTACGCGTTCTTGCCGTACATGCACCGAGAAATCCTCAACAAAGCGGCTCAGTGCAAGCCTTGTACTGATATCGGTAAGAATCTTAAGCCCGTTGTTCCGGCGTCCAAATGGAAACCATTGCAAACATGTACAGAGCCTAATGAAGAAATACAAATTGATTTTGGAGGACCCATTACAAATGAAAAAGATCAAGATATTTATTTTCTTGCATGTCTTGATCGTTTTTCCAAATTTCCCACTGTAGAAGCATTTGAAAAAGCTAATGGACTAAATGTTCTTAAATTTTTAGATGACTACATTCACATACATGGTGTACCCCGAAATATTAGACTAGATCAAGCACGTTGTTTAATTGGTAACAAAGTAAAAACTTTCTGTAAACAACATAACATTAACATACTCACTTCCCCTGCTAATGATCAGAGAGCTATAAGATTAGTAGAGCGTTTGATACAAACAATTAAAAGACGCTTAAGCTGCATGAAATTAGATAATAGAAATCAATCATTCACAATTAAAAACGCCATAAAGTCAATAGTGTATCAATTACGTATTTGCAAACAAAAGACAACAAATGTAACACCTTTCCAAGCACAATTTGGAAGAAAGCCAAACACGCCACTAAGTAATATAAGTACAGCTCCAAAGTCATCTAATCTTTCATATGAAGATATTCTTCACCACTATTTAGATGCTGATACCGTCCCAGTAGAAGACTACCTTGACGAAAACGGTTGGGTCACAGGAGATCGTAGTGATATCCTCATTGAAGAGGCAATGCAGAAAGCACAAATGGATGCACGCCGCTACAATGGGGATCACAATAAGTCCATTTCCCGTTTTATTGTGCATCCTATATTAAACAACCCCATTCCTCGGACAGAACAGTCACTTGATCTCAAATTGGCCCGCAAAGTAACGAAGCGATCAAAACGGGACCTTCGGGGATTATGGGAGACTCTAGCACCGGGTAGTACAGTCGTACGGACATCTGATACTACCACAGTCATTAAAGAACCTGGAGTACCCGAAGATTACTTACGAAATAGTGATATCGCCAAATTGGGCACTCGCGCAGAACGCAACACAGATCTTTGGGAGTATGCAAAACGCCGCCCTCTCCCCTATGAAAAAACCACGGAGGAAAAGATTTCGCAGCACACCAAAGAGCTCAAAAAGAAATTTTGTGGGGAAATCAAAATTCGTCACCTCCCGACCCAATCAGACGCGGCCTCGGGAGTCTCGTCCGCTAATAGCAATATTTCAAAAGGGATGGCATCTCGAAAACCGAAAAAGCCCCAACTAGGAGGCAAACGTTCTAGAAATACTTCTGCAACCCTCAACACATCGAATGCTTCTTCTGTTGCTGCGTCTTCAGTAACATCTTCCGCCGCTTCACCTTCAACGTCCCGAAATAAACGAACCCGACGCGCCCCCGACTATTTCGGTTTCGAAAATTCTGTGTGCTCAGTTAGCGATGACTCTGCCGCCCCTGCACATAAGAAGCAGAAGCCTGAAAATCCAGTAATCGCGACAATAATCCAAGAAGAGGCAGCTCAACCTCCTGCACCAGCGACCTATTATGAGCTCCAAGTAGTGAGTCCTCCCGCACCCCTCCTGTTGGAACATGGTCACCCGAGAGCTATGGCTATGAGGACTATACAAGAGAAATAAGTATGAGCGTCTTTGACGCGGAGAACCAAATTTAAACTACAAACAATTGTGTTCAATTTGTTAAATTGTTGCTTGTGTTAATTCTAAGTTAAATAATCCTTCATTCTTAATTTAAATATGGATTCGTATCACTTGTGCGCTCATTTTGTGTTAATGTTCGCTATTAGTTTGCGTTTGTGTCTCAATTTCTTTAGTTAAATTTGATGCTGCATGTGTATCAATATTCTCAATGTTATTACTTTCGTGGATTCGCACTTCGATTGTGCCTCAGTTTATGTTTGCTGTTGGTGCTTTACAATAAATGTTGAGAGTTTACATTGATTTTATTCTCTAAGTTTAAGCCCCTCATTTCCATTGCCATGTCATCGTTCATTTGCAGTTACTATTTATACTAACCAGTACATATGTTAATATTATTCAAAATTTTTACACTATTGCAGTTTAAAAATTTCTCTCGAGCTGAGGATATGTGGTACGGTTTTACCATATTAAGTTCATGTTTGATTACTTAGTACTAAATTAAGTTAAGTTTCCCCTTGTCAGGCTAAAAGTCACATTTGACATATAATTAATTTACCGCCGACCAATAAGTCAACTTTTCAGTTTTGTTCATATCTCCCACTTTTGATTATTTATTCATTCTCTAGAATCTTGTCATTGAATTCAGTTGCATTCAATCTACTCTGTTTTGCACTAAGCGCGATCCTATCGGATTTGAGGAGGAATTCCACCTTCAATAATTTTGTCTGTAATCGCAGCACGATTGCTAAGTAAATCTAAAAGTAGTAATCCCACAACTTAGTAAAACTTGGATTCGCACCTCGAATCCATTCAACAAATTCTAAATGGATTTGTGGCACGAATCGTATCTCTAGTCACTTCCGTTCGTTTTCGACAAAAAGAAGTCATGTCAGTGACGCCAGTCAATCAATAAACCCTGTTAACTATTTTAAACCGGTTACAGGAATTCGTTTACTGTCAAATATGCGCCATTTTATGTGAAGGTTTGCTCTCAATTTTATTCATGTCCATTTTCATCTAAACTAGATGGATTCCTGATTGCATTTGATCGTGTACTTGACCAAAACCTGATATGTAAGTCCATTTTAGCCATTAGAAGTTTAGTAGAAATGTTACCATGAATGTGTTGACAGCTCTTCGATCGATGCATCATTTGCAACCTCAGTTGTTTCTAAGAATTGGGCAGCATCTGTTGCTGTTGAATCCATTGCAGACAGCTTTGAGACTCCAAAGAGTTATGGCTATGAACAACTGTGCAGTTGGAGGAATGTTGGATCCGATGTCGGTGGATTGTTAGTTTAACTAGAACTGTACAAGGAGGTTTCGTAATGTGCGTTTGATTTCAATGGATAGTTTACTGTTTGCTGAAAATTTTAACTCTAATTTTATTGAAAACTTGATGGCTGCTCTCTTTTAGAATTTTTTCGTTTTTAAACGTTTTTTCATCAAAAATTGTTAAAAAAACAGCTACTGGCTCTCTCGGCAAGCATAATAGAACCTAATTAAAAATTTCAGATGATATCTATAGGACTTTCCTTATCAACTAAAATTATTTTCAAAAAATTTCGATGGAGGTAGGATTTTCCTAAATCTTCCTCACTTTTGTTTTTGTTGCCTTTTCACTTGCCTTCAACAATGACACATTAAATAGAACTACTGAAGAGGCATAAACGAATCTGCTGAAGGGTTTGTGCCCTTATTTTTTCATTTTTGAATAATCCCAGCGCATATTTGAGTATTGCATGTAAATTTTCTCCCTTTTTCCTGTCTTATTGCTTAAACTCAAGAACTACATTATAGTGATTATTCTAACTATGGCTTTCAGGGGCAGTTTCAGAAATCATTAAATCTTTTTAATTGATATTTTATAGTTTCTATAACTTTACCTCTTTTTGCTTTTCTAAAACTTTTTGAGGTTCGCCAATATTTGTTGCTCTTTTATGTTCCTTTAGTTGTCTTTCTGCTTAGACTCACTAATTGAACAACTCAATAACTTCTATAGAATCAAATAAGTGTAAAAAGTTATCAGTATTTTCTATTACCATTAATTATCTTTTTCAAAAAATTATCAGTAATTATTTGAGTTTTTTCCCATACTTGTTTTTTGTTTTTTGCTCTCCTAACGTCATAAATATCAGGCTCCATTGGTGAAAACTTATTCATTTGATGAGGAATTGTTTCTTTTAACTATTTATGACAAAAGGAATGGATACATTTATCTATAAACAAAAAAATCATAAATTTGTTTTTTAAAAAAACCGTTTATTAAGAAAAATCTGTAGTTGTTGAGTTTAGAAAACAAAAGCTGAAAGTGTTTTATGTCTTGTTCTAGCTAACTATAAAGAAAGGCGTGCATTTCGTTTAAAAAACTGAATATCAAGAGAAACCAAATGAATTGACAAAGTTTTGGAATTTGGATCGAAGAATTTATTGAATTTGGATTTCGGAAAATTCAGTTATCTCAGACGCTATTTTATCTGCTATTTAATTTTTCTGTGGCATAACTATAGGTTAATCGGATGAAATTTTGTTTTCAAGAAAAAAGAAATGTCGAAGAAAATTTTACTAGTTTTTTCTAATCTTTTTTACATTTGGTACAAGATTTAGAGTGTTTTGAAATCCTTTTGGATTCATTAACATTGTCGTTTTTGCCAACATTTTGGTAGGTTTCCAAAATGTACTGTTGTTATCAGATCATCTTCAAGATTCAAGTCTGTGTCTACGCCAAAGAGCAGTTCAGTGGCCAGATCGGAGAATACGATTCAATTTTCGCCATCACACATTGTAGCTGTCACTGAAGGTGAGATTTCTCAATTGGGGGTGACAACAGCTGATCTTTTTGTTCTGACCTACTTTAGTAGGGGAGGATCTGTACGCTCAACTGCATTTTCTTCAGACGAACTTGGCCGGTCGATACATTCATCGTACGTAGTTGTGAGTGGTAACACTAGAAAGCTTTTCAAGCGCAGAATATAAAATTAAAAAGATTTCTTTATGTTTAGGATGAGTTATAGAAAAGTAAAATAGTGTTAATGCTGTAAGTTATAAAGGTAAAAAGAGATTTGCCGAATAGTTTCAGCCGACTCTTTTGTGTAAAATGTTGGCTCAATTTTTAAACATTCCGCAGTTTTCAATTTATTAGTGAAAAATAGCACCCAATCTTTTTGTTTAGCCCACTTTGTCCAAATTGACGATAGTGGAGGCATAAAAGCTGCTGACACGCTGTTTATTCAGATGAGGGTCTTTTTTCCTCTGGTTCCAAAGAAATTTTTCCGGAAATAACATTTTGGCGGCCTTTCACTATTTTAAATCAACTTTTATTAAAGATGCATAATTTATTTTTGATATATATATATATATATATATATATTCGTATTTTTTTGTCAAAGAATCTGTTTAAAATAAGAATCTGTTTAACCTATTTAAAATAAGTAAAATTTTAACAGCTGCGCAGTGATAGCAAGGCCAGTTTTGGTTTGATCCTTGGATTTTAAAATGAAAAAGAATACGATTATAATTTGGGTCTATTCAATATAAATTTTTCAGTTCTTTTTGATCCGAATGGAAGAGTAACCTGTGTCCGAATTGAGGCTCAATTGAAAAATTACAAAGCATTTTGGTAAATTTTTAATGAACTCTCGAGTTTTGACAGCTTCTGTTGTTATTTTTGTAGCTTTATGAATGAGTCTAATGAAAATGTTTGATGGCTATTAGTGAAACGATCTAATGCTTTCATTTGATACCTACTGTTTTATCGCTAATATAATTAAGGAATTAAAAAAATTTAATTAAAATTTTCTTTTAATATTTTTTTTAATATTTTGTTCACGTTTGAATTATTTGTTTGCTTTAATGGTCAGCAACAATAGCAAGACTAGTTTTTGTCTATTAGTAAATGTGTATAATTCAATATTTTTTGGATGGGAATCAGGCGCTGTTCTTTTTGAATGATTTTCCGTGTTTTGCCTTTGTTTTGTTTATTACAGAACAGATTGATTTCGAATCAAATATCCAGTACTGACAAATTTAGTTTACTTGAAAATGAAAGACGATAAATATACACTATAATGTCAGTAAAATGCGTGTGTTTCTTTTTGTTTTCCACACTGTTTCAACAAGTTAAATTGCTTGAAATTTTATGTTCTGGCTGTTTTCGGTTTTGCTGTCCTTAAACTTTGTCTCGCTGATGACAAGTTCAAATAATTTCTTATGCAGTAAGTTTTTATTTAATTAGTGACTGTCAAGTGATAGTTTTGAGCTGTTTTATCTTTTTTAAGTGTTGGTTTCCTTTTTTTAAAGAAAAACCTAGTGGGATTTTTGAGCTCAGTCACTTTTTATCTTTATTGGTCACCTCGAGGCGTATTTGCAAAAAGAGGGGTTACATCTTTAAAATGAGAGGTCCCATCCTCTTCCAAATCAATTAAATTTAGATTTTCTGCTGTTTAATCTTTCATACATTTTTTTCCAGTTTTGTTTAACTTTACCAGTTTTCAAATCATTTTCGTTTTTGAACAATTTTTTTTTACATTTTGTTGCTGTATTGTCTCATTAGGAGGCTAATGACTCAAAAAAAATTAAAATATCGCAAATTAATGACGTTCAATAAAGCTGCAACTGATTATATCTAGTGTTTATAGTCAAATGATTACTATTTTAATGCAAAATTCAATTTAGTTTTCGATTTTTGCTTGTAATTGTACCGCTTGTAGTCATTTCGGTACCGATTATGACATTTTGGATAAGGACAAGTCTCAGTGGTTTCCTAAGAAGGCAAAAAAACTAATTCAATGATTTCAGTTGATAGCTAATAGTTTGCATTTGTTTGCAATTAATTGTTTTTTTGAAAATTTAACGTATTTACTTCGATCTTTCTCATTTTGATTTCTACTTAATAATTGTTCTCAACAAAAACAGTTACCTTTTCTTCTCCGTTGAATTGCATGTTAAGTTTTTTTTGTTTAGTTTTCCCTGCTATTTTGGCTTTGTTATTTTGTTTTTATTAAAAAATAGATATATTTTTAGTTTTTTTCGCAATTAATGCTGTTTGCTTTTGTGTTTTGTTTTGTCTTTTATTTGGAGTATCATTCGCCATCTAGAAGGATCAATATTCAATTTTTTCAATGGCTTAAGTTTAATCTGATTTCATAAACAGATACACCAAATATTTTTGAACAAAATATAAATTTTTGAAATTTTTCTAAATGTTCCTCACCGGCCTGTGATCTTTGTCTCCACTTTAATTATGCACGCCGAGTCTCGTAACTGATTTGATTCCATCATCATCATGGGACTGGGGTATTCTTCGCCTATGTCAAAGTATCAGTTAAGTTAAGAACAGTAAGTTAAGGTGAAAACAACAGATAAAATTTTTCTGAAAAAGAAGGGTTAAATTTAGTGGTTAACTTTTTTGAAATTTTAATTTCAACTTCAGCATAATTCCTGAAAAAAATTTTAAAAAAACAGTTGGCGCTAAACAATTATGAAAATTTAACTGATTTTTTAAAATCAATTTTGGTATGAAATGATTTTTCTCAGAACTCGTTGCAATATTTAGAGTTCTGCTTTTTGAATGCTTTAAATCTGAAAAACTTCACATACCTTTTTTTTCACCGTGGCAGGCTATGAACTCGACGCTGGCCTGTCTTTGGTCCTATTCGTTTAATGTTTCGTCTTTGTTTCAATATGGGACGTACTTTTGAAGCAGTCGACGTCTCCAGATCTGTTGCATGCGTTGCTTGACTTCAGTCCATGAAGATGACTTCAAGCTGGACGATTCTTGGAACACGAGTCTTGGCACAATGGCAAATGGCCGTCCTAAAAGAAAATGAATCGGCGTAAAAAGGTTGTCATTCTAGTTGTTTCTTCTCACGTGTGCCAATTGCCTGGAATTCACCAAAAATTCCGCTTCTGTAACTGCTGTTGCAAAGATGTCAGGTGTCAGTTTTACAGAGCCAAGGTTGATTAAAGAACTCGTTTAACTATCAGGACGAGTCTGTCCCAGACACCACCGAAGAGAGGTGCTAAAGGCGGGTTGAGCGCCAATATGAACTTGACTCTGGCCTATCCTTGTTTGTAATAATCCCTTTTTCCTTGTTTTCATATTTATTTGTTGGTTTCCCATGTTATGTTTCAGATTATATCAAGAAACATCATCAGTTTTACATTATTTCGGCTTTACTACATCACTTCCGATTTGAATGACTTTACTTTCATCCTTTTGTTAGCAATCATTACAAACATGGCACTTCGCACAAATCAACTAGAAAATACCGCGGCTCACATTTATTCAATGAAGGGGTACTGCATGCTGTACTGCATGCTGTACACAGGCCTCAGGTCTTGTCCATCGCACCACGTTCTTTCGCGCTGAGAATTTCTGTGGATTCAAATATAAAAAATCGTTGGTGTTCGTCGGTTCTATTTAGCCAAAACCGATCAAAACCCTGAAGTTTTCTTCGTCGTTTTTATTGGTTTTCGTCGGTATTTAAACGTAAGAATCGTCGGTTTTTGCCGTTCTAAAATTCTTACAAAATGGACAATCCTCAGCGAGTCTCGAACCATCAACTCCTAGATTACTAACCACATTTTTCTCCACTGCACCACCTGTTACATATTTGTACTGTACTTCTTTTGTATTTAAATCAAATTGAGACTGCCGATACCAACAAAAGACGACGATAATCGACACTTCTTACATCAAATAACGACAAAAGTGACAATAATCGAAAAAAAGACAAAGAACGATGCTTCTTGCATCGAATTCGTCGCATTTTCTCAACACAGGCTCTGCCATCACATCACATAGCTCAATAATTAATTAATCTGTTGCTCTCCAAAAGCTGGGTTTAAATGTTACCTTATATAAACTTTTTCCAGGGAACATTCAATTATAACTTCTTTCCGCATGACTTTGTTCTTAAAGTTTTGAGAATGGCCCTGTTTTCTATCAATTTAAAATAATAATTGACCACTTTTGTGAGTTTTTGATAACACTCGAGCGCTCATGTACGTTTCTGACCAGTATTTTTAACTGATTTTTTATATTTCTTACTGTTTCAAAAACGCTCAATTTGCTATGTTTTAAAGGTTTCGATTATTAGTGGTCATTTCAGGTGTCTCAGCCAAAAGCAAAAGGAGTCACCTTGACGTACATCACTCAAAAGAGCAACTCTTCTGTACTGTCTAAGTTAAGTTAATTGTGGGAATTAGGGTCTGTAACATGGCAAGTGAAAAGGTCAATTTCAGGTCATTTTCAAAGCTTTGCCGCTTTTTGCGTCATTTTATTCAGTTATTCGAACCCGTATGTCCCCATTGAGAATGTAATTTTTAACCCAAACTGGTAAGTTATAAGGTTTGAATTTCGATTTGAAACAAGGAGGCTAGCTAATGTTCATTCGCATAATGTCTCGACCACATTCAAACACGTTTTTAAATTCTCTACCAAATGAAGTAGAGATAGAACGTTTTCAGACACTCATGTATTGTTGTAAATTTACTGGTGAATCAATTCAAAAAACAGCTTCAAACTCAAGCCACTAAACAAATTAAATACTGCCTAATTTCAGAGCCGATCCTAAACTAGCCCAATTAGCTTGCATTTCCACAGAAAGGATAAGGGATCTATCTGTTGTTATTGAGATTAGTTATCAAGTAAGAAAAAAGCAAAACAAAATTGGCAAAATTAAAAAGAAAACGTTTATGCTTTTCAAAACAATTACTTTCATAAACATGAAAACCATTAACTATCAACTGAAATTATTACATTTCGTTCACGGCGCCTTAAGGTACTATTGAGATTTGTCATTATCCGAAATGTCAAACGACTACAAAAAGAACAAACAAAGGCAAAAAAGTGCAATTAATTTTTGTGAGAAGACGACGCCCAAGCCCTTAAAAACATAAACTAATTACTAAAACTGTTAGATATACTCAATTGAGCCCTCTTTAAACGTCATTGATGTGATTGACGTGTATTTAATGTTTAATTAAAGTGATAGTGTGTGTGTGTGTGTGTGTGTGTGTCAAGACAGTAAGAAAACCTAAAAACTCGAAATCGCCCAAAAATTAATAAAATTAATGGTTTTTCGTAGTTTCAAAGGGAATGATCCCTTTTGAAAAAATAAAACAATAAAAAAGACTACATTAATATTCACTTGAAATAATATGGGCCTCACTTTTTGCATAGAGTAGGATGAAAAGTGACAGAAATAAGTTAGAACGTGGCACACCTCAAAAAGCCCTTAATTTTGAAAACATTTGTTTTTTGAAAAACATGACCTCATGCCAATAATAAACATACTAAATGAATTATTTGTACCTTTTTCAGATAGAAAATTCGACCTCTCATAAATGAGACTTAGTCAAAAGTTCAACGAAAGGCAAAATAACAACGAATACGGGCAGAACTCAACATTCTACACAAAACTTTAATGAAATGCAAAGATGAGACAGACAAAACAATATTTTTGGATAATTTTATGATGTGAACGTTCATTTGTCTTCAATTGCACGTAATTTTATTAGTCAATTAGATTTTCATTTCAAATCATTCTGATCTGTGACTAAAATCAATACAACACAAAAATTGTTAAACTATTCTTAACAAGCACATCTACTCATTACAAAACGTAATTTTTTGCTATAGAAAACTCCACATTCAAATGAAAATTAGTGTTGCTATTGCTGATTGACCAATAAAATAAAGAGTTCAATCAAATGTCAGTAAAATAGCTAACTAAAAATGTCAGTATACAAAAATGCAATGTTTGGATCTCTATCGATTTATATTTTCATATATCTACTAGGTATCAACTTAAAGCGTTATATCATTAGAAAAATAGATAGCGAATCAGAAGAAACAACAAATCAGAAAAAAAACAACTTCTGGTAAAAATCGAGATTTGATTAAAAGCCTATGAAAACAGATTTTCGAAGCCATAATAACCATTAGCGTTACTCAGAAAACAATATCTATTTGTTGGGCTTTGTCTGAACAGAAAAGGAATCTGTCAATAATTAAAATTTTATTTGAAAACGGATTTGTCTGCTTTTGGCATGATAGAAATACAAAAACCTTTTAAAAGTCTTACAGCCAAAATGAAATCTTAATCTTTTTTCATTGCAAAGAGCAGTGATGAGACCAAAACCAGCCTTGCTATCGCTACGCGGCCGTTTTTAAACGTTATTGTTGCAGGTAGTTGCGTAATAGATATTTTATTAAACAACTATTCAAATAGATCATCTTAAAAATACAATTTTACGGCTAATTTCTACCATTCAAATTAGAGAAAAACCGCCAAAGTGTTAGTTGCAGAATACTTTCATAAAAACTGGACGTGAAAATACCACTATTCTGAGATAACAAACTTTGTGTCAGCAATTTTTTTAAAAAATCTGCACTACTAGTCATTTTCGACAATGTTGGTTTAAGTCAATGTTGATCTATTTGGTTCGATTTTACAGCAAAATTTTTTCGAAAAAACGTTGCTGATTATTGACTCAAAAGAGTCGGTTCAAACAATTCAGCTTTTTTTTACCTTTATTTGTAAAACTAAAACTAATAAGACTATCGTTAACAATGTTTTTCATCTTTTTAGCAACATTGATAAATATTCCAGCAAAAATTTGGAAAATTGAGAAAACAACGGAACAACGCTAACACCCAATGTAAACCTCCGTAACTGCTCCGAAAAATCGATAACCAAAAATCTATTACTTGAATATTCCAATGATGACAAGTTTTCTAATGATACCACTCACAACTCTGTACGATGAATACATCGATTGGCGAATATTGAAATACATCGAACGGAACCAAAACAAACCAGATGAACGTACAGTTCCTCTCCCGCTGAAGGCTGAAGTGGGTCGGAACAATCAAAGGATAGAATTCAGAGTATCATTTCCTGAATTGCAAATTTTTAATGTTTGGTCTTGGCAGTTTTTTTACAAGTGGTCTCGTTATTTAGTGGCTACTGCCCAGCAATCTGCCGGCTATGTTAAATGATGTTGCGATGACTGGCAATTTATCTGAACGTAATTAAATTATGCAAATATACTTTAAACATCAGAGCAAGACGTCTTTTCGTTGTTCGACATCAAATGTTTACTAACTACAGCAGGAGAAATGCCACCTAGTGTTCCCATTTCGCAAAATACATGATGTCCTTGGCGTCAGCCACACAATGTTTGGTCATCGCGGACAAAATAACGTAAGCACTTACTGTTTCCTTGAGTTCGAGTCGGTATATATTTATTTTTTACTCAGTTTGTGCTTCTACTTTCAAGAGCTTAACTGTTCTCTGAAAAATCTCAAAAAAACCTCAAAACCTTATTTTAGGTCGCGGTAACGCGAAAGGTGAAGTAGGGGCGGCAGCCATCGACATTGAATCACCCACAGTCGAACTGTTCCAGTTTAATGATGACCCGATATACAACAGCCTCGTTACTGTGCTCCAATCTCTCAACCCACTGAAGATAGTCTTGCCGTCTACTATATATGAAAAGTCGCCCAATTTACTCAAATTGCTCAGATCTCATTTTGAACAAGTTGAGATAGTATCATTTGACAGAAAGTTCTTCAACGAAAACCAGGGATTAGGTTGGTTTACAACATGGAAAAATTGAAACCTAAGCTAATTCTGTCGCGATTGCTTGCAGAGTAAAATGTTATGATTCAAGAAGAGACGTGACGGAGTATTTTGTATAATCGAGGAACTAAAGTTCTTAGTGACGGAGTGTTTGTTTTCTGCAGAGTTATTCGTTTGCTGTTTAAAAGATTTTGAGATTGTGTCCCTTGTTGAAATTTTACCCAAAAAAAAAACATGAGTTGATAGTTTTTGATCGGTATTTTAAGGGAAAAACGGTAAAAGCCCTTATGTTTTTTGTTCGTCTTGAACGGTTTTGATCGTTTTTTCGACATGGGAAGTGCTCGTTTTTAAGCGGTATATTAAGGAGAGGACGTCTAATATTGTCTGTCGATGTTCAGATTGCTTCCACCGGCTGTGCCACCGGGAGTTCACTCAGGTACTGTTTGAGATCAGAGAAAAGTACTATTGCTTGTCAGCACTGGCTGCAGTCGCCAAGTACGCCGAGTTTGTGCAGCGTGTAGTGTACCACTCAGCATCTCTTGCATTCTTCTTCACCAGCCATATGTCGTGCATGAAGATTCAGTACAACTCCGTCACTCAACTGGAGTTAATCCGAAATATGAGCAATCCAAAGTCGAGAGAAAGGTAAGCTAACCCAGGTTGAGGTCCCAGACGGAAAGTCGATATGTCCAGACCCAGATGAACGCACGACGGTGGTGTCGTGCGTTCAAATTTACATGGTCTGGAAACAAGGAAAAACGCACGAAAGTCTGGTGAACGCACGAAAGTCTGGACATAAACGCACGAAAGTCTGGTGAACGCACGAAAGTCTGGTGAACGCACGAAAGTCTGTCGAACGCACGAAAGTCTGGACATGAACGCACGAACGTCTGGTGAACGCACGAAAGTCTGGACATAGGCACTTTCCGTCTGGGACGGTCTGGACATAGGCACTTTCCGTCTGGGACGGTCTGGACATAGGCACTTTCCGTCTGGGACGGTCTGGACATATCGACTTTCCGTCTGGGACCTCAACCTGGGAACTCACAGGTATTCAACGACAACAGGGATTCACCAGATGGTTTGTAAATTTCCGTATAGTGGTCTGTTTTATGGTCGACTAAGTATTATGAAGCTTTTTTTCCTTGTTTTTACCACCTGCAATGCCCTAATAGTTACCGGTTGTCTTATTCTCAACTCAGGGAAGCACAACATGTAACTTTATAAGCGCTGAATGGCGTGTTGATGTATTCGACGTTCTAATCATAAGCCAACATATGTCTTATGATATGAGACCTTGATAAGTGAATGAATTTTTGTTCCGATCCCACTTGTGGGGGGAGAAACTATATACTCAAGTGGGTTTTTTTTGTTCAGACAATTTTCGCCGTTCGATATATTCATCGTAAAGAAATATGAGTGGTATCATTAAAAAGCTCGTACAGCGTAGAGTTCGGAATTAAAAAGTTTTTTTAGATTTCGTGTTTTTCGAGGAGTTATCGATGTTTTGTGTGAACACGTGATGTTTGACATGATTTTGTTCATTTTTTGTTCAAATTAAGCCTTTTCTATAAAAAAAATATCAATTTCAAAATTATATTTTATGCTAAAAATGAACTCTTTTATGTTTCTAGCAGACGAAAGGCTATAGAAAGGGTAGTTTTAATCTCAGAGGGAAGTTTACTATAAAACAAATTCGATTTCTAATTGAGAGCTGATACTTTAAAAACTATTTCATATTTTTTTGAATTCTGTTCAAGTTTTTGAATTCTGTTCAGCAAATGAATTCTGTTCATTTGCCAAATGAACAAATAGTTCGTTTGTAAGGAATCGCTCATTTTTATGGCTCTGACTCAGAGTTTTCGTCATTTTATTTGAAATTTTGGTTTTCTTTTTGAGATTTTAATAAAAATTTGCAGTCTTTTGACATAGAAAGTTGACTAAACGTGCACTAGGTTTCCTGAAGAGCCGTATGCAATCCTATGTTGTAATTTGAGCGGACAGCAAATGGCTGTTAAGACTTTAAAGATAATTTTTCGAAAACAATTTTTTGAAAATTAATCAATCTTAAATTTGTTTCTGTGAACTGTAAGTCAGTCCCACTATTGACAGGCCCCCTTCCTTTCTACTTCAACCACAATTATTCTGCTTAGCGGCGATATCTTCCAACTGTCTTAATGACTTTGATGCCACAAATTTTCATTATTTTTTTGGTTATTTTTTCATAACTTTGGACTCTTTGGAAATCTTAACACATTATGTTATTATTCTCAGTTCCCATTGGAATAGAGAACACTTTCAATAGATCATAGACAAAGTTTTCAGAGAAAAACACATCGTATTAATGGCTTCGACACTGTCTTCTCGAATTTTTCTACTAATTTTTTGGTTTTTGTCTGTCTTTGTTGTCATTTTCTTTGTCATACGAATTATTGTGATGACTTATTGAGGATTTAGGAATGACACAAGTTATTGCCTTCTCGTTGAGGCATAACTTATTAAAACTTAATTTTTATTAATTTCCTCTGAAAGCTATTGAATTTAATGGCTTTGATACAACTCGTTTTCTCAAAAATTTCGTGGTTTTAATATATTTGTCCATATTTGTTACTTTTTTGAAGTAGTTTTGTTTAAAAAAGATGATTCAAATGTTGGTAAAAAATTATTTGAAATTTAAAAAGTTTTGAATGAAAAGTTCTTTTTTTAATGCCTTTGACACTTTTCTCTCCATTTTTTTCAATTTGCTGTTTTTGCCTGTTTTTTATCCTTTATGTAGTGGTAAAGAACTGAGAGGTCTCTTACGCCTCTAACTGATTGACGGACTAATGAAGTTACTTAATGCAGTAAGTTATAGCAAATAGCCTGAAGGTTTATGATATTATTTGTTCTCAAACGTTTTCTCAAAAATTTTGGTTTTTGTTATATTTGTCAAATTGAATCTAATTCTTATCATTGAGAGAGCCCATCTACTTCCCTGTAGTTCGAATATTAAAACGGCTAATGATTTTGCTTCGTAACTAGCGACTTACTTGTTGAACGACATTCGTTTTTATAAAAGTTTTATTAGTGGTCAAAAATGTGTGTTTCTTTTTCTCTTCTTTAAGCACATTCGCCTAATAACAGATCCCAATAGTTTTCAAATGAGGCCCAAGTGAACATACTTATTCTTTCAGTATAGTTTTAACTGCAATTTTTTAAATAACACTCGAAAAAAAACACAATCTTCAGATAACAGCCAAAGTTTTTAATGGCTTTAATAAGTTGTGTTTTCAAATTTTGTTTCTTATTTTCCCAATTTTTCTACCTGTTTAGACAGTTTCTGTGGTCTAACCAAAAAAAATTTTGATTGCTTTCGTAATTACTTTCTAATGAATTATTAAGAATTTTTCCTTAAAAATTAATGGTTTTTATGTCGTTTCTAAATATTTGGTTTAAAAAATAAAAAAATATTGGTTGATTTTTGAATTTCGCATCAATATTGCTTCATTTTGTCAACTTGCTACCTAGTCTCATCAATATAAAATTCCATCTATTTTTAGTAACGAAAAGTAAATTTATGTAGCTAAAGTTTCTTCTGATTGTATTTTGACGTTGTCACTAGGTGCTTTTAAAATTAGACGTTGTTTTTGCCGTAAAAAAAGTTTTTTTTTCTTTTTGCTTATTTTGTTCTCTATTTTTTTTCCCGTAGTTTTATTAAAAGTTTGAGATCTCGTGAGCGCTGTAATGAGGCATGGCATTATGTAATTGACTTAGTAGTTTCCGTATCGATACTTTTAAACTCGAAGATCTATTTATGATTATCTCTGCATTTGGTTGACAATTATGTCAAAAATGTAGATGAGCGCGGGTCGGAACATCATGTGCGAACGCACATTAACGAGCATTCTTGTTGATCAGGCGTTCATCTTTCAATTTCTCGAGTAATGTTAGAAGAGGATCAAATTTTCAAGCTTTCTTAAGCAGTCAGATCTCTCTTTCTCTCAAGTTTTATTGAGTTGTCTAATAACCGCCCTCATCTCCGCCGGCTATTATTGCGCTCCTATTTTTTGTGACAATTCAAAGGATTTTAATTGTATTGGTGCGCTGTATTTTTTTGAGATCTGTTCACATTTTCTTGTCAATGAGAAGTAAAATTTTTTTTAATTGGAGTAGTGATTAATAGCCGCCGCCAGCCTCTCAACGACTATTATTTTTTTCAAAATTCTGATCACTTTTTTCGTTTTACACAAGTCACGATTTTCACGCTTGGCTTCTGACCTACCTCATTCAACTGAATACATTTTGATTTCTTTCACGTATTGAATTACGTAAGGTAGTGATTATGAGCAAAGTCAAAAGAGCCAAATGAAAAATGGCTCTTTTGGCTTTGATCGTAAAGCCCGGTCATTAAGTCCTGTCATTAAGTCATAAACAAATAAAACCCGGTCTTTAAATCATAATGCATTAGGTTATCAAAGTTCATTATAGCTATTGCTAGCTGGCATTAGTATTATTATTAACAGCGTTCACTTTAGAAGTTGATTGAAGTGTAATTTGAGAATCTAACCAAATGCAGAATTTGCACACCAAATAAGAACACTTTGGCACTTAAAAATTTTCTGCCAACTTCAAACTCTTAATTTTTTTCTGTTTCAATCCCAATGTGCGTCAAGCGGGTCAACGGTGGCTATTTTCTGGCAATTTGCGGGCTACTTTTTTAATCACGCTGGAGTAGTAATAAGAACGAAAAGTGAGTATTAATAGGGCGTGATATTGTTTCAAACTGCTGTAAAGTCTACTGCGAAAAAGGCGTTTAACATAGTTAACTCTTTTTAGGACTTTGATACGCCTGTTTCAAAAAGTATTTGTGATTTTTTAGATTTCGCCCGTGTTTTGTAGTTGTTTTTTTCTTGCTCTGTAGCTCTGTTTATCAGAAAAAAAGGTTTTATCTATTCTTTCATTAAGAACAACTCAATTTAATTTGGGGGTTTTAATTTACTGCTATTTTTGGCAACATTTTTGTATTAATTTTTTACTTTGTCAATATTTGTTTTCAAAAATGTTTCAACACCTTTTGGCAAAATTTTTATCTTTATTTTTTTTACTTTGGCATCAATTGTTTTCAAAAATGTTTCAACATTTTTTGGCAACGTTTTTATCTTTATTGTTTTACTTTGGCGACATTTGTTTTCAAAAAGGTTTCAACTTTTGATTGTTGTCCACTGATGTTACCTAGCCAACTAGATTTATTTTTTTAGATTTGTTTTGATTGAAGTTGATATTGCTTTCTATCTATAGATAGTAGGACATAAATTGGAGAGCTCATGTTATCGTTGCATTATTCAAAGACTTTGATGCCACTTATTTTCAATGAAGTCGTAGAAAGAATGAAAGTCGTAAGTGTTCATTACCCTTTCATTTTGTCTTAGTGGTTTTCTACTAAGATGAGGTTTGCTGGCTAACTAAACTCGCCATGCGTAATGGTTTTTTTGAAAACGGCAAATTATAGGATCAAATTTTAGGATCCCTATCAAATTTTAGGATCATTTTCATTCTCTGTGGTTTTGTGATATCAATGAAACTTTATTTTAAAATGAGCAGCTTTCTCAGTTGTTTCTCGAAATTGAAAAATATATCGACCTTAGAAATAAAGTGCATATCAATGTTTTCAAACATATGTTTCTAATATTTTAAATTTTGTAATATTTCAATTAAATCTATATTTTAAAAACTTATTCAAACGTACGATTCCTCAATTTTCATATTTTTAACAAAAATTTATATTTTAAGATATCTAACATTTTAATATTTTATTTTAGAATTTTCAATTTTTCTAATATTAATTTTTTTTTCCAATTTACACGTTTTTATTGGCTGGGTTTTGCGATAAAAAGAAAAGCATAAACGTTTTGAATAAAGTATACAAAAGTATTACAAGGAACCACGGTAAAATGTTAACAGTCAAATTGCGATGCAAATCTGATCGTTAAACAGGTAAAAATCTGATTGTCTTTTTTCAAACTAATTTTTTCTTTCGTTGGCTTTTACCACCAGTAAGTTATAAAATTTCTCTGGAAAAACTTTTTTTAGTAATCGGCAGTTTATGAACAGATGAATTGTGATCATCCTTTTTATCGACCATTTTTCTCCCTTTTCACATCAGACTGCTTTGCGGTAATCTTTTCTCCATAAAAGTTATGTTTTGCGCATCATGAGCTGCACTCTTTTTATTTGAAAAATATAGTTCATTACAATTTCTGTAGTTTAACCTGGCATTCAAATTTTAGAAATTAGGTTTCGACGAAGTGGATGATGCATTTCTTTTTTCTGATCTCCAAACATTAAGTCAATTAACTTGTTATCTTGTCTGTTAACAGCCTTTTTGGAATTTTAAATCATTGCAAAACCCCCGGAGGACAAAAGATGCTGCGCACCAACCTTCTCGTTCCGCCCAAGGACTTGGACACCATACTAGACCGACAGCAGGTGCGCAGGACGCTTAATTAATATCAATTGAACTTTATTCGAATACAAAATTTCAAATAATTCATAATGAAAGCAAAGAAATTATTTTAGTGTTTTTTTATTCTAAACGGAACGTAGAACGGCTCTGCTATAAGTTTTTTTGGCGGCTTAATCTCTAGTTGAATTCACACTACACATTGTCTTGTCGAAAATGCTGTTAAGTTATGATTTTAATTAAAGTGTATCCCTCCTAAGAGCCATTTTACTTCGTTTTTTATCAGTAGGCCATATACATAGACGCCTATAGGGTGCCATACTAGGTAGTTTTCGATCAGTACGACCAACCTCGGTCTCTAGTTTATACGTATTGTAACTTAAGGTTGTGGAAGAACTTGTTGCAAACGAAGAGTTCCTCAACAGATTGAGAACTAGACTGGTCAACTTCTCCGACCTTTACAAACTGCTCAACATATGTGTTCGATCTCCTCTTGCAGGAAATGGAAGTTCCGCTGCCAACTCAGACGATTTTAATCAGAAACTTATCCTCCATATGCTACAATTGAAGGCGTGTTTAGAGTCTGTTCCATCCATGCTTGACTGCATTAAGTTTGGCAGATCAAAACTGTTTCAGGTTCAACTTCTTTCCTTCTTCAACTTTTGTTTTGGTAACTTTATGTTAATGTTTGAGTTTTAGAAATTCCTAACCTAGACCTCGACTTTTAAAAAGACTTTAAAAGCCTAGTAGGGGGGCCAATATTGACTATAATTACACGGTCGAGCTTCCTAGTTAAAGTCGAGCTAATTTCTTTTCATAGTTCGAGCCTAAGTCTTTTCATAACAAAGAAAGTCCAGCTAAGGTCTTTTCATGGGACCACCATTAGTCATTTCATAACCAACAAAGTCGAGTAAAGGTCTTTTCATGGGTCCACCATTAGTCTTTTCATAAGTCTATTTTTTCCACAAACCGATATTTATCATTTTTTCTGCTTCTGTAAATACATAAGCAGAGCCGGAGCAAGAGTAAATAGCTTTGCACCAGTGGAGTCCAACTTAAGAAACAGTTGGAAAACTGCCAAAAGCCTTAAGATATTCAGCAAATCTTAAGATAAAGAGATATGGCAGCTCGAGTATATTAACACATTACTTGATCCAATGAAACCAGTAAGCTTAAGTGTATTGGTCCTAGTCCCACTAGCCTTAACAAAATTTCGGCGTTATTCAGTTTGTTTTCCCTTCCAAATTTATGAACTATCTTTATTAAAAAATAATGCAGGTTTTAGAGGAATTTGTGGTTCTTCTGAATCATAAAAAATAAAGTAGTATACACGCTGACTATGTTATATGCAATTTTAAACGGAAAATTTTAATGGCAAAAAAGCAGACTTATGAAAAGACCAATGATGGACCCATGAAAAGACTTTAACTCGACTTTGTTTGCAAACATTGTGTCGAGCTTAAGTCCAGCCCAAATTTTAAGTCGAGCCAAAGTCTTTTGTAAAAATTTGGGTCCAGCTAAAGTCTTTTGCGAAAAATTTGAGTCGAGCTAAAGTCCAGAATGTCTTAAAGTCCAGCTAAACTCTTTTCATAGCTCGAATGATTCGAGTATGGTCTTTTCATAGTGCATTTTGGTCGAGCATTGTCTTTTCATAAATCTGTACCTAGACCTGGGAAGAGAATATCAGACTGTTCAAAACTACTCAAGCTGTGTTCCGCGACTCAAATCCGCTCTGATCAGACCCCCTTATCGGAGTGGTCGATGAGACATTGGAACATAGTGTTATCAGAGCTTTGGTTGCCCCATGATTTTGATTTGAGCTAATTTTTAGGTCTGCTTGAGCTGAAACCCTCTGTCCGTCAACCCAAGCTGGTCTGGTCTGAGATTTCTCGGATCACAGACCTCAATTTCGCGCACTCTGGAACCTAGTATAATGTTGGCTTAACCTAAATATTATGCAAAACCTCTTCAGCCAAAATTAAGTAAATTTAATTGGTTTTGAGTCCAAAACCTATGTTGAGATTTTTCACTCTTGGCTTGAGCTCTGATCAGACGACTTTTGGAGGTGCTGAGGACAAAGTGCCTTTCAAAGGTAGTGGTCTAGAAAAATTATAGACACACCAGATTCTCGTCAATGGCCACATGAGAGAGTTCTATGACCTTCGTAATACAGTGTTTCAAAAAACTCTTCTCTTTTCTATAAAGCTTAAATTTAACGAAAGTACCCTGATGAAATATGTTTTTAAATTGAAAGAAAATTTTTTAGTTGCTCTTAAACAAGGTTTGTTGCATCAATTTGGGCCCAATTGGTCTTTTCTTATGCAAGTTCTGGATCCCTTCCGTTTTTGCCCACCAGCTTAGTGCAAATATGGGTGCATATTTTTGTACGCACCATACGCACATTCCAAGTTTTCACTTAATGATTTACTATGTAACGGATTGTCCTCTGTTAAGGGGGGCATATTACGCACTGGGGGTACAAACGGAAAAGATCCCAATTTTCGGCGTATCCTATTTCTGGCGGCAGTTTACTGATGAAAGCTAAATTAAAAGTGCTACAAAATTGGTCTCGCGTTCATTTTTAAAATTGTAGTAGTTTTTTTTCTTAAACTTTAATATCCAGTATTTTTCAGTAAAATTATGATAATAAATGGTTATTGAAAGTTTAAGTTGCTTTCCGTTTCCGAAATTAAAAATGTGATAAAATATACTACATGAAATCTGTTCAGCCTAAAATATGTTTTACCTCCCACGACAACGTTTGCTTTTTATGCGATTGGAACTTCCGCGTGGTTACTTGTAACATTTAACCGCTAAGCTAAATAGGCTGTGAGATAATTACCTACAACCTAGCTTAGAGATAAAGAGCTTGTATAATATTATTAATAGCCGCCCTCATCTTCTCAGCCGGCTATTATAGCGCTCCTGTTTTTACAATTCAAAGAATTTGAATTGTATTGGGGCGCTGTCTTTTTTTTTAAAGATCTGTTCACACATTTTCATGATTTTTAAAGTCAAATTGGAGTAGTGATTTTGGTCACGCCGAAACAGGAAATGGAGCGAAAAAGCGAGTGGTTTTGCGGCGTGAAATTTTTTCGCTCTAATTTTAAAGTAGAGTGAGAATATGGTGTTTGAACAAAAATTCGCTTTATCGGTAGTGATTTTTTGTTCACATGCGGCAATTTCACTTTGATTTTCTGTTTTTTCGATTTTTTGGATAGGATTTTTTTCTAAATGATTTTTCCAATCCATTCATAGTCCGTTCTAGGTCTAGTTTTCTGTTTAGTCAATGAAAATTCTTCGAATTGTACGTCAGGACTTGTCCTGCTATGTTTTTTTACTTCGTCGAATAAAAAAATGTTTCGCTTTACCTCATTTTGCCGTCTTTTCAACATTTTGCGTGAAATCTTTTTGACTTCTCTAGGCTAGTTTCTCTCTTCTCTCATTCTGCTAAAAGTGATTTTGAACATCAGTTGCTCAGCAAAGCAATTCAAAATGAACAGAGTTAGCACAAAAATGGATGTCAGAAATAGAAACGGGATAAACCCATAAAGCCCAATTTTAGATGCCCGCTATTTGAACGTCGTTCCTATAAGTCTTATTTACCATCTCTAATGCTTATTGATATTGATAGTAGCCCCTGTAGCCTCTCTCTAAGAAACAGAAGTATGTTAAACTACGAAATGCCATCAAAATAAATCGGAATTAAAAAAATGTTTTTGGTACAAAAATCTTTTTTTTTCAATATCTTCTGTTATTTCAATCCCAATCATGCTTATTGGAATCAACGGCGGCTATTTTCCGGCGATCTGCCGGGTATGTTAGTAATTACCAGTTGTAAGTAATAGAACTATGACATTATGCTACCCAGACTTAACTGCGGTGCATGAGTAATTTTCAGAATATACAGATAAATTTAGCCTGGGCTAATTCTATGACCTCAATATAATCATAATAAAAAAAACTGCACATAAAAAAAACTTAAAATTTTCTCGAGATGCAATGTTTCAGAACTGAATTAAGTTTGCTTAGTGCTGAGATGCTCTTAGACTCAAGTCCGGGTAGCTAATGGTAACATCAAAAGTGTTGTCGCTACTTTTTGATCCTTAACACTCGGTGCCCTAAAAATTAGCACTGGGTCTTTAACTCAGAAAAGCAATTTTCAAAAAAGTGTTGTCTTAGATTGAAACCAAACAAAACAAAAAACATATGATAGTTTCATTGGCTCGGTACAATCGCTGATGCATAGAGCATTTATTGGGAAAATATAGCATTTAAAAAGACAACGAAAAAGAAAGTGAGAAATTTCTTATTGTTTTAAGCGTAAACTCTATAGCCAACACGCCACAACGGGGCGCCACCAATTTTTTTAGCTCTATATAATACTGTCCAAATACTGATGAAATGATATTGTCTAATGTCTCTTTTCAGACCGCAGCGTCCATTCTGGCGGATGGGAAGGCTGAGAAGCTGTCAGAGTTGGTAAGACGCAATTTGATAAGAGAAGATGTACATGCGATGCCTCAGGGGTCCAAGATTGGTAATGACACCTCACTCAAAATATCAGCTGTCAAATCAGGTTGGCATTTTGACGTTCACGAAAAGCTTATTTTTCCTCCATAAAAAGTCAACATCTAGACTTTTTTAGGCGGTATGATTGTATATAAATTTTAGTGGCTAATTGCTCCATTGAAAAAACTTTTGTGAACCGTTACTAGTGCAAGTCAATTTTTCATACACGCTAATGAAAGCAGAATTCTTGTCCTGTGGAGAAAAGGAAAGAGGTCCGGTTTTATTTGAAGTTATTGCTCAGCAACACCCCCCATCCCTCTTCCACACTGAATTTTGTGGGAAACTTACAGTTAAATTTACTCTCGGTAAATTTACTCCATGTTAATTATTTTAACTGAAAGGAAACTACAATGATGAGATAATAAGATTTTGTATCGGCAAACCTGACATGAACTGTAATAGCATTTCTGCACTTCTGCAGATTTTGTTATGCGTCGATTAAAATGGGCATGTAAATTCAATTTATGCCTTTTAAAAATGTGATCGGTAACCGGAGTGGTAGTGCCTATTATCATTATGGAAGTTCGACTGAAACTGAACTCACTCTTTTCAGAGGGCACCAGTCTGCTCAGTGCATTGAGATTAAAGTACAACCAAATTTGGAGTGATGCTCTCAAGCTGTGTGAGAAGTACGAGACACAATTGAACAACAGTCTTAAACTTAAACTCAAATGGTCCCAATCTTCGTTTTCACTTCAGGTACATAAATAAGCAACAAAACTTTTGCTAACAAGTTACTTAATAATTATCATAACACCATCATACTGGGAACTTGATTAAGCCTGGTGTCTTTTACTGGTCAATTTCAGATTCAAACTAGATTTATTCCTAGTAGTCTGTATAGGTCTGCAACAAACCCCTGCCTCCAAATTTACCCTCCATTTTCATCAATGTGACCCGGACCGGCGCTAGCATCAAATGCACTACGAAAGAACTTGAAAAATTCGGCCCAACTGTCAAAGATCTGGAATCGCAAATCTTTAAGGAATCTGCGTTCAACATTCGCACATTCCTGAAACAGAACGTGGATAATTTTGGTGTTCTGCACCGCCTTGCGGTTGCAATCTCTTTAATAGATATGCTGGCTTCTCTCAGTTATTGCTCGCTGGAGAACAAATGGACCAAACCTACCTTCCACGAGTACCTGAAGCTGAATGGCAACTGGCATCCGATGCTTGGAAGATCAGTAGGGGCTGACCGAGTTGTGTCTAACGATGTCTACATGTGGGAACATCAAAATTTTGCGCTCATTTCAGGTATGACAGTTGGTCATCTTTGCAACTTTTTCAGAGCATCACCTAACAAGGATTTCCAAGTCTATTGATAACCTGTCAAATCAAAGTGACGTGTTTTTATTTATTTCATAAGGTGTTCTTAGATTGGCTTATCAGTGCTCTAACAAAAAAGCGCATAGCTCTATTCGTACTCCATGACTTTGCCGTCTATAGATCTTTTTCCACTAATTCTGATGGATGAAAATGGACTGAATACTCGGCCCTGTGTGGTCTTGTCCCAATAAAAAAGTGGGAGTAAAAATATCACGATTAGTTAAAAAGTTGGAAGATATCAATTAAATTTGGTCGTTTAGATTGTATTTAAGTATTTGGGTATAAACAAATTGACAGTTTATTTTCGAATGAAGGTCCCAACATGTCAGGCAAGACTGTGTTTCTGAAACAGCTGGCTGTGACCCAGATCTTGGCCCAAATGGGTTCCTTTATCCCTGCCGAACGAGAGGGGTCAGTTGTTAGACTTATGGAACACTTATTCTTCATCTCCGGATCCGCGAGTGATTCTTCAGCAGTGGACGAGTGCTCTCAGTTTGAAAGTAGTGTCCGCCAAATGATACACATGCTCAAGTCTAAGTCAGGTACTCCCTACAGAAAAGGTAGCTCGTTTGTGATAACGGAACAAAAATTTTGTCTCAATGTCAGTCTTTTTAATCGCATCTCTGAGAATAAACTCATAGATTTAAGAGAAGACATTTTATTGTCAAAATTTTTAATTGGAGAACTAGGAAGATGCAAAAATATCTCTCCAATGGAAAATTTGCTTTTTAGGTTTTTTAGGTGTTCATGTCTTTTTCGTCTTTATTTTAATGTCTACTTAATAAAGCTAGTTACTATTTGTAGCTAGAACAAATGTTCAGCTAGATCCAATATTTCTGTGAGAAGGGTACACAATCATTTTGTTCAATTTTGGCCTAGCTAAACACTTCAGGTAGAAAATTTTTTACAGGAATCCTCAACAAGTTTTTGGAGAAAGGTTTTTCTTGCTTTTATTCTTTTCCAGTAATTTTGTTTGATGGCCAACCTTGATAATTTATGTAAAGATTAACCACAAATCTGTGGGCCTCATTTTTATCAACATAATTACCAAGAGGTAGTAAATCTCTTATTTCACCTATTAAAAAAATTACTAAACGGCCCTTAATTTAGCATTTCTGGCCGCAGAACAGTTTTTTATCTAAGTTGAGAAATATGATTAACCCTAATTGAGGAGTTACAAAAAGGCAAAATATTAACTACATTTTTTCCAAATTTAAAGCTGATTGGTTGTTGTAGAATGATGACACAAAGTTTTATTGTTTTTAATAGCCGCAAAACGATAGCTGGGTCTATTATTGGCCTTCTCTTGGTTTTTTGAAATCCAAAATATCTGGATTGTACTGGCGTGATGTATTTTTTCAAGATCTGTTCACAATTTTTTCGGCTTTTCTACGTCTCTGAGAAGCCACAACTTAGAGAGGTGATCTTTATCAATGAGCAGTAACGGGAGCAAAGTTTTTTTCAAGTACTTTTAAAGTGGAATGAGAAGTTACTATTTGAACAAATTTTAGGTTTTTGAAAGCTAACCTTTTTTCACGTGCGACATTTTGATTGCTGTTTCTTCTCTTGGTGGTATTAATCTGATACATCTGTTTTCTAATGGTGCCTGTTTTCAATTTGTTGAACTCATCGACGGACATCTGATGGTTTTTTAACTTTGACATCATTGGTTACCAAAAAATATGATTGAAAATTTGAATTTCAGCTCTTTCATAATATTATTTATGTGTTCTTTTTGACTAAAATCATTAATGACAGTATCAATGGTTGTTCTTGAGGCACAAATTAACCTATTTAAGTGTTTGAGTTTATGGCTAATGGCTTTCAAGACAAACTATTTGTTTTATCGATTGCTCTCATTAGGGGCAGTAATCAAAGTGCTTGAAAACTGATGTTTTCACGCCATTGTTTCGACTCCCACTTTAGTGGGGAGCGAGGAACTATATACTCAACCATTTTCTTTGTTCAGTCAATTTTGGCCGATCGATATATTCATCGTAGAGAATTGTAATTGGTATCGTTAAAAGGCACGTACATCCTAGAATTTGAAATTCAAAAGAGTTTTTGGAATTCTGTTTTTGACAGGGAGTTATCGAAGTTAAATTTTTTGTGAACAGTCGACAGCTTTTGTTCACGTTTTCAGTAATTTCTGGTAAAATTTTTGCACAATTTCACACATATAATTTGAATTAAGTTGAAATTTTAAACGGTAGAGTTTTTTGTTACCGTTAATGATATAACAGCGTTGTTGAATTGTTTGATTGAAGTTTTTTGGCAAAATGTTCTTGATAAAATTTTAAAAAATCGAACTTTTAACCAAAAAATGGCACAAAATATGCTTTTTTGGTCCACTTTGTTAAAATTTGCAGACTTATAGACCTAGAAACCTTAACACAGACTCCTTAATCTCCAAACGAGTGCTAGTTGAATTTAGGCGCCCTATGAAAGATTTCTGTTTTTTGCAAATTTAACTCTACAATTATACAAAATGTATCGATGTTTTTTTCTATTTGTAGAATATCACTCAACAATATGTCGAATCCTTAAGCACTTGGAACACTTGGGCGGTTTTTTGCGCGTGCGACAAAATTGGGGATAGGTTTGAAATTATCAGGGACTCTTAGATTCAGAAACTTTTTATTTTTTATTTCGGTGGTGCCTTTTTTTTCAAAATATTTTGCTTTTGTTTTTTTAATGTTAATTGCTGACAAAATTATTCACGGCTCCAACATCTTTTTTCGTGGCCCCACAGATGACAATTCTCATACACGTAAAAATGACGCCGAATGTAGATATAGTTTGTTTTCCGAGAACCAAAGGGTTTTTATGGCTTCGAGGAAGATTTTTAGTAAACTTTAAATGAATTCTTGGGTTAGCCTTCAATTATTATTATTTTGCGTTCTGATTACTAAGTCTAACCATTCAAAGATCCAAATGGTTTCCTCAAGAGTTGTAGGTGAACCTTTACCATGCATTCGGTTGTTACCTAATGTCTCTTATGTTACTGAATTTATTTAACTTAAAGAAATTTCAGTGATTTTTTGAACTTGTCAATTTTTTATACTATTTCAGTCAAAGTTTTGCTTATTCTGAGTAAATACAGACCAAAATTTTTGTCTGGAAGAAAACAAACTAATTTTGTGGGGGATTGTTTTAGCAGAAGGTTTTCCTGCTTTTGGTACTACGAATTTTCATACAAAATTTTTGTGATTTTTGTGCAAATTTGCACATCTTTGCTGTTGTTTTTATTTCTTCGTTAAATTGTCACTTTACGTATCAATTTAACTGGAAAAAATGATTTTCAAAATTTGGAACTCAACATTTTTTTGTTTCCATAACATATGGTTTTAAGGGCTGCGACACCGTTCTCTTGCAGATTTTGGTAGTTTTTTTTGCCCTTTGGTTGTTGTTAGTTTTTGTTGTCGTATGCCAAATATTAGGTAATTAAAGGTCTCAAAGGTTAACAATAGATATATTTGAATTTAATAATTGATATCGGTATATAGCTAATGGTTTTATTGACATTCAAATTAATTTTCTAAAAAATAAATTAAAAGTGTTCTTCAATTTATCCCTCGTTGTTCTGGGTTGCGTTTTCTATCGTATTTTACATAGTGATATAACTTTTGTAACTTAGCTTTATTATTTAGAGCTCTTTTTATTGTTTTTCTGAAACAAAAAAAATCTTTTGTTTTTGTTCAAACGTTTTGTTTCTGTTGTCAAGAGTTTTGTGAAATTTAGATACTTTTCACTTTCTGTGGTTCTTTTTGCTGTCATTTTGTAATAGTTTTTTTACAAAAAGACTTTGTGATGATCAAAAAAGATGAAATTGAAATCTTTATTTTCTCAGGTTTAATATTTCGTAAATTTAATGGCTTCAACACAGTGGCTTCGTAAAATTGTTTGTAAAGTTTTTTATTTCTGCTTCTAATTAATGATATTTTCGCCTTATGATTTAGTCTCATTATAACAAGCGCAATTAATAGTCCAAGTAGTTGCAGAAAAAATTGTCTACTGTTTTTTGTCGAAAACTTTTGTTGGCTATGAATTTTGAAAACAATCGTTTTCAAAAAAAAGACAAAAGATTTTTGAGATTTGATAATCTTATTTCTGTTAACTTGAAGCTTAGCGTCTCTATAAACAAGTCAAATCATTTATCTATTGAAGATCAATTTGCTCTTTATAACGGTTTTATGCTCCTTAAATTGTCTTTGTTCTTGGTACAACCATTTTTTATGAAATATTTGGGATTTTGAATATTCGCCTCTTTTTTGTAGGTTTTTGTTTTCTTTTCACAGTGTTACAATATTTGGTGTCATTTGATTCGCAAATGTTGTGAATTGAGAAAACCTGCAATTGGATGTTTTTATTGTTTTTAATGAACAACCCAATGTTTATTTGGCTGGGACAACGTTTTCGTGCCAATTTTTTTTTGATATGACACATCCTGGATAATGAAAGTTCTCAATCGCTCTCTATGGAGGTGTAAAAGAATCTCTCGATAACTTCTTTTGATGCATATTGTTTCTAATCAGTTTGAAATAAATTCTTTTAAAAAAGCAATGTTTTATTAAACTTTGCCCTTTTGATCTTTTCTTGTCGACTTAATACCAAGTCGCATTGAAGAAAAGTCCCATGTTTGTTCTAATAAAGTACAGCTTAATCTTCTTAGTATAAGTTTTATCTGATGCCATTTTAATTTAGTTATTAATGGTTTCCAAAAAATGGACAACGAGTTTTGGTCGTAATTAATATTTGTAACTATTTGATTTTTATTGCCGTATTTTCTTGTAGTCATATTATGGTAGTCACAGTTCTCATAGGCCATCTAAGGTAGATTGTTTTATTCATTTAGTAGTTTGTTGAACGATATGATTATATGTTAATTTTTTTTATCTCCTCCTCATTTGGTAGAGAATAAAGTAAAAATTGTAGATGAGCGGGGTCGGAACTTAATGTACGAACGCACATTACCGAGCCTCCTTGTTTTTTCTAGATTCAAATGAGGGACGCCCTAGTAATCGAAGAAAAAGAACTGCTTGGTCTATGCAGCTGGTCTATTTAAGATTTCAAATAATATCTCTTTGGCCAACTGTTTACTGTGTTACAGTTTATCATGATGTACTAACCATAATGGAAGAACATCGCGCAAAAAATCATACATTAGTGAACTCAATGGACCGATAGATTACTTCCAATTGAGTTCAATAATGAAAATTGGCAAGGATTAAAAAAGGGACTTGTCGACTACTAATCTAAAGTTCATAATCGAAAATGAAATCTCACATCAAAATCAAAATAAGATGAAACAATTGAAATAATAACTAAAATAAATGCACCGCTAAACAAATTCTTTTAAATAGCCCGAGTTGTTGAGTTGTTGAGTGAAAAATGCTGAGTGAAATATTAGCAAAAACGTTGCACCTAAAATTTGTTCTACCCAAAACATCAAGAATCTAATGTCGATCAAAAATTCTGCAAAAAACCTTAAAAACCAGACGAAGGTATGACACAAACATTAGGCCGAAAATATTTCTGTAAATATGCAACAGCACAACAAATCATTTTTTGCCCAAACAAAAGTCGGGTGACGCTTCAAACTAAAATTTAAATCGATTAAATTGCCATTATGCCCGGATGTGATTGTGCGGTAACGAACAATGAGGAGAGATGCAAGGTTAAATCACTGTACTTTCACAGCTAATGCCCAGACTTGCATGTCAAGATTAGATGTTTGCGCACCGACGAATTGCGTTTCCGCGATGCATTAGGGGCGCCTCATAGAGGCCGCGTGTTGCACTCACCTGTAGACTTCACCCCTGACTGATCATTCTGTGCGTGAGTGCTCTACATGATTGGGAAGCCCAGAAAAAGAAACAAATTTCAAGTCAAAAAAACAACCTTTCAACAATAGCCGTGATTTGATTAATTCTAGAATTTCAAATGAGGAAATTTCATTTGGCGTGTCAAATTTGCATAATGGAAGATACGACATCTTATTCCTTGCACGTTGTAGAATTTGAAAAATCCTACTTTTCTCACAAAAGTGTCGCAATTGAAGGAGCTAGAACTTGAATTTCGAAAATCGGTTTGCTATAAATTGTTGCTAAGGCTGTTGGCTTGCGATTCACAGCCATTCCGCGAAGAGCACATATTGGGAACAAAAACGGGTGGACGTAGAAATTGATTGGATGCAATATTGATTTTCTGAGGGGGACCGAATTTATAAAAGTTGTTTATCATCTGGTATTTACCTGTGTGATGAAACTTGGTAGTGAGTAATTACACATTTGGGGTAAGTTCCATTGCTGTCTTTTTTGGGGAATTTGTTTTATAGATACCATGGGGGAGACCTTAAACTTCCAAACAAGGCTTGAATTCTTGAGTTCATAGTTTGACCAATTGATTAATTGGTAGCGTCATAAGTCTGAAACTGCTTTTGTTTTAGTTTGAATAGCTTGAATAGTAGTCATTAAGGTATAAAGAAGGCGTTCAGGTTATTCAATTGTTCTTTTGAAGGCATAACAAACTTTACGTAAGAAAGGCATAACTAATTTGGTCCATAATAAGAAGTGGACAAATTCTTTTGTTTTGATCACTCTCGTTCGTTGTTGCTTGATAGTTACTAAGGAGTAGAACAACAAGATTACCAAAACAGTACCATAACAGAGCTGTCGCTTAGGAGTTGACCTCTAGAGAAGTTGTGATAACAAAAACATTGTTGAGAGAGTTGAATTGACTTGATAAAATCAGAACACCGGTTTGTGCGATTGGAATTCAGATTACTTGAAAACACCGGAGAACCGCAGCTAGATCAAGCGGCTCAATTGAGAGCTTGTGGAATTGATAGAATAGTAGTTCTCCAGGGGAGAATTTGGTTACAGAGTTAAAGTTGTGAACCTTCTTTTAAAATAGTACTCTGGTTGAATTTTGATATGGTTTTGTGATCATTTACATTTTTTGAATATTCATTTGATGTTATTTGATTACTCGAATCAATTCAATATTCCAATAAGAGTTTCCAACAGCCGACAAGAGAAGCGTGGGGACAAATTAACCCTCCAATAGAAGTCCGAGAGCCATGAAAACACCCCTTTCAATTTGTTAGAGTTTTGGGCGCAAGTCAGTTCCCAGCTGGTCAGCCTAAGCAAAGTACAAAATTCTACAATGGCGTTCCTCGGTGGGCTCTCTCGAGACTTCTTGACGGTTGGATGGTCCTGACAACTGTGGTGGTTGCAGTTGAACAATAGTGATCTTTGCAATTGCGAACAACAAGAGAGCGAAGGAGAATTGATTGGTGCGACGACGTTTGAAGAAGAAAGCGGAACCCGTGGACAAAATCAAGTTGGAGGTTAACGGAGAGAGAGACAAAGAGAGAGAAAGCGAATGTGCACAGCAGATCACTTTGTTTTTTTTTTGTTTTAATTTTGTAGCCAATAAGCTCCCCTCATTGAAGTAATTGCAATCACTGAATCAGCAAGCGACTATCAAGATTTTTTCACTCCTGGATGAGCAGGTGACAGTATAATTAGGCCTCGCCAATTCGTCGGACCTTAGTCGGTTTGTTTTTATAGCTGCGAAGCTGTAAGCTGATCGAAGCTATATTGCGGTGCTCTTCGTTTTTTTTTGTTTCGTCGTCTGACGCTCTTTTTTTCGTTTTACATTTGTTCACACAGCAAAGCTGAAAAGGTCAAATATTCTGAATGACTTCTTCCTCTCACTAACAGCAATTGCGCGCGTGACGTCATTTCTCACTCGCTTTAGCGGTGGTTTTTAGGTTATTTGCGCGATTAGATTTTCATCATACGTGACTTACCTCACTCAATAAAATGACTTCTGCACTTTAAAACTTGAGTTTAATTTGAATTTGTTTCAGGTCAAAGGAACTCATATGTGCAGTAGAGGTCCCTAATGAGAGGCTTCTGTGGAATGAATGTAACAAGCTTTATTAATTAATCGCTGAAAGTTTTTTAGCCTAGTTTTTTGAGCGGAGTCATTTTTTTTTCAATTTAGATCTGTATCTGTTTCTATCTCTATTATATGGCACGCAGGTCTATTCTTTCGCAGCCATTCCGGCAATCTGCCGGCCATGTTCAGTTGAGTTGGAGATCAACTGTTGGTATTGTTAACATTTAGCTTTTCTCAAGATTAGAGGAGAGTGTGTTTTGACTTATTCAAGAGTGTAAATTGCGTGAGGCTGAGTTTGTGCAGAGAATAGAGTAGTGTATTGGCTTTCTAAGTGAGTTTCTAAGTGAGAGAAAGTTACTACAGGGCCTTGGCCAAGAACAAGAGATTTGTGAGGCAAGGTTGAGAGAAGGGGGGAATAGAGGTAGTCTAAAGAGGGAAAAGCTAAGTGAGAGCAAGTTATCCAAGACTGTCAATGTTAGTAATTGGTTGTTCTTGAGGAAAGAAGGCCAGTTCAGAGTATCGAGAGCTTGGAAGAGTAAGCTGGTATTTGGCAATTGACAGTGGTGAGCCTAAGGTTTCTGAGTGTAGAGTAGAGTAGAGAGAGAGAGAGAGAGAGAGAGAGAGAGAGATAGAGAGAGAGATTTTCCACGCGGTTTTTGTTTTCATTTATAACTAGAGGAACAAGGATCGGAGAGTTGGACTTTGAAGCAGAGAGCAAGGACAAGTTTCCAATGTATGCTTGTCATGGTTCAACAGCAGCAGGACGCTAGAGTAGAGTGGCAAAGCAGAATAAATCAGATTACAGAAAGAGTAGTTAATGATAACAGAAGAGGAAAGGGATCTTCTCAGACAGAGAAGACTGTAAGACAGAGCAGAAAGAGCAAGAGTTGAGGAACACTACGAATAAGTAGAGAAAAAAGCAATATTATTTTTAAACATGGATTGGAGTGCGTTCCCGTTTGTAGAATTTTTTCCGTCCGAAGGATTCCCGAATTGGGAGGACTGGAGAATGTGCTACATTGACGTTGTAGAAGTGATACAAATGAGTGGGGATCCAGCTATGGCGTCAATGCTTTGTCTTTTGAGAGGGTGGGTGTTGCATGCGGTTTCGTATTTGCCTTTCAGGTTCTGGTTGTCGGAAACCGGTGAAGTGGTAATGTCGTTAGAACAATACTTTGGCATCATTGAGAATAGGCTATCATTGAGAAAGGAAGAAAACAGTGATCGTATCGACAGTATTGGAAGTAGGGGAGAAGTATAATTAATAGGAAACTGGAAATTGAGAATGGTCAAGCGGATGGCAGTATAAAAAACTCCTCAAGCGAGAACTCAGCGGAAAAATTTGAGGTCATTGAAGATGGTTCGGAATTAGTCTGAACAAGATGCAGTAAACAAGATGAATCAATGAGGAACTTCGAGAACGCGGCAGATTTGCTACAATTGAGTGAGGAGCAGGCAGAACCTTTAGGTCTGAGTATGTTGGGAGAAGTAAACAGGGAAGAGCAAGTAGGTATTAAGTATCGGTACAATCAAAGAACCGGACAAGAAGTAATTGTGATCCCTGGGGAATGGCTCAAGGAAAACATTACTTCTACAGAGTTTGAGACGGAGTCATCTAAATGTTTTGATGAAGAAGCATGTCGAGGAAAAGAAAATATTTGTAATAGAGTTGAAGGACAATGCAAAAAGTTTGATGAAGAAAAAGGTTTGAGGGGAAGGAGAGTTACAGTCGCAAAATGAAAAGGAAGATGAGGAAAGACAGCAGCGCCGTGACATAGAGAGCAGGGAACAGATAAGAATACAGGAGGAGAGTAGGAAAAAGTTCGTGTCAAAGTTGGAGAAAGTAGACAAACCTGAGGGATTCGAGTACTATATAGACCATTCATCAGCGAACGATGGAGAAGAAGACTGTCTCAACGTTAGATATTCTGACTATGAGGGCAGTGACAATGAGGAGACTGAGCATCCTCCTGAGTTCGTTGGATGTACTCAAGAGACAAGCCCTAAGGATGCACATTTCGTGGCACCTGAGTTTTCGTCTCCAGTGGGAGGACGTGAAATTGATTTGAGAGAGATATAGTCCATTCATAGAATTTTTGCGGAATGCCTAGCTGATGACAATCTTAGAGCTAATTTGAATGAAGAGATTGGCACCGTAATTAAAAAAGCCACATGTATAGTTGAGAGAAGGTGTTGTTTATCTAGTAGAGATGAATAGGAGTCTTTTCGAAACAAAAACAAAGTCAAAAGGAAAAATAATGATCCTTTGTCCCTCAAGCGTTAGTTCTGGTACCTGGCAATGTACAGACTCACAGGATAATATGACGTGAGGATTTTTTAGACAGGGTGAGTGGCTTGACAACCCGGGTGACTTAAAAGAGAAACGATGGTGACTTAAATTGTAAAGAGTGACTTTACAACTGGCTGTAGTTTTTAATCCACTGGTGGGTCCTAAAGTTCAAGAATTTGAATTGAGGAGGAAATTAGTACACAAGCAAATATGGACCTTCAAAATGACAGGAGCGCAGTCCAGAATCTTAAAAATTTGAATAGACGATTTAGGATTCAAATTACTTCGAGGGGTTTCGAAATAGACTTCTTCTGGAAAACGACAGGGGTTCTTGAAATTAATGAATCGAGCACGTCTGAAGCTGACTGTGGTAACGTCCCGGAAAACTGCCTTTCAGTGGTTTCAGTGGTAGATCCTGGGAACAGTTCAGGTGAATGCAGATTACAAGTGCTGTCCTTAGGTAGAGTCGCTGAGTTGGAATGGAAAAACTCGTCAGTGAGTCCTATGAAGGGTATATGTGTAGCGATTTTCACCACAGGGCGGGAGCAACTCTCCAGTTTCACAAAAATATTGGAACGATTTGAAGCTTGTCTAGTTAATGACCAGGTGAAAACGAGTGTTCACAATAAGAATAAGGGAGTGATAGAGGCCTGCAGGCCTGATTCGGAGGAATGTCAAGAATTACAGAGGAGTTGAGATCGTACATTGAGTCTTGAGGACCAGTCATGCTTAAGTAGGCTCGAGCTTCGGGTCAGACTGGAAAAGAACTTGTCTAGAGCTGAACACCTGTGGCCAGAAGATGAGGATGAAGGGGAGCCTGTCCCGTGCGGAAGAGTAGTACTGAGCTTAAATGGGATGCCAAGTAAACAAGATTTTATTGACTTCCCCAATTTTAAAAGAAAACCTGAGTGTATTAGCTTGCCATAACAACTGGAGAACAGTTGAAGTGTCTTTAGTTGAGAAAAATTTGACAGCCTTGAAGCAGTTCTTTATGAAAAGCAAGATAGACTTAATAGAAGGATTTCATTTTCAATGCTCAAATCAAAGACGAAATTTAGGATGTCGAAGAACGGCTAGGCGGAAGAAGGTTGGTTTTGGAAGACAGCACAACAAATGCTATATAAAGCGGCACAGAAATCTTAAAAGCGATGTCGGAAGACGACATCTGGCAGGCAGGAAAGGCAGAATGGAGGCCCACTAAAGTCGCAGTGAGCAATCAGCGAAATCACGCGGCTCATGTAGTGCGGATTTGGGATCCATGAGATATTTTGAGGCGTTAGCCGAAGCGAGCAAATTTTGCAGTTCACTGGAGGACTTAGCAACTAATGAGCAGAAAACTGGGATGGGAGTCAAATTAGAGGTTTGAGCCATCAGCTATTTCACAGCACTAAGGTAACAGAGAAGTTGATCAAGCCGAGAGTTGCCTACGGAGTTCTAAATAGCGCTAAGAGTTCGGAGCACGACTTCATCTTATCGTCGAGGGATGACAACCAGAGCAGAGGGGACAAGTTCCATTCGTTGGGTGATTTGCAGTACCTGTTGATCAATGCGATGAATTTGGTACACAGCAGAAGGGAGGAGACCAGCAATCAGTCCTGCAGTCGGGCAGACGTCCGGCTCAACGTTGCTCGGAACACGATATTGAGAGGATCAATGTGGCTTCAGACAATTCGAAAGGAGAAATGGTCTTCGCTTGAGCTGCTGAGGAGATGGTGTTGGAGGAGGAAACCTCCAGATGTGGGGTGGCTGACCAGTGAGGAGATGGGAGGACATCCCTTCAAGCATCGAAGGAGGAAAGATTTTGAGATATTACAGTCGGTGTCATTGTCTCCAGCACGATAGCTTCTTCTTATTTTAGTATCTAATCTTGTGTTTCAAATTAGTTTCTGTGTCTAATCATTGGTCGATAAAGTGCTAAAGTTAGTCCGAAATATTGGTAATGGTGTTAAGTTTGTTTATGTGGCGAAATAATTGTTTGATATTGTTACTCGAACTATAACTGGTGGCGGGTGCATAAAGTATCAGTGGTTAAACATCGAAAATTGGTTTGTGAAAATTAGTTAGAGCAAACTAGTTGTATATAACTAATCTTTAGATAGTATTAGATAGATGAGTTGAACCGATTTAACTGAATTGATGGTTACTAAATTGTTCAAATGGAGTTTTTGGTGAGATGGCCGGAGTAAATGATGAAAGTTTCAACGGTTTAACTAACCAGTTATTTTTTAGATAAGACCTAACAGAAATTGGTATTGAGTTGCCTTTTTATTAGTTGTTTTATGTGTTCTATCTATAACATAAAACGAGAGAAGTTTTTAATTTGCGTAACCCTTATAATATTTTTAGTCAGAATTGTTCATTTGAATTCATATGCTGTAAATTTGGTAAAGGTTCTAGAATAAATCGCTGCTGTACTATTAATACTTATTCGTTGTTAGCGATGGTTCACAAATTGGTCTTATAGTCCTATATTGAGTGAATAAGCCCGTTGCGATGTGTTGGGGATTTATTAATGGAGAAAGTAAGGCGTATATGCAACGAAAACGACTGATAAGGGGAATACATTACTTTGAACAAACAAACGAAACTTCATTAGGATTAAACAATTTTGGAAAATCAGATCAAACAGAGTTTTAGCAATTATTCGTGAGAATAATTGTCTAGAAGGGAGAAGTGTACAGTTTGAGAAATCCTACTTTTCTCGCAAAAGTGTCGCAATTGAAGGAGCTATAACTTGAATTTCAGAAATTGGTTTCCGACAAATTGTTGGTAAGACTGTTGGCTTGCGTTTCAACGCCATTCCGCGAATAGCAAATATTGGGAACAAAAACGGGTGGACATAGAAACTGATTGGATGCTATATTGATTTTCTGAGGGGGACCGAATTTATAAAAGTTGTTTATCATCCGGTATTTACCCCAGTGTGATGAAACTTGGTAGGGAGTAATTACACACTTAGGGTAAGTTCCATTGCTGTCTTTTTGGGGGAATTTGTTTTATAGATACCATGGGGGAGACTCTAAACTTCCAAACAAGGCTTGAATTCTTGAGTTCATAGTTTGACCGATTGATTAATTGGTAGCATCATAAGTCTGAAACTGCTTTTGTGTTAGTTTTAATAGCTTGAATTGTAGTCATTAATAAATAAGGAAGGCGTAACAATTGTTCTTTTGAAAGCATAATAAACTTTACTTAAGAAAGGCATAACTAATGTGGTCCATAACAAGCGGACAAATTCTTTTATTTTGATCACACCTGTACGTTGTTGCTTGATAGTTACGAAGGAGTAGAACAGCAACATTGCCAAAACAGTACCATAACAGAGCTGTAGCTTAGGAGTTGACCTGTAGAGAAGTTGTGATAACAAATACATTCTTGAGAGAGTTGAATTGACATAATAAAATCAGAACACCGGTTTGTGCGATGGGAATTCAGACCACTTGACGACACCGGAGAACCGCAACTAGGTCAAGCAGCTGAATTGAGAGCTTGTAGAATTGATAGAATAGTAGTTCTCTAGGGGAGAATTTGGAGAGTTAAAGTTGTGAGCCATCTTTTAAAATAAAATTCTGGTTGAAATTTGATTTGGTTTTGTGATCTTTTACATTTTTTATTTATTTATTTGATGTTATTTGATTACTCGAATCAATTCATTTTTCCAACTAGAGTTTCCTACAGCCGACAAGAGCAGCGTGGTGACAAATTAACCCTCCAATAGAAGTCCGAGAGCCATCAAAACATCCCTTTCTATTTGTTAGAGTTTTGGGCGCAAGTCAGTCCCCAGCTAGTTAGCCTAAGCAAAGTTTAAAATTCTACACACGTATTGATTGATTTTCAAATTATCTAACACCAGAAGGTTTCGAAAAAGAAGAACGGAATTTATGATCAATGATATCTAGAAATTTTTTGGCTCGTTTTTACGTTCAATACGTTTAGATCAGGAACGCTGCCAAATCACTAATTTCTGCAAAATCAACAGCATTATATAGACTGAGGCATCCTTTCATGACCATTGTTCAACCGGTTTAGTTGAGGGTTCAAAAAATAATAAAATGCTGTTTAGGTTGTATGAAAGTAGCCTAAAAATCCAATTTCAATTGTCTTTAAACTCATTTATATATCAATTATGCATTTCGAAACAAAAAGTAATAATCCTCTCACGACCGATGCACTGTTTGGATTAAAAAAGACCAGCAGACCTCCAAGCAATATTAATATTGAATCTGACTCAGTCTACAATTTGACTCTGAGAACAATCTATTGAGTGAGAAGTGTTCGTTTGATAAATCTTGCACGTACACTAAAGTTGAAATTTTTTGAAGGCGAGCACAATGGAACGCAAATCGGCGAAAACAGATTGTTCAACTATAAAAACAGGTGTATTAATTATAAAATCTAATATCTCCCGTGTGCTCCGAGTACGCTTCCTTGAACAACGAGCAAGAAAATAACGGACTGTTCCGCAAATACAAACACTTCTCTCACCTGTGATCAGACGCCAATTGAATTTTCGACATCTAGAGTGCGAACCAGTCTACTACGGCTTTCCAAAGGAAGGCAGTTACAATTCTATAGCTTCATACCCATCTTCCTGGTCCATTTAAAACGCGAAGAAAATCAGGTGAGTTGCAAGCCAATTCATCAACCGACGACCATCGACAATTTTTACTCCAGTCCCCTGTTCACCGTGTGATCCTTGTATTAGACCGTGTACTTGGACACCACCGGGACCCTTGGAATCACATGAGGGAAGGACATTAAACAGTTTATGACAACAAAAAAAAACAGAATATATGCGCCATTCATTTGAACAAAAATTACAAACTTAATTGTATTATTATTAATAGCTATGAGAACCAGCAAATACACAAATTTTTGTTATAATAACCAGCAAAAATTTCAATTACTTATCTTACTGTTTATTAGCCGCCGTCAGCCTCCCAACGGCTATTATTTAGGTGCACTCCTTTTTTTAAAATTTTACAATGATAGATTCGTCTCATCCTATGAGGTCATAGAACTCATGATCAGCGCCAAAATACACATTAATATGTTCGCACAGGCTCGTAAAAACAAAAATTTTGTTCAACGAGGAGACATCCGTTGTTTGTAGTTGTTTGGTTACGTGCAAGTGTAAAATTGAGCAATTGTGGTTAAATGGTCATAGTTGCGGTTAATTTGAAGGCAGATTTTTCTACATGTTCTACGTCTCGAAGAGCAATATCATTTTCTACAGGTTTTTTTATTGCTCTCAAACAAATTTTGTAGAAATTATATTAGTCCTGTGGTGTATTCACGACTCGAAGAGGATCATTGTTATCCTACAGGTTTTAAAGACTCGAGCGATGAGTATTGGCATTCAATTGGTTTTTAATAGCCGCCCTCAGCTGCTCTGCCGGCTATTATAGCGCTTCTAATTTTTTTTACAATCCAAATAATTTGAAATGTATTGGGGCGCTGCATTGTTTTAAGATCTGTTCACACATTTGCATGATATTTGAAGTGGAATTGGAGTAGTGATTTTGGTCACGCCGAAACAGGAAGGGGAGCGAAAAGGCTAGTGGTTTTGCTCTAATTTTAAAGTACAGTGAGAATTTCGATTTTTTTCTATCGGATTTTTTTATAAATGGTTTTTCCAATCCATTCAGAGTTCATTCTAGGCCTAATTTTTTTGTTTGAACAAACTTGTAGAAATGTTTTTCTCAATTCACTCAGAGTCCGTTCTAGGTCTGGTTTTTTTGTTTCTGAAAATTCTTTAAATTGTACGTCAGAACTTGTCCTGCTATGTTTTTTTTAAATTCGCCTTACCTTTTGATCTCTTATTTTTCAAGTTTTGTGGTTCCTTGTGCTGTTAAGTCTTAAAAATGGTTATGAAAATGGTTTCTAACTCTTACGTTATTTAAACTTATACGAAAAAGTTATAAAAATTGTGCTGTGAAGACTTGAGTTATAAAAATTATAAAATACAAGCTATAAAGACACTGTTTTTTTATAGCTGTCAGACAAAGTTAATATCATTTTTTTTGCCATGTGGTGTAAGCCTTCATTTGGTTGCAGTGTTTAACATTTTTGCTGAATCTTATAAACCGTATCCAAGATCATATATGGCGTCTTAGGTTCAATATTTAAGATCCTATTGGTTTCCTGGATACCATATCCAAGATCATAAAATGTTCCATCAATGGGAAAACCATCGAAACTACCAATTTAATGTAAAATCATGAAAATCATACCAGACGATATATGGCTTCTTAGAAACCATAGCAAGATCGATCATGCAAGAAATTTTGCCTTTACGTGGATGGAACCATATATGGTCTTAGAAATGTTATCTAAGAAGGGTCATCCCGGATTTTTATGCGACTGTTCAACTGACCGACTTTTCGTCTGACTCATTTGACTTTTCGTCCTCAAAAACGGGAGAAACTGGTAGTGCTCGGAGGGGATTAAGTGGCCGGACAGCTCTTTTAGAGCCTTTCGCCCTACAAGTCTCTAAGTATACGATTCACCGAAACCTCTTTGAAGAGACAATTTCCAGATGGGAAGTGCGGTTCTTGGTGTTAAAAGTTTGACGCCCCTCTGCCCCCCCCCCTCCTCAGTCACCCACACCTAGCCCCTCCCCCAACCCCCCGTCCACCCTCCTCCAACCTGGCGATTTCAACCACCCTCACGTCCAGCTCTCCCACAGCCCTATCTATCCCCATCAGTTGACCCTCACATCACTTGACCCCCCCCCCACCCCTCCCGCTCACTCCACATCCACCCGATGCAGCTTGCTACTAACGAAGCTCACCGCAGTTTCGATAATAAAACCTTGCTCTGCAAATCTGGGATTTATTTTTTAGCTCAACTCAGAAAATTTGATCTGTGAATCGGTTATTAGAAATTACCAAGTTCAAGCTAACGCAACATTTAAATATCGTTATTCATCCCTGGAAGCCCGTAATCAAAAGTTTGCTTGTGTTTATGCATAACAACCTGTTTAGAAATCAGCCTGGTTCTGGTGGATGAAATGGGCCAGTGCACGAGTGAAGAGGACGGAGTAGCCCTTCTGTTTGCTCTTTCAACTATGCTGTGCACATCTAAATGTTACAGGTACTGGACTATTTTTATTCCCCGGGCATTCTATAAATGGTCTTCTTTGATATTTTAGAACTGATAGTTTATGTATTGAACCTATTTAGCTTTTTCTTATGAATGAATCTTCTCGTAATCTCGTATAGAATTAACTCATGCTTGTACTGCTGAAAATGTGCTCCACTATAAAGTCATTCCACTCAACCAAATAATACCCTTTTTAAGCAAAATCACACACGGAAAATTGCCTGATCAGGATAGGTTATCCACGGAAAATTGCCTGATCAGGATAGCTTAACGTCAATTACGATGCAGAGGTATACCCCAAAATTTCCGACTTAGTAAAAATCACGCGAAACATTGATACATAAAATGAATGAAATTAGGAGACAAGCTTTGTATCTTATTTTTCGCAAAAGAGGTTGGGCTTTTTGCAACTAACAAATTAAGATACTTTAAAAATTAAAAATAGGTGACAAGTCTTGTAGCACGTTTCCGCTCATTTTAGGTATCTATTTTTTGCAATAAATTTATCTCTAATTCGCAAATGAGCCTAGTTAAATGCGCGCTTTTGAGAATGCAAAAGTAAATTCAAGTTTTTTAATTGAGCCTGCAAAAGTGATTTGAAGGTTTTAAAGTGGTTTATAGATGTCAAATAATGACGCGACAAAATATTATATATGTGTTATAATTTAAGTGGGAGCCATTTTATATGTGATATACACTCTTTTCCTGCTTCTGATTTTAATATTTATGAGAATCATTTATGGAGAGAGAGAGCGAGAGATAGAGCAGAAGGGAGGAATTTTCCAGAAAAAGTCATTAGACAACTGTAAACCTGTAAATAGACAAAAATAATTACAGACACCTATAAACCTGTAAATAGGCGCAATAAAATGATTATTCAAAATTTAAAGGATCCCTGTAATCTAGTGAAAAGACGCAAAAAGTGGCCAAACAATTGAGGGATTTTTGAGAAAAAAATACGACATTCAAAACAGACGCAGATTTGAGACATTTTTCAGAAAAAAAATGCTAATCACTTCACTTGTAACAGTAATCAATTCAACTGTGATTTACCGCAATTTCCCTCTGTCCAATATTATCTTGTCATGGACAAAGAAGAGGGCTTAATAAGTTGCTACAGTTCAAGCCATCGTTTTATAGATAGACAAATTTACGTAAATACTAGGTTTTTCGATGATATAGCCAATTCAACCATGTAGTATAAAAAACAAAAATTTTAAACTGGGAGATTTTTCAGAAATTAATTCATTTACCAAACTTTAGTAAAATTATCTCAAAAACGTGATGCTTAAATGCAAATATAAGCCTGAAAAACCATGAAGAAATTGTGAGGTGACGACCAAGAATATCAGCTAACGCTATTTCAATTTTCCATTACCATGAAAAAAACAAGTTTTTTTAGGAATTAATTTGTCAAATTTTCTGAGAAAAACCCAAAAAAGGGGTTTGCGCGATTCCAATTCAATTTTCCGGCCTCTACAACTTTCATCAAATAAAAACATTGTGATAAATTTAAGCCCCATATGGTATATTATTAACCTTTAAACCATTTTTAATGGCTGTCAATTAATAAACGCGCATTAAATTAGGCTTAATTGTGGATTATAAACACATTCAGTGCGAAAATTAGATGCCTTCAGAGCGAAATAGAGTTATCTTACGTGCGAAAATAGAATACATAAATCGAGCAGATTCGTGATATGTATTGGGCACGAAAAATAGGATACACAGCTTGTATCTCAAATTTGCGGTTGAAATTTGAACACTTTTGCGAACGCGGGTTGCGCAATTCCCTTCAATTGCCTGTTTGTGCTTAACAGATCTTTTTTGGCAATATTGTTGCATTTTCAACGTATCAGCATAGGAAAAACTAACAAGAGATACGCATATCGGGCAAATTTGCCTGTGACGGATTGGGTATACCTCTGCGGTGTACAGTGTGTGATTTTGCTTAAGAAGAGCTATGATTTGTTTGAGTAGAATGACTTTATAGCAGTGCACATTTTCAGCTGTGCATGAATAGAATGACTTATTCCAACAAACCTAATGGGTGTTATTTTTTAAAAACAGTTGATTCATACTTTTTTGTTTTCTTCCTAGAACTGTTAGTTTTTTGTTCACTTGTACGTCTCATGCTGTCAGGTGACATTGAATAGATTCCAGGACCTCATCTGGAAAATATGATTGAGTATTCAAGTTACTTAAAAAACAGAGGAACAAGCCACTCGCCGTTATTTTTCCTTAATAATTGTCAAAACTTGAAGAACAAGTTTGAAGAGTTTGCAAACTTTTTGCAAACAGCGCCCATTAATACGTTTCTCGCTGTAACTGAAACCTGGTTGGACACTGATTGTAATATTGAAAATAACTTTTTAACAGCATCGCGTACTTTCTTTGGGAAATGTAGATCAGACAAAACAGGGTCTTCAAAGGGCGTAGGAGTAGGTATTTTTGTCCCAAAAAACTTTACCGCCGATATTAAATCAAGCCATGAAACAGTTGATGAGAGTTTTTTTGAATCCATTTGGGTTGAAATAACTGACCCTTTGACTGAAAAATTACTTGTTAACGTTTCTTATTGCCCAAACAAATGTCTTAACGTCTTGGTGAGTATTTTCTTGATCGGTTAAGTGCCGAATTATCGGGAGCATATAGCGTTACCGATAAAGTTATTTTGCTGGGAGACTACAACTTGAAATATCTGAAAAAGACAGAAAAAAGTAAACTAGACATTTTTGCGTCAAATTCAGGATTAGAAATTGTTAACCTAAGGGATGCAACCAGATGTACTGATAAAATATTTAACCTTATTGATCACAGTTTCGTTTCAAAAGATCAGATAATTGCCTACAATGTCACAACAACCCCTTTTAACTCCGACCATTTTCTTGTTATTTTCGAATCAAACCTCTCATTGAAATCTGAGAGTGACAACATAATAACGATGAGAAATTTTCGACTTTTCTCACGCTCTAAATTTAACAGAGATCTTGCCCTTGCCGAATGGTGTAGAATGTACCAATGTGAGAATGGCAACGATATGTTTGATTCATTCCTCGATATTTTTGTGAAAATTGTGTTAAAAAAGGAGAGAAACTTTTAAGAATTCTAAACCCTGGTTAACACAAGAATTGAAACATTTGATTGCAGAAAAACATTTTTTTGTTCAATAAATGGAAAAAAATTCCTGATAGCGAGACGTACAAAGAATTTAAGCGCGTACAAAGAATTTAAATTGAGTGTTAAAAAAAGGGGAGAAACTTTTAAGAATTCTACGCCCTGGTTAACACAAGAATTGAAACATTTGATTGCAGAAAAACATCTTTTTGTTCAATAAATGGAAAAAAATTCCTGATAGCGAGACGTACAAAGAATTTAAGCGCTTAAGAAACTTAGTTAATAGGAGACTAAGGGAGGCGCACAACAATTTTTGCATAAATTTTTTCCAAAATTCACCAACAAGTAAGGAACAATGGAAATTCATTAAACAAAAGACCAGTCCGAATGAAATAATTGTCAAGGTTGATGAAATCAGATTAGACTTTGGTGAAATTTCAAGGGAACCAAAAAATATTGTCAATTGTTTGAATAGATCATTTGCTAATCTAGGTGTTTTCAAAGGTTTGGATATTGCTTGTAAATACCCTGATAAACTTAATATACCGGAATTCACATTCAGAACTGTGACTAGAAAAGAACTTTGTTCAGTCATTGACTCGCTGGACGATAACAAAGCAGCAGGACCTGGTGAAATCTCAATTTGTCTCATAAAGTCTTGCAAATTAGTTGTAGGCGAACATCTAAAATTCGCCTTAAATGAGTGCATTAGGGAGAAAATTTTCCCAATTAAAATGAACCTAGCCTATGTAACACCAATTTTCAAAAAAGGTGATAAATTAGATAGCACAAATTATCGACCAACTTCTGTAACTCCAAGTTTTGCAAAAATTTTTGAGCGCCTCCTTTGGATCAGATGATGGAGCTCATTGGTAAGCATAAAATTATAAACAAAGAGCAGTTCGGATTTCAGAAAAAAAAGTCTGCAACAGATGCAATTCTAGAACTGGTTGAAACAGTTTCGGCTAATTTGGATCAAAGCAAAGAAACTGTTGCTATTTTTCTAGACCTTGCAAAAGCGTTTAATTCCATTTCGCATAACATTTTCCTTAAAAATTGAAATTTATGGTTTTTCCCAGGAAGCGAAAGAATTACTGTTTTCATTTCTTGCCAACCGAAAGGTAAAACTTAATGGCATATTCTCTGATTGTGAAATTTTGAATCACGGTGTGCCACAAGGAACTGTTTTAGGACCACTCATTTTTCTTTTGTATGTGAACGATTTCTCATTTAATATAAGCACAACGGAAAAAGTTATCCAATTCGCAGATGACACAAGTATTTTCTGTTGTGGACAGAAAGGTAGCTTACATGGAAAAGTCACGAAAGTTTTACAAAAAAAACAGAAGAATATTTAGAGATGAACAAACTAACTTTGAATACAAACAAAACCGATTTAATCTTTTTCTCGAGCGATAATTCAGATTTCAGATCTATTTTTTACAAAAACGAAGTTCTCACAACACAAAAAAGTTGCAGATATCTTGGTATTCAAATTTACAGGAATCTTAGTTTCGGGGGGCAGCTGAATAAAACCTTGAAAAAGATGGCTCGTGCTATCAGATCAATTTACCTTATAAGACATCAAGTTCCCCTGAACGCGCGAATTCTTCTTCTCAAATCACTTGTGTTTTCACACTTATCATTTTCGGCAATTTTTTTTTCAAAATTTATCTGCAAAAAGCCTAAAACGCCTTAACCGACAGATTAACTGGGGTATAAAGGTGTGCTTTCTACGCAAAAATTATGACAAAGCGAGAGATCTGCTAATCCAGACAAAGACCCTACCAGCTGAGCTAATAATAGCAAAAATGTCGCTAATCAAATTTTGTTATGATATCGCTAGGCCTGAAAATTCTGAAAAATTTCACGGGTATCTGAGTATTCATCAAAATACTCGAACAAAACAATTCAAAATTAGACAAAATGCCAAAACCAGCTTTGGAATGAATTCGATTGTTCGTCAATGCGTACAGAAGTGAAATAAGTTACGACATTAGCTTCGGTTGGCAAAAAATGAAAACGTTTTTAAGAAAACGTTGAATGATTTCTTGCTCTCACAACATGAAAAAATTCCTTTGAATAGTAACGTAGGAGCTTTTGAAAGTTATTTTTATTTTTAGGAAGAAAACAATCAAAAGAAAATTTTAAAATATGATTCCTTAAGAAATGTGTTGATGTTTATTATATTATTATTGTTTGAATGATTTGAAATATCTTTTGTTTCAGGTATATTTAACGTATAACCGTATGGTTATAATTTTAATTTACTTGTTGCAAAAAAAAAGAATAAATTAATTCTATATGGGAATATGAAGAATCATTCATAATCCTCTTGCTTGAAAATTTGATTTGGATCCCAGTGAAATAACCGAAAATGTTGGCCATAATACCTGTTAAGATAAATCTTACGTATGTGCCACAACTTGCATACTTTCCAAAAAATTAGATATTGTTAGATATTGTTTCATTATGATATCCAGACTATTCCATATTTATCATAAAAATTTATGACCTAGTTCTGCCAAATCACTCTTAAATTGACAAAAAAATTATGATAAAGAATGTCTCGGCATATATTCCGAGTTTTGCTTCACTGCAGGTATCAGTTCATATAGATACTACTTATTCTCTACTTGTTTTAGCGTGATAAGTACTCACTACTTGCAACTAGCAGAGATCGGAGAGATGTTTCTCAACGCCTCTTGTTTTCACTTTGAAGTACTGCTTCCAACATGCGCAAGGCATGACAACAACAATTCACAGGCAGATGAAACAAAAACCGAATTGGAACAGAGATACGAAGAAAAGTATACATACAAGCTCAAAATGGGATTTACCAAGGTATTCATAAAAATAATTTCATTGAGGTAACACCAACAATAGGAAAAGCTATGATTTGCATCTCAATTTCTTTGATCGATCAAATTTATGGAACAAAAGTTTCATAAGAAGTATGAGTATCAGTTTAGGACTGCTATACAGCTTTATGAAATCAGAATTCAAAAAATTAATAATTGTTCAGAAAATCTACGTTTTGATGCGACGTGCTATCACGTTTTTTCCAGAGTTTTGAAATGCTAATGTTCCGACCCTGCTTATCCACAAGTTTGGTTTAATTGTCTACAAAATCAGGAAAAGATGGAAAACCTTCAAAAAATCTTACATTTTGATCAAAAATAATTGTATGATTTAAAAAAATTCTCCCAACTCAAATCACCTACTAAAGTAAATACTGCCACAGTCGTGGGCCGATGAGACTGGCCATTTTTGAGACTACGAGATAAATAAAAAATCAATTAACAACAACAAATATGTATACCAAATAACTATTTTTTGAAAAAAAATTACATAATAACAAAGTCAAAAGGCGTCAAATAACAAAATAGCATTAAACTAAAAAAAAATAGTTTGTACTTCACTGCAAAAAATATGAGAACAGTCCGTGATGAGACTCGGTAGCAAGTAGACAAAAATACCAAAAGTGGCAAAGCTGCGAAAAAAAACGTTTTTGTGTTCTTGAAAACAAATAATTTCATATAATGAAAACCATGAGATATCAATTGAAATTTTTGAAGAGATTCAAGTTCATTCATACCTCACAATGAAGAGGGTGAGGCCTGTCAATATCCAGAAAATGTCGTACGTCTACAAAAAGAAACGACAAATTCATAGGAAAAACAAAAGTAAATTTTGCAAGAAAACTGTGTCGAAGCTCTAAAAAAAATTTGTTCCATTAGTAATGATAAAAAATCAACTCTGCTTTGTCTGAATACCAGCAAAAGGTATGCGACTTCTGAATACTGAGATTAGTTGACAACTTTCTTTAACAAAATTACAAATATTCAGAACTTAAAAAATCAATTGAATTTTTCAAAAGCAATTATTTTCAAAACGTAAACATTAGCTACAAACTGATTCAATTAATAGGTTTTCTTATTTCTCAACAAAACTTTTGATATCTATCTTTTTTCATAATGTGTCATACATTTGCAAAAAAAACATAATTAAACGAAAAATAATAAAGAATATATTGCAAAAAAAACCCGCATCGAAGCCTTTGAAACAATGAGCGAGGCAAAAAAAATCGGATAATGTCTTTTTTGCGAGACAAAATTCAACAATGTCTTTGCCCAACACCAGTAAATTGATATGTGACATGTTTTTATTGAAACTAGGAGAAGAATTGACAAAAAAAGAACCTCAAAGTGCAAATTTAAAAATTATGCCTTAAAGCTTTTTTGAAAAAAACTGAGTTCAAGTCATGAAAAACTTTAGCTATCAACTGAAATCAGTGAAAACCTTTCCTGTTTTTCCCGAGTAAGTTGTTAAGAGGACCTGCAATTATCCAAAATTTATCATACGACTAGAAAAAGAACTAAAAATGAAGACAAAAACCAAAATTGAATTAACCTTTTGCCAGAAACCGGCATCGAAACCTTTAAAAGAAGAAGCAATGCATTTTAAACGTATAGTTTATTACTTTCAATTGCCTTTTTCATGATGAAAAATAATCCGATATGCTGCGACCTGTACTTAATGACACTGACTAACAAGCAGACAAAAGAGAACAGTAAACTGCAGTTTTGAAAAGTACGTCTGTAAATTCTTTTTAAAAGGTTTGATTTCAAGGTCATGAAAAGTATTATTTATTATTTGAAATCATTAATAAGGTTCTTTCGTTTTTTTCATAGGTAGCCACGAAGACCTGCTAGTTTCCTGAGTGTGTGACGCGGCTTCAAAAATAAGGACAAAAAAAGACAAAAGCAAAATAATCATTTAAGTTCTGCTAGAGGACGGTGTCGAGGCAGTAAACCCATTGCCTATTCACTGACTAACTCAGGTTTTCATTTTTACAGTTTTTTGACGGACCAATAAGGTGAAATTTGACTTGTCAATAATGTGATAAGACAGAAAACTAACCTCAATAAGAGGAAAAAGTCCAAAAATCAAAAAGTTTTCGTGAAAACTCGTTTTTATCAAAGCAGAGAAACCATTATTTGAAACGTAAAACCTCAAAAAACATTGAATTTTGAGCCATTAGAAAGACAATGCGACATATCTTTGCTGGCCTTGAGCTGCAGTTTGACCAAAAAAAAAAGAAAAATGTCTCTAAGCTCAAAAACTAATTGTTTATTCTGAAAATGTGTGTTTTTAAAAGTCAAACAACCCCCAACTTTCGACTTAAAACAAGATTTTTATCTTTTTGATATTGGTTAGGAAACCAATTGGATCTGTCATTACTATTCTTTGATTGATTTGAATTGTTGCTTTCAGTATTTAACGTAAGAAAGCAAAAAAACCTCTGCTTGCTATTTTCCTGCGTCCATTAGGATTACATAGTTGTTTTCTGATGTCATGGATATGGATAATTTGAAAAAAACTTAGTATATCAAAGATAATTTTTTGTTGCATAATTATCGTGTTAAATTAGCAAACAAAAATTTAATTCAAGAACGTTCTCAAAATTTACATCTGGTTTAAAGAATCTTATTTTCTTCTGTTTTTGATGAAAAGGGCTAAATTTTGAAAAAGTTATAACAAAACATTGTTACACATTCGTTACCAATTTTAACATATTTTTTATATCAAAATTTGTGAAAAAATTTCTTAGAAATACGGAATATGTGAACAGTAGCAACGAAAATCAGTCAATTGTTCACAAAATTTTAAACCTCAAAAAATCCGTAGAAAAAACGATTTTCAAAATTTTTTTTAAATTATGTTTTCCTTACTGGACGGGCTTTCTAATGATACCACTCACAACCCGCTACGATCGACCAAAATAGACTGAACAAAAAACCCATTTGAGTAAATAGTAAATTGACTAAAATAAGTCGGAACAAAAATGTCAATTAAGCTTTATTATCTACTTGCGGAACAGGAAAAGTTTCCTAGGGCTGTTCATAGAAGAAAACTATCAAGAGGGCTCCTGAGAATTTAGGAGTAGCACAGAATGTTTCAGCATAAATCTCAAGTTTTAAAATGTCTTCCATTAGCAAGGAACAGCTTTAGCAGCAGTTCAGGAACATCTTTCTTTTAATTAGTAAAATGAGCTGAAAATATTATAATAATCAATTAAATGTTTCTTACCAAAATTAACAGGAATTTTCATTTCTTTTTTGGCAAAACGAACCTTAAAATCTAACAGGAGCAGTCTTTTGGAAAAGTGAAAATAGTGATGAACAGAATAAAACAATTAAACACCTTCTCAAATGTCTGGTTTATGCAACAAAAACATTTGCAGAACCTTTTGCTGCAGTCACAATTCAATAGAATAAAACTGTCCAAAACCTGTTTTTATGCGTCTCAGGGTTACCCGCTTGCTCCTTACATAAAACTTGTTTTATTTTAAGTAAGATTCGAAACTATTTTGGTGTATATCTAATTTTTTAATCGGAAAACTCAGGCTCAATTTTTTTGACTTCATTCCGCAGAATTTTGGTTTCTCAACAGCATAGTTTTGTGGTACAGATTTCTAACAAAAATTGTTTTTATGATTTTATCTGCTTTGCCTTCAAATTTCATTTTTTAGAATTATCAGGAATCATTAGCATCATCCATCAATTATCTTCAAAATACAATGCTTAATCTCCAAAATAAGATCTTATTATTAGGTGGTAAATGGTAATAACGAAAATAAAATTCATGGTGGGTGCGAGGCAGTTCTTATTCCAGACGTAATTGAGAAACAAAAATTGCGGCTAGTCAAATTTAATAATTGTAGGCTATGCTTAAAACGAAAGTTAAATTCAACGAGATTATATGTTAAGCAAATCTACTCATCACGAAGACCGAATTTCATAATAAGAAGTCACAAAACAAAATCCAAAAAAAATCGCTTTCAGGACCTCTCGTACTGTGGGAAAAACCGCTTTTGTACGCAGCGTCAGAATGTAGATATTCTGATTAATTTTTAGTTTTGTAGGTAGTTGCTTACATAGGTGCTTCAATTCAATCAATTAATAGCAAGACGCTGAAAAAAATTCAGCTTTTTTTTAGGAGCTAAGCTAAATCTGCAATTTAGCGTTGATATTTTATGGTGCGAGAAGTTCAATTAATGTCTAACTATGTCTAGTATTTCAAACGTTGGTTTCATATCGTTTTTTTTAGTTTTGCCATAAAACAGCAGAAATATCGTTCTAAATTAGACCATATCAATATTAACATACTGTTGATTTCATTTGCAGAAGGAAATTAATTTACTTCTGCCAATGAAATCAAATGTGTGTTAATATTGTTCTGGTCTCATTTAAAACGATATTGCAGTTTTATGGTTTTATGTTAAATTGGCAAAACTAAAGATTTGAGCGAATTTGTTTTCTGGAGAAAAGTTTTTAGACTAAAATCGGCAAATTGATTATTGTTCTTAGAAGCCGCAAAGCGATAGCCAAGGCTAGTATTGGTCTACTCTTGGTTTTTTATTTTGTCGTCAAGATTTTTGGTACGACCATATAACTTCACAATCGCGTCAAATACGCTTTTTTCTTCATTTGTTCATACAATTTAAACTAAAGTGTGTACGTGACGTCAAATTCAAATTCTTTTGGAGCGAATTTTATTGTTAATCTGTATGATTAAGTTTTTTGTAACAGGTGCAACTCTAAATGAAGGTTGTTTGAGGGCAACCAATAGAAGCCGCGATAAGTTATACAGACTCTTAATCAAAATACAACATCTCAGCATTTAATAAGAATAAATTTCCAGTTTTGGTTTGTTTCGCCTACTATCTTTTTGAGACTGCGGATCTGCGAGGCTTTTGCGGCTATTTTCTGGCAATCTTACTATTTTTTGGAGTAACGTGATCTTTTGTTTCAAGGAATTTCCTAAAATCTTCTGAGTCATTTCTAGGCCTAGATTTTGTTTGGTCAATTTTAATTTCCAGAGCAGTTCAAGGCATAACATGGCCAGTCCTCCACTTCCTTGATTTTTGTTACAACTATTTCATCACTTGCCAAAAATCAAATTGGAAACTTTCTGTGACCTCTGCCACTCAGCGGTTGAATTTATGTACGGTTGAATTTGTTGTTTATAGCTAAATAGGGTGATAATTTTTTTAAGGCTGACATGAATGACATCACTCAAACAAAATTTTGGTTGGAGTTAGCTGAAAAGAGTTATATCTGAGCCAGGAAAAACATGACAAAATTAATGGGAGAAAAAATTGCGAAATTTGAGGTATCTGTTGGTGGCTGCTGGGTTCTATAGTGGGTCCAATGTTTTTCATCTTGTACTGTTTTTGATCTTTAACATAGACAATTTCCCTGATAGTTTAAATGAAAAATACTAATATTGTTATCAGGACGACTTAAAACTGCCGGTACAGAACAGACCACAATGAGCAAAGCCTGTTCTAATTTTTTTCTGGCGCTCTGTAAATTGCAATTAAACAAATAGAAATGCATTTTAGTGGACTTTACAGAACCAGTTTATAGGGAGTTAGTTTGTAATCCATTAACACCAGCGGTCTCCCAAAAGGACTTAGATTCACTGATAAATGAGTTCTAACCGGGAATACAACCGCCTTCAAAAAAAAGCTAAAGAGCTATTTGTTCTTTGTACTCAGTCAAACATAGTTTGTCTAGATTCTGTCCATTTACGATTCTGTCCATTTACCTAGATGAACTGACTCGCCTAGATGAACTGGCCATATACCGGCTATGTAGTTCCAGTAGCACTTTACGTTTCATTTGTGACCTGCTGTAAAAAGGCTTATACAGAAAATCTGGAACAAGTACCGAGATATGCTACCAAATGAATATTGAACGCTTTCTACAGCTTCAAAAATTGTCATCTCAGCAAGTTTAAAACTATTGCCCTTTCTTTATTTATTGAAATGCACAACATCCTTTTCCTCATGTCATTCCCTAAAGGCAATTAAGACACCACAATCAGCGAATTCTTCCAATCAGCTGAAACAATGACAAACAGAATGAGTTGCTTATTACTAATACCCGCTTTCAGGAAACGAACTCAAGAATTTTTATCAGAACTGCATTCGCAGTCAATATCATACCAAAACCAGTTGGCTAAGAAATACATGTAGTATTCAAAAAACTCACTGTTCTGTACTGGAAATACTTTGCGAAATACTGCGATGTGGATTTGTCTCATTGTGTAATAAACTCCTACTGCGACTCATGCAAACCAAGTGGAAATTTAGTGAACTGAAATTCATTAACTCAATGTTTGATTGTAAACCAGTGGGTAAATTAATCCTGGGGACTGTAATACTACTACTACTGCACTTCTACAAAGATCTGTGGAAATCTGAAGACAATACTAAGGCTGAGGCTTAGAACTGTTTTACTTGACCTCTGACTGGTTATGATTTTACCCATTTAAAAACGTAACAATGGCAAAAAAAATTACCCTCAATTATTTTTTCATTTTCTTAACAAAGTTGCTACAAAAATAATTAATTAAATGAGCAACTGGCACAGCAGACGGAGCCTGAAGTTATATAGTGACTGGTCAAGCCCCTTTTTTTTATTTCGAAGAAGAATATGTTTAAGTAAAGATAGGTATCTAGTTTAAATTTTTTAATAAATTTGTTGTTTCCAAGCTGTGATAAATTGCTTGTGGTATGTAGGGTTGGGTCATTCCTTGCGACACACGTTAACCTTCCCCTTTGTATAATTTAGGCTTAAAAGATTGAAATATATATGAGACTTAAGAGCCACTAAGTTGTTGTTGTACTCTATTTAACAGGACGTTTTATACGGGATTCGGATTGCAGAAGCGACTAATTGGCCCAAAGAGATAACCCAATTGGCAAGAAAATATGCCGAACAGGAACTTAGATGTCAATCAGGCACCAGTTCTCAATACAGCCAACCCGAGCGAATAAGTTCCAAAAAGCTGGATTTCTTGTTGCAGGGAAAGTTAAACATTTGCATCAAAAATTGGTCAATTGCTCAAGAAAGGTTAGATGAGCTAAAAGCAGTTCTCGAGGACAAAAAAGAAAAAGGAGATTTTGCGTGGATTTTAGAACCACTTCCTGATTTTGGTGATTTCTCAAAATCAGGTTTCGACAATTTGTTGGATAGTTTGAACGAAAGCCTGCCTCAGAGGAGTATTGATACGCGAAGTGAATCAACAATAATTTCAAATCAGAACTTAGACGCAGTCAATAATTGTACAAAGCCACAAGTCGATACATTGCAGCATTATCGCGACGGCTCTAAAAACACTAGCAATCAGCATTTGTTTTGTGTCACTGAGGCTGATGCCGCTATCGATTCTGCATCTATTAAATCAACGGTTTCTGGAGCAGAGGCTGTTGTCCAATTAACAAGCGAATCACAATGGAGAGATTTCGACTCATCGGGGATGAAAAATGATCGACGTCTTTCAAACAGCGCTCCTTTTGGCATCCCAAACGAAGTCTTTGCTGAGCAGAATGGCAACCAGTCACAAGACATTACGAATGACAACGACGATGACGTTTTTCATGCTGACGTTGATTTTGATCACGATGACGAAACTGGTGCATTTCTGGACACGAACTCTGTTGTTTGCAATGAAGATTATCGGGACTTCGATTCTGACTTGGAGCAAGAACTTCTGCAAGAAGCCTTGAACAGTGAACTACTTATGAATGAAGATAGCAATATTGGTAGTCAAGGTGATTATGATGCTTGTATTGATAGTGGTCATATCGGAAGCCCAGCACGGGAGGAAATGGATTTTGGACAAGTACTACAAGCCCAATTACTAAAAGACCTCGAAGATGACAACTGCTTCTAACAAGTTTAACGCAAGTCTGGCTTGTGTGCATTTGAGTTGTAATGGTACGGTGAACCACAACTGGTGACAAATTATTATGAATTTTATTATGAACTCTTCTTAAACTATAAATACCCATATATTATATTACCTGATTTTAGATTGGTCTGCAGGTCCTTCAGGAGTGAGTGTTCAACTGCATCTAAACTGTTCGAATTAAACTAAAGTTCCTTTTATCTTCCGTCTTCTGAAACACTCAAAATGAACGCACCGCAATATGAATAAATAATCTACAAAATTAAATTGTGAAATATTGTGCGTTTCTAATCAAATTTGGTTTTCTTCTGACCAGCTAATATGTTGAATAAAATTTGGATTATAGCATAGGTCCAAGGAAAACATGAGCTCTCATAAACTTTGCTTACATTTTGAAGAGTTATTGAAGAAAAACGCCGAGAGGTTATATCTTAATAGCTTAAAATTGGAGCAGTTTTCTAACTTCGTTTTTTTCAAGTTTAAATTGTGTGAACATTACATGGATATCAACGTTTTCATGCACTTCTTTTGGTACTTTTCATTCAAAATTCATTTTATTTTGCAAGCAGATAAATAAAAAAATTTTGGCACTGGTGTTATTAGTTTTAAACTGCCCTTAAAGATTATAAAAATAATTTTACCAAGATAAAGACACATTTTAAGTGCTCCACTAGTTAGCAATGTTGTGTACGGTGTCCAGCTTTTTCACCTCTATTCATTTAACCCCCTATCATTTAACCTCGATTTATTCACCCCTGTATCATTTAACCCCTCTATCTTTTAACCCCTCTATCATTTCACCCCGATTTTAATCTTTCTATAAAATATAATCACTTGGCCATGCCTCAGCGGCCCGTGGGACTTGATATGAAACTATTACAACCGAATGTGGGATTGATTTATCCACTTAATTATGGCAAAACATGCCTTTAATGTCGACTGCTAATTGGCGGGATGAAATGATAGGTGGGTGAAATGATAGAGGGGTTAAATGATACAGGCGTGAGTTATTAGTTTTAAACTGCCCTTAAAGATTATAAAAATAATTTTACCAAGATAAAGACACATTTTAAGTGCTCCACTAGTTAGCAATGTTGGGTACGGTGTCCCGCTTTTTCACCTCTATTCATTTAACCCCCTATCATTTAACCTCGATTTATTCACCCCTGTATCATTTAACCCCTCTATCTTTTAACCCCTCTATCATTTCACCCCGATTTTAATCTTTCTATAATATATAATCAGTTGACCATGGCCATGCCTCAGCGGCCCGTGGACTTGATATGAAACTATTACAACCGAATGTGGGATTAATTTATCCACTTAATTATGGCAAAACATGCCTTTAATGTCGACTGCTAATTGGCGGGATGAAATTATAGGTGGGTGAAATGATAGAGGGGTTAAATGATACAGGCGTGAATAAATTGGGGTTAAATGATAGGGGGTTAAATGAATATGAGTGAAAAGAAGTAAAACCGTTGTGTACATCGATTACCGGTTTTTTGTTCACGTGAATCGCTTTTCATCTATTTTGAATTGATTGTTAGCCATTTTTCTCTCACTGTATGCCACAATTATCGTGAACCAAAATTGTATTGAACATGCAAATAATGTAACTGATGACTTTTCAAACTGGTATAAGTTTCCGTTGAGCTTCAGAAAATCTCTTTTAAAAAATTGAAGATTCCGTTTAAAAATCTCTCGAATAGGGCTGAAGTTATACTTACATTACGATCCTCTACCAAAAAACAAATGACAAATGGGTAGAAAAAATGTGGATTTTGTGTAAGTAGTTTCCTTGCGGCAATTAAGCAGACTAAAATGGAAAACAATTCCAAAATAGGAGATAAAAATCTAAATTCGAAATTTCACAAAATTTTAATCCTTTTTGAAGAGAAGCGACACCGAAGAGAAGCGAAGTGTACTGGCAGATAACACTAAAAAACTAAGACACGTTTATCAAAATTGATTGCTAAAACGAGGGATTAAACTGCATTTAAGTGAAATCTAAGTGATGCGCTGCCGGAAAAAATTTATTGCGGCGGAAAGTAGATTCACTTTTCAACTACCATTGACTGCATTTCAATATACGTCACCACCTCTTCATTTGCAAAAGTTGGATAAATTTTTCGCGCGTACAATGTTTTAAGATAGGAAAATTGATATCTGGTTACAAAAGTAAGTACATTTACAAAAAGATTTGGTACCGGTAGAAGCTCGTAATGTATTGTTTCTTTGTCGTTACTACAAAAATACTAAGTAGTAGCTATAAATAGGAGAAAAAATGAAACTTAATATATTGAACACCCTACAGCGTATCTTCCTACAGTTATATAAAGTTTAAAAAACACCTAACTGCCATTTTTGCTATGTGTTAGCAACGATTTCAAATCAGGAAAACACTATGTCTCACTGCAATGATACATTAGTGATCTTAGCAGTAGTGGATAAAACAAGGAAATCAACCCCCAGCAAAGTTTGGCCTGTTCTCCAAACGCTAATCGCGCATGTCGAATAGGGCCAAAGTTTACTACTTGTTGATTTCCTTGTTTATCCACTACTATACATCTTCTCTAAATTCACTTCTTTTATATTTTAAATCTATCATTTCTTGTCGCACTTAGTGCAATCCACTAGTGTCGAGTTAAGCTGATAATTAACCGTTATCAGACGGATAGTTCGGGTTCTATCCCCACCGACTCCGGTGAACGTATCCCAGATACTAGTATAAAACTAGTGAGACCGTGTAACAAGCACGTAAAACCAACTTGCGAAAATAAACTTGAACAAAAAACCAGCTTAGCTCTTTTATAAAATTTAAGTTTTTGCTAATATTTATATAATATTAAGATCCTTGTTTTTATTTACTACTACATATTCACTCTAAGTCTAACATTAAATTAAGAAATGGCTTAATTCTAGAAAATAATAATAAAAATAAAGCAATATCAATTAAGAAAAGAGGTCTAAATCTAAAATATCAGGGAACGGACTCCGTTCGTGGCATACCAACCTGCTTAGTTTACCACGAGCAGAGCTTGTTCGCATATATATCAATAAAACCTAAAAACTACATGACAGATAAATTAGAAGAAGAAGAATTAGCTTCTTGAATATTATACTTATAAACAAGCTCCCTGAATTGATTTCTAGTATGACCATATCTATATCTATGAAGATAAATACATAGTCTACATTTCCTATTTGTAAATCTATACAATGATATATGTTTATAAACATTACACATACTACATGTTAGATACTGATCGGGATCAGAATAATGATATCCCAAATGTTCTATATAATCTTTCACTTTAACCATATTTTTACATACATAACAAGAATATTCTAATTCCTTACAATTATTACAACATTCTTTCCAAGGTTTATTTATAAACTTATTGCATTTCATTTTCATTTTTCGAAAAATTATTTTTTGATTATTTCCCTAAATCAATACATCATGTCTCAATCATTTAATACTAGTATCATAAACTTCTGCGATGTCTTTAATTTATCCTTTGAAACAAAGAAGGGTTTATACAGGCATCAATCATACGATCTCAAACATAAGGAACTATTGGAGAAAATATTTGAGTCTGAAGAAGAAGAAATCTTGGAGAGGGTGTACAATTCGGATGAAGATGATTATATTATTAAAACTAGGGATATTATTAAAACTGAAACTGAAACTGACAACAATATCTACTCTAAAATTAGGTTTATATGTAAAGAATGTCATGAAGAATTTAGGAATAAAATAGCTCTAAGTACTCACTCATATAGTCATAATCGTAAGTATCTAGAAAACACAGAAGACTTCGATATAAACTCCAGTCAGAACAAGAGAGAGTTTTATATTACAGATAAAGGTGGGAATTACATTGAAGACATAGACGAAGCAACTAATAATTCTTTAGAAGAAATTAAAAACTGTTACCAATTCAGAAAACTTGAGATTTTTAAAAATAGGATCACAGCCGAGTGAGAGTACAAGAAGAGAACCAAAGAAGAAGTTAAAACAACTAAAATATTTTTCAACACTGACTATATTATTAATAATGCAATATATGATTACGGTGACTTCAAACAATCGGCGAAGCCGTTTCACGGATGGCTAGATTTCGGAAAGGAAATATATGAAGGTTATGGCTATGACTTTGAGTTTCTCGGAATAAGAAGTATTCAGTTAAACGTTGAATCAACTAAAGCATCTATTGTTAGTTATATAGATTTACCTTGCGATCTCAAAAACTCTAAATCAATTTTAAATATACGCAATTCCAAACACAACTGCTTACAACTAACTATTACTGCTTGGCTACGTCCTGCCATGCACCATGCAAGACGTGAAAGTGAATATGTATATAATCTAATTGAACCGAGACAACAACATGAAGATGATTTTGCTTATATAATAAGAATACAGAAATTGTATAATATTAATAATTGGGCATACACACCTTGTGGTGGGGGCAAAGTAGAATTATTTAAACCAGTGGATGACTTTGATAAAGATAGAAAAGATGTAAGAATACTAGTTTGGAGTAATGGTCAAACAGAACACTGTGCCCTAATAAAAAATATAGAAACCCTGTTAGATCGCCCAAATAAAAATAACATTAAATATTATTATTGCGATAGGTGTACCTATTGGTTTAACTCAGAAATTAAATATGATCAACACGAAAGCAACAACTCATTCAAACCAGAGATTGTTTGTCTTAAGAAAAAAACATATTACTTTTATAAATGAACACAAACGTCAGAATATAAAAAATATTATAACTGCCGATATAGAATGTTGCATTGTTGAAGTCTCAACTAATGGTCATGGCGAAGCATGGTAGGAGACCCATAAATATGTAATAGCTGACTATATTCCAATAGCTGTGGGTTACACCTGGCAAGGTAACTTCAAGCACTACTTCGGTGTAGGCTGCATCAAAAGATTTGCTAGAGATCTGTTAGAAATAGAAACAGAGAATAATTTCAAACATAATGAAAAGATGATTTTCACAGAAGAAGATAAATTATATCATAACACTTGTCATATCTGCAGTAAAACATGTATTAATAAAGTAAAAGATCATTGTCTTGAAACTGGTAAATATAGAAGACCAGCATGTAGAATATGTAATCTGAGGTACAAACAACAAAACTTCATTCCTGTAATATTCCACAATGGCTCTGGCTATGACTTCAACCTACTATACAGCGAACTCTTTAAACAGAATAATGATGAAAGAAAATTAGACAACATACCACTAGCTGCTGGTAAGTTTAGGATGTGTAGCATTGGTTGTCTTAAATTCTTAGATAGTTATAACTTCTTAGCTATGCCTCTAGATCAAATGGTAAAGATATACGGATGTAAAACTAAAACATTGTATCCATAAGAATACTTTGGTTTTTCAAACCAATTGGGCACCACGACGAAGTCGTATGGTAGTTCCACTACCAAGGGTAGCAAAGCTACCTATGATGAAGATATAGGCAATCTAAATAAAGAAGACTTCAAATCCTCACTACATAATAAATTACCAACACAAGAAGAAGTCAATAGCTTTAATAAAGACAACAGTCATAAAACTGGTAAAGATTTAAATTTAGAGTATTTACAGAATAATGTGGAAATTTTAGACTACTGCATGAATGAATATGCCAAATTAAGTATGAAAGAATTTGGACTCAACCCACTACACTATGTAAGTCTACCAGGTTATAGTTTCGATTGTTGGTTAATGTCAAGCGGTGTTACATTAGATACATTGCAAGATAAACAAATGCTAGATGATTTTGTTGGAGCAAAGAGAGGTGGTATATGTGGAATAATGGTTGATAGATATGTTAATAATAATAATATCTGGTACATAGATGCAAACAGCCTTTATGGTTATGCAATGATGCAAAAGTTACCTTATAAGGATTTTCAGTTTATTACTACTACTCTAGATCCGCGAAGCGGGTTCCTCGATGCAATATTGTATACTCCAGATGGTAGTGATCATGGTTACTATATAGTTTGTGATATTGATTATACTAATGAATGTAAAGAGAGAACAGAACAGTTAGCACTAATGCCCAATAAGAGAAAGATAAATGATAATGAATTAGGTTACAGAGAAAGAGATGGAGGCAAGGCAAGATCAGAGAAACTAATGTTAGACCAAAACAACAAAACATAATATATGGTTCATTATAGGATGTTAAAGTTCTATGTTAAGATGGGAGTAAAAGTAACAAAAAATACATAGAGTAATTAAATTTAAACAAGATTATATATGTAGAGAGTATATACAAAACAATACAAATAAAAGAGCAACAGCTAAAACTGAAGGAGAAATGGATAAGGAAATTAATGAAAAACTCCCTATATGGAAGAATGTGCATGAACCCTCTACACTTCTTTAAAAGCAAGTTCTTGCATGATGAAGAAAAGATAATGAAAAGTGTAAGTAAACCAACAATTAATAACATAACTAGATAGAGATTATAGCAAAATAGAATATATAGAGAAAAAAATAGAATATAGCTCACCTGTATATGTAGGAGTAACAATACTCGAATTTAGCAAATTACGTATGTTTGATGTATTCTATAATATTCTACAACCATCCCTCAAAGATCTAACACTTCACTATATGGATATGGGCAGTTTCGTATTAAATTATAGTGAGGGTAAAGTTAGTGATGTGCATATGGACTTAAGTAATCTAGACATACCTATAAAAAAAGTCCCCGGCAAGTTTAAGCACGAGCTGGGGAGTAGGATTGATGAGGAATTTATAGCATTGTCCCCCAAAACATATAGCTTCAAAAATTATCCTAACTAAAGAAAAAGGAAAAAAGAAGCATAATAATGCTAGGCACATAGATTATTATGATGCATTAATGAATAATACACAGAGAACAGTGGATGAGAGCAGAATACAAAACTTTGGGGATAGCATGACAACAACAACAAAAACAAGTAAGATTAGTTTAGTTAAATATATTTGATGATAAAAGGTTTTATGTAAACAATATAAAGAGTTATCCACATGATAAGGAACTATATTTATTTAAAAGGGATTCGATAAAAAGGATTAAGAACTTATATAAGGATAAGGATCTTGATAAGGATAAGGATAAGGATAAGGATAAGGATAACGATAAGGATAAGGATAAGGATAAGGATAAGGATAAGGATAAGGATAAGGATAAGGATAAGGATAAGGATAAGGATAAGGATAAGGATAAGGATAAGGATAAGGATAAGGATAAGGATAAGGATGTAGATAAACTGATCTGCGAAGCAGGTTCCATGATTAACCATATATAAGAATTAACTATAGATAGCAATAGAAAATTAATAGAAGCAGCTATTATATTATATGATGAGTTATCATAATTAGTTATTCTAATTATAATTATAGATCTAATTCATACTTAGTATAATATTTTTATATAAAAAATGACAAAGCTAGATGAACTTTTAGAATTAAACTATCTAGAAAAACAAAACAGAAAGAATAGATTAGAAGATAAATTAAAACAACGAGAATATTATGGTGAAATAGAAGAGTTATTTGATCCTTATCTAAAACTTTAAAAACTATCAGTGAAGCATTACTAACTAATCTGCAAAGCAGTTTCACTGATAATGAAGCAATGCAAGCTCTTCAAAACCAAACATTAGCAGCACTCGAGGACAATACTAATCCTTTAAAGAGTATGGAGCAACAAAGAAAAAGTAGCTTTCTTGAACAAGCCTCTCTCTTATCACCAACACTTGATCCACCCGTGACATTAAAAAATGATAGAGGGAAAACATTTACTGTAGACAACGAAGTGATTGAGATTTTATTACTAATGGGTAAGCAAACACATAAACAATTAGAATTAAAATCAGTTGATCCAAGTTCAAACAAATTTAAAATAAATGTTGTAGATGTATCTCTAGCACCTAATGGTATAAAAGTGAATGGTAGAGTCTATAAATTTTCTAGTGGTTTCACTTTGTTTGTTACTAATAAAGATGTAACTGAAAAAGATATTAGAGGTGAAGGAAACAAAATAAGATTTCTATGATTTTTCTAGAGGTTTCACTTTGTTTGTTACTAATAAAGATGTAACCGAAAAAAAATATTAGAGGTGAAGGAAATAAAATAAGATTGTTTCTAAGCGATATCAACTACAATAGAAAAAGAGGGGATACTAAAAGTAATAGGGTGAAAATTATTACAAGAATAGAAACCATTTTTGCACAACCAAGAAGAAATCCACGCCACCACACAGTTGATTCTAGTAGTGAAGAAACTGTTTACGAGAGTGGTGAAGAAGTTGAAGCTAGTGGTCTTACTAAGACTGGCCCCAATAGTTTAGAAGAAAGATTAGAATTAATACTAGAAACAAAAGCTGGTCATGATGGATTATATGATGAAATGCTAGATATATCTAAGCAAGTATTATCTATGAATATTATTAATCAAGAACAATTAGATAATTTTGTTTTTAACTATGGTAAATCAATAATGATGGGAAACCAACAACAACTATTAGCTAAAGAAGTATTTAGCCCTCAAATAACAAAAAATAGAAGAGAAAGAATAATACCATTAAATAAAGATGAAACATGGTCAACTGATTTAATTGATAAATCATCTCTAAAAAAAAATACAATAATAAATATAAGTTTATATTAAAAGTTATAGATATATTCACAAAATATGCATGGGCTATTCCATTAAAGAATAAATCAGGTTTATCTATAACAAATGGTTTTAAAATAGTATTAAGTGAACATCCACAGGTTGGCTCTGAAATTAGAAAACCAGAAAAGTTATGGGTAGATAGAGGTAGTGAGTTTTACAAAAAAAAAACATTTAAATCTTTACTTAAAGAATATGAAACAAAACTATATTCTACATACAGTGATTTAAAGGCTGTGTTCATAGAGAGATTCAATAGAACATTATTACATATAATTAATAAACCAATGTTCATCAATGGTGATGGTAATTGGGTATATAAACTAAATGATGCATTAATAACATATAACAATAACATTCATTCAACAATTAATATGACACCAGTTGACGCTTCTAATAATCCTGATAAAGTTAGATACTATATCAGTGAAACTGCTTCGCAGATTAAATCTACTAAAACAGCACGCAAACTTAAAGTTGGTGATTATGTTAGAAATGCAGATAAACGTAATATCTCATCTAAAGGTTACACTTCTAATTGGAATAGAGAATTGTTTAAAATTAATGAAGTTCTAAAAACACAACCACCAACATATAGAATAGAGGATATTAATGGAGAGACAATAGAAGGTAAATATTATGAACACGAACTATTAAAATCCGAGTTTGACTTTGAATCTAATAATAAAGTTTTAGAATCATTAAATATATTTCTTAATATAAATAATGACAAGAAAAAGATTTAACCAAGCGAAACATCATTTGGGGAATGGAAATAACTTAACACTAAATAGGGCTCGTGGGTTATTCCTAGAAGATGATGATAATATTGATATGAAAGATACCTATAAAATTACGAATGTACATCCTCCTACAGATGAAAAAGATGTTGTTAATAAAGAGTATTGTGACAATAATTTATTATCCTCTTTTAATAAAATAGACATTTTAAGTAGAAACATAACTGAACTAAGAAAAGGTGACTTTCATAAAGTTACAACTAAAACATTACAACTAAATGAAACACAAGTTAATGAAGAACTAATTAAAGAATTTATTAAATCAGCAAATGAAGTCACAAATACTGTTGAGTTTTGTAATAAAGTTGCTGCTGATACTATCTCTAAATATAATCAATTAAAAAAAGAATTTGATAATAATAAGTTTAATCAGAATATCACTAACATACAACTAGATGATATGTTTACTACGGGTCTGAAAGAATTTAAAGAAATTAATAAAAAGACTAATTCTGCCGTTGATGAAGAACTTATAAAGAATAAAAGGACAATAGTACAATATATAATTGCTATTCTTTTACAAAGTACGTTAGTTGATAATAAAGAGCAAGCAAGACTTGAGAAGCATTATGGTTTTAAACAAGAAGATATAAGGAAAGAAATAGAAAGTTTTTTTTACTAATGAAAATAAGCAAAGCTATGACAGAGTCCATGACCAATCCAACAGCACCGAATGAGAGATTACTATATCCCAACTTGTCAACCGTTAATGAACAATACATAAATGAAAAGATTCAAGCAAATAATAAATTTAACAACAATATTAACATTATAAAAGATACTAGAAAATAATATGAAACTGAAACTAATAACTATAATAAGAAGTTAAGTAGATATCAAAATTATATTAACATAGCTGAGATAACAGAAATAGTTTTATCATCTCTAGCAACAACTGCAACAACAACATCATTTGCATTAACAGGTATAGGATTACCTTATTCTATACCAACAGCTTTTGCTACAGCAACTGTTTGTGGTTCATTATCAAAAACAGTTAATACTGAAATAAGAAATAAAATTATAAAGTATTCACAAATGTATATTTTAAGTGAACAGTTTAGTGCCAATTTTAATAGAATATGTACTAAATCAATGAAAGATAATAAAATAGATAATGATGAATATAATGAATTAGTCAAAGTATATGAAGAAGATAAGAAGAACAAGAAAAACAAGCTGAGTATTTTTTTAAACTAAAGTTAATAGTGTTTAGTAATAATAGTATGTTTAGTAATAATAATATTAGTATTAATATCTATCAATGATCATAAACATAACATAATCATAATCATGATCAAATAATTATCTCTTCTTATTACCTAAGTATAACCCTCTTGCTTTTTGTACTACCTTTATACCTTCACCAGTAGTTGCAAATTTAATTAAATCAGATGTGGCTGATAAAGCAGCTCTAGGGTTCCTAGATGCAGCTGCACTTTCTATTTTACTTGCTATTTCTAATGTTCTTACTGGATTATTAGCAACTTTCTTTCCGAAGTTAACTGTAGCTCTACCAACACTTTTAAAGAAATCTTTCAATCTCTCTGCCTCTGTTGTTGCATCAGATACTGTCACTGATTTATTCCTTCTACATTTAGTGCAGGATCCTCTTAACATTTTAGTACCTTTGAAGTAATAGCTCCACTTATATTATTAGTACCACTATAATGTCTGCCACCAACACAATATGAATTAGTTTTGAACTTTTTTAAAAGACTCATTTCTATATATAAAAAATAATGGAAGTTAAAAAGTATAATCCCTTTGTTTTTATTAAGCCTAAGCCTAACCCCAGAGTTAAACCTAAAGCCAAACCGAAAACCCAAACTAAACTTGAAGCTAGAGGCTTAGCTCTAGATAATAAAAAGAAATTAGATATTATTTTTGCTAAGCGTTTTGTTAAGACTAGTTGGTAATAGTTTGATTATCATTGATTTAGTCATTGTTTAGTCATTGTTTAAGTCAATAAATATATCATTTATTATAACTAAAGACTATGACTTAATTATAACTAAGACTATATCTATGATATAATATCAACCATCTTATTACCATCACTTTTAACACTAATAACCTTTCTAGTTAATACTAAAGTAAGTTGATTATCTCTAAGTTGACTATCTCTATTACCTTGATTTCTAACAAAACCACTCTCATATTCATCATCAGTACTAGTTAATAACTTTTACATCAATAGATTAGGATGACAATGATCTATATATTCAAAAGTCCTACAACCACTAGTTTCAAGCTTAACTGAACTAAATAATGCCATCAAACCATAATTAACTAATCTGATATTAGCATCAATAGCAAAAACACCACCAGCATCATCTGATACAACAAACTCTATCTCTAGATATGAATCATGTATATTTATATGATTCTCTTCTCTATTGAGAATGATATTAATATTAGTATTGATTGTATTCATTGTTGGTAGATTATTTGGTTTATACTTTATAATCTTAATTTTGTGTATATCATTATTATAACCATAAGTTGTATCCAAAATAAAATCCATTTTTATAAGATAAAAAATGACTGATAGTTTAATTTTATGGGAAATACAAAAGATACATGATGCTTTAACTAAAACTAAAGAAGAACATACATTTAACTTTAGAATGATAAAACCAACAGAAAAGTTTAACTTTAGTGAACCTATACTTAATACAACAAAACTAGATTAAACTAGTTTAATTAGATTATCGGTTTATAATTCAGTGTTTAATGTGAATAGGGGGAATAATCAATTCTTATATGCTAGTACTGTTATAGGAGAAAAAGAAGCTTGGCTCCTACTTCTGGCCCTAACTTTACCCATAACCCTATACCTATCTCTACCTCAAGCCCAAACATTACATCTATACTTAATTATAATTATAAAAAAGTCCCATTGTTATATTCAACTATTACACCGGGAGCATATGAGTTAACTGACATAGTAGAATTAATAAAAGAAGAAACTGAGGGCAGTGTTATAATAGAAACTGATAAGAATACGATGAAAAGTTTAATGGAAATAAAACAGGGTGCAATTAGCTTTGACATAGAAAACTCAATAGCCTCATTACTAGGATTTAGAAAAATAGTTTATAAAAAAGCTAAATATAAATCTCAGAAAATTATTGATTTTATGGGTTTCAATAATATTAACATTCATTGCAATATTGTATCTGGAGCTAAAGATAATAGTAAAGATACAGATATATTATATATTTTAATCTAACTGAACCACCTGGTTACTTGATAAATATTATACCAACTAATATCTTATATCAAAATATAACTAAAGATAGAATAGAATATATAGAGTTTCATATCAAAGATGAGTATGGAAGACCTATAGACTTTAATGGCGATGTATTCAGTTTTACTTTGCATCTATGTTAACAGCTAAACTTAGACTTAGACCTAGACTTAGACCTAGACTTAGACTAAACAGTTCCTATTTCCCTAATAATCATAACATATTTTGAAATAATATTTTCCATTAAAAATAATTGAAAATGTATTAAATGTCATGAATGTAAAAATAAGTCCTGGAGTCAGAGTTGTAATTGATGTCAGGGTAAACCATATCAATTTTTTGTATGTAACAGGATTAAAACATATAGAGATAAACATGATAATTTACTAGAACATGTTAATACTCCTGATCAATATCTAACATGTAGAAAGTGTAAATTATATAAACATATCTCTCAGTTTAGATTTAAACAATTCTATTGTAGGTTATGTACTAAAGAAAGATTTAGGAGATGGAAACCAAGTGAAACATGGAAACCACGTGAAGCATGGAAGCCAAGTGAAGCATGGAAACCAAGTGAGGCATCAAATTGTATAAAAATAATTAATTTACAAATCTCTCCGATCCCAATTAATTCTTAGTTTACCATTAATATTTTTATTTTTAGTTATATCAATGACAATATAATTATAAGACTCTTTCCATAACTTATTACATTTATTAGCAAAATCATTATAACTAAGTTCAGTATTTTTAAAGAAATCTTGATATATCGATGCTAGGACTTTTCCTCTCTGTTCAAATAAAATAAATAGATTACAGTTCTCTCTAACACTCTGCCTATCCAGAGAGAACAGGATTTGATTAATATATATCATATTGCAATTATTATGTCTACCTCTACAAAAGTATTCAATAATAACTGGTTCCTTGGCTCTAACATCATCGAATATCATTAGTTTCTTTAAGTCTTTGGGTAGTTTATCAGGAGATGGTAAATCTTTTATATCTTTAATAAATTCTATGATTGTTTTATCGTTTATTCTTTCTAATCCATTGTATTGATCACCAGTAGGTCCAATGATGTATAGCTTATCAAAATATATACTAGCTAGAATTAGTTTTTTTAATAAGAATGTCTTACCACATTCACTAGGAACAGATATTATACATCTAAAGTTATCTGGGAATGCGGCTTCAGTAATTATATCACCGTCATTTAGCCAGGATTGTAGGTCTTCATTTATATTTACAGAGATATTGTTAGTAGGACTATTGTTATTAGGTTTACCCCTTTTATGTTTTTCATCAAACAGATCTGCGAACGAGCTTTGCTCGTGGCTAGCCAAGCAGGTTGCCTGATATATAAAAATGACATAAACGTTATCATTATCATTAACATTATCATTGTCATTAACATTATCATTGTCATTAACATTATCATTGTCATTAACATTATCATTATCATTAACATTATCATTTTCATTATCATTAACATTATCATTATCTGCGGAGCAGGTTCCCTGATTAGCAAAGCTACTTCGTAGATCATTATCTTTATCATTAACATTATCTTTAACACTATCATTATCTTTATCATTTTCATTAACATTATCATTGTCATTATCATTATCATTATCATTATCTTTAACATTAACATTAACATTTACATTTACATTATCATTATCATTATCTTTATCATTAACATTATCATTCACATTAACATTATCATTATCATTATCATTATCATTATTATTATTATCATTATCATTATCATTATCAGTATTATTATCATTATCATTATCATTATCATTAACATTATTATTATCTTTAACATTATCATTGTCATTAACATTATCATTATCATTAACATTAACATTATTATTATCATTAACATTATATTTATCATTAACATTACAGCCCAAACAAAAACACTCATTATATTTTTCAGGACATTTAACTTGATTAACTAGAATATTTAAAGCACTTTTCAATCTAAATCCTCTATCAATAAGATAGATCATATATAAACAATAAGCCCCACAATAAGATTCATCATATTGTTGTATTCTCTCATTAGAGACTAGATCAACATATTCTTCTAAAAATAATGGTGGGGTCTCTACACCAGAACTATCAAAGTAATACACAGGACCACCTTCTCTTCTTATAACTGAGACCCAATGTGTACCTTCAGTTGGGTAAAAATTTACAATTATGTTGAAGTTAGGTTCACAGATCTGCGAAGCAGGTTCCCTGATTGTTCTAGGACTTTGATCTCTCATTACTATTTTAATTGGTGTTAGACCTTTATCTTCACCTATATCTTTTATTCCGATATCGCTCATAGCACTATTATCAATATTAAATTTATTATTGAATTCCTCAAAAGTTATATATAAAAACGGAGACGGGTAGTGTAGTTTTTATTTTATTTTTAATAATCATACTTTGTTTTATAATATATGATTCAATACCGAGTAAATACACAAAACTAGAAGAAAGCTTTGGTGGATTTATGAATAGGAGTCTAGTTAGATTTGAATATGAAAAGTCACCATTAACTACTATTGTTTATGGTGGAACTGGTACAGGGAAAACATGATACTGTAACATGAAACTGGATAGATCCTGTGTCTAATAAGTTTTATACTGGGTTTAATAAATGTGATATAAATATGATCACAAAAAAAATTTTATGCATAAATTTCAAAATTGTGTAATAGTACTTGATGATATGGGTGATAGGTTAAATAAGGATATAGCTTATTATTTTACTGAAGGTAGACCTTATAATATTCAAATGATTGTAATGTTTCATAAAACAGCTCAAATAATTAATACGGCAAGAACGAGTTGTGATACTATTTATTTAACAACATATAATGGACCTGATCTATTTAAAAACTTTAATGAGATATATAAATGTGAACATGACTTTAGTAAAATAATTAGTGAGTTGAATAGTAACCATTATAATCGTACAGATGAAATGTCAGATGATCTTCGTTATGGTATAATTAAATACAACTAGAAGGAAATACTTATATTATTATTAATAGTAATAAAACAATGATATATGATTCAAGAGTTGGTTTCCTGGATTTAAAAGCTCTTAGTTTAAAAGATGAATTAGAAAGAGAAGATATAAATAAACTTATAACATATATGAAACCACTCATGATAAATGCAACAGATAGAAATACCATTAATCAAGATAATTATCAGTTTTATTTTAATAAACTTCTTACTTTATATAATATTAAAATTCAGAATGATGTTTTAACAAAAGAGATGGTTAAAGCAAAAGGTTTAAAACAATTATCAAACATTGGTGGAATTATAGGTTGGGGTTTAGTTATAACTAGTTATATTTATCCTGCTTCAATAATAAAAACTGTTGGAGCCGTGGCAATGAGTGCAACCAATATGTTGAATAGAGCAAACACTTTGGTTAACGTTGGATATGGAGAAGATCTGCCAAGCAGGTTCCCTGATGGTGAAACAGGGATAAAGTCCTATGTGGGAAATGATTATACTGATGGTGAAACTTGGACAAAGTCCTATTTGCAAAGTGATTATACCGATCTGGGAACCAGTTACACTGATCTAAAAAATAATTTAGTTAATGGTGCATGTAAACTTGTTACACCCTTAGAAAAACTACAAGAAGAATATATAAATGAAGAGATGGGAATTTCGAATAGAAAGGGAGGAAAGTTTTTAACCAGATTATATGGAAATAATGAAGAATTTAGAGAAGAGATTATAAATTTTGTTAGAGATAAAAAAGAATTAGACCTTGAGTTGATTTTAGATAAGAGATGTAAAACTAATATACTCAATACGTTAGGAAATAAATATTTAGCAGAGTGTTTCACATCTAAAGATAATACTAAAGATTTAATTGAAATCATAGCTAAATATTATCTGCGAAATGCTTAGGTAAATATTTTAGTTTACCCTATTATAAATGCTTTTAAAATGTTTAGAGTGTAACTATGAATATGGAAACATTGCTTGTTTAAATTATCATTATGAATCATGTCATAAAGATAAAACTGATAAATGTATGTGTGGTAATATAAGACTAACTGGTATTTGTGCTAATAATTTTTCTCCATGGGGTTGTTCTTTAAAAAATGAATCTAGTTCTAGTTCTAGTTCTAGCTCTAGTTCTAGTTTTAGTTCTTGTTCTAGTTCTATCTATGACTCCAACCCTAACTCAGACACTAACCATAACCCTAACCCTAAATCTAACCCTAACCCTAATCCTAACCCTAACCCTAACCTTAACCTTAACCTTAGCCCAGAAGTCTTAATTAGAAATTGTAATAAATGTAATTATATAAAACCACTATCTGATTTTGATGAGAGTAAGTATACATGTAGAGGTTGTACTTCAGCTAAAGTTAATTGTCCATATTGTGCTTCTGTTGTGAGATATGATGGGATACGGGCTCATGTAAAGAAACAACATCCAGATGTAGAATTAAATAGAGGATTTAGTAGAAATCTGCGAACGGCCGAAGTCCATGGCGAGCCAAGCAGTTGGGGAACCAAGACCGAAGGTCCTTACACTGATTTGAGTGAGAAAACAATTAATCCTAGTTGGCAAAGCTAGACTGTAAGTCCTTCAGTTTATAGCCAAACTGAGGAAAGTTGTTCGTGTAAATATTATAATTTTGTATCATTTCTTATTATTAATGGGTTAAATATAGAAAAAGTAAAAGACAATATAAATTTATTGAAGAGTATAGATAATTTGAAATAATAGTATAAAAAAATTTAAAAAAATATCAAAAAAGAGGGAATCACTCTTTAAGAGCGAAAAAGAGCGATCTTTCTACTGGGGGATCACCCCGAATAAGAGTGAATCGCTCTTAAAGAGTAAAATTTAAATTTTGCTTTGATTTTTTTTGTTTCATTTTTGATTTTAATTGATTTCTGATTGATTTTTGATCGAATATAGAGAGAATGTATAGTAGTGGATAAAACAAGGAAATCAACAAGTAGTAAAATTTGGCCCTATAAGACATGCGCGATTAGCGTTTGGGGAACAGGCCAAATTTTGCTGGGGGTTGATTTCCTTGTTTTATCCACTACTCTTAGCCACGCTTGACTCGGATACGAAACGCAGAGCTACGTTGCCATATACTTTAATGTCGAAGGGCCCAATTCAACCAAATAATCACAGTTAATATTGAGTTTCCTCAGTGTGTGACGTGTTTGGGTATGATATTGTGATGCAAAAAGAAGCAATGTGGTTTGCTTTTGATTTTGTGATAACTTACAATTTTGAGGATTTAAATGGAGTTCCTGCGTTTTTCGATGGGATATCTGGTAAGTTACAATTTTTGGCGTTCAGTAAAGTTAGCTTTAGGTAAAAGCTGATGTGCAAAATTCGTTCTTATCCGCAATAAGTAAACCGAAGGACTTGTATGCAATTAGCCCCCACTTAGGTTTTCATTCATTTCTGTTAGAATGGCAGGCTGTTGAATGGCATGGAGGAAAAGAAAACTGACAAGTAGGAGTATTATATACTTACTCAAATCAGCTATTTGCGAAGTAAAGATATCATATTCAAGCGCTGAATTGTAAACTTTTGAATTGTAAAACTATAGAAAGTTTAAAAAAAAACATTTTGATCATCAGATTAATTCGGCTTGTTTTCTTTTCTTTGGTCTGCATAAAAAAATGAAAAAATCTATGGTTAATGAGAAACTTTTCCACAAACTCTCTCCGCAGAAAACGATTGCTGTCAAGTGTGGAAGTTCAGAGGAAGCATTATTTTTGTATATAGATGTTAGATGATGTTGACAACCTAGAAAAAACCAAGTCCCTTTTAATAAGTTTTTTTCTCTCCCAATTAACAATTCAATTAACAAAATAGTAAATAAATAACTAATAATTTCACTGCACGGTTTTCACAAGCTCCAAGAAAAAGAGGACCCTTGTCAAATTAAGCTTTTTTGTGATCAGTCAAAAAAATTTGGTCCACATAATTTTTGTCTGTTCCCTCTATATATTATTCCATATAACTGATATAATATTGGTTGCTCTGAAAAAAGATGAGTTAACAAAGTTATTCGCCATATTGTGAAGAATCGAATCGTCGTTTCATTTCTCAGACATCATTCTTTCTACAAAACAGTATTTTAAAAACGTCTTTATTCATAGGAAGAAGTCATTATCAATTGACACATTTTTGTTCGACAATCTAGGCAACAACTTTTTTAATGATTCTCGTCTGAATATAAAATTCATTGATCACGTCTCTAAGAAAGCTTGTGAGCAAAAATAAACGAGCATTAAAACTTAGAGGGACGCTACATAAATCAAACTACAAAATTGAAAAATCAAGAGTTGACACCATTTGAAAGCTGTAATCTCAATTTGCAAGCAAAAGACTTGATCGTCATGATTTGTGGTACTGTTTAGATTTACAAAAGAGGCTACACCTAACTCCGAAATTCAGACTAGAAAGAGAGCCCTGCAAAATTCAACTCATGACATTGCTGGCGTTGAATTGCCGAATCAAATCAATATGACCTCAGTTGTTATAAAAACTTATTCTTCCGATACATAGCAAAAAGATGCTTTGATGCCTATTGAATACGGCAACTACAACTTTTTGTTCAATTTTCAGCACTTATATCCAATGGCAATTTGTGATCCACATATGTTCAGTTAAGTTTTTTTTCTAAATTTCTAAGTTTTGTCATACTCTGTTTTAGACTACTTAAGTTTGAAAGCTTTCAGGTATGCAGACAGATAACGATCTAGAAATTATATTTCTATGATTTTTAATGCTTGTAATAATTTGCTTGCATGGAGAATAAGGCAAATATTCAATTTAAAACTGTAAATTTTTGGAAAGTAGCCGTCAAACAACATCACAGTTAGAAGATTGGTCAAAAAGAAGCATATTTGCTGACTCCACATCAGCTCGTCCAAAAATTTTTTTCCGATATTCTTCAAAGCAATATTCTTCAAAGCAAAAAGCACTGACTGTTAGGCTCACTCTCAACTAAAGGACTTAAATGAGGATGAGGTTAATGAACACTTTAAATGACTACATCTAAGGAATAAAACATGTTACTGAATTCTGTTTCCCTGCCCTGGGTGAGAAATGTTGGTTATCATAAAAAGAACACATATGGCTCCATATAATACATACAATATTGCATAGTATGAGCTTGAAACGACAAGTGAGAATCGCCCAGGGGTCTTCATATGGCTAGCATCAACCATATAAGACCATTCTACGATTGCTATGATTAAAAGAACAATTTTCATTGAAAATATTTGTCATTTCACCAATGCAACGCTAAGTTTTACTCTCAAGAAGCAATCTTCCTCAAGAACAAGAATCAACAAAAGTTATTATGTTAAGATTTGTTGTGAAAAAATTTGGATTTCATCTTAGTTGTTTCCTATTGCAAGATACGGATACACAAACACGTTCCGTATAAAATCGCAAAAACGATCTGCGCAGTCGCTTGGGATCGATCAAATGTAGAAAAATAAGCATGAGTTTTTCTTAATTTATTATTTTAAAAAGAATACTCGCTTTTTTCAGACAAAACTGGTTGCTGAACTCGCTTACTAGCTTCTGCAGACTTTAATCAATTTTTGTGCACGTAAATTTTCTTTAAAAGAATACAAACAAATAAATGTATTCTTGATTTTGCAACCTAAGGAAGTGCTTATAGGATTTCCATGTTACTGCCACATTTTTAAGGATCATTTTATGTCTACAAAGAAACCATTTATGATCTCAGTATGCTTGCTAAGATTTCATACAACCATGTACGACATTGTTTGATTAACAAGAAGCATATATGACTTAGAGTGATTACCAAGATTCTTACATGGTGTTTCACGAAAAGTTGACCTTTTTTAGCTGAGGGAGCAATACTTCGTACTTTACATTTCATTTGTTTCATTTTTTGAATAGTGTTTCTCAAGACTGTTTTGTAAGGTATTGAAGTAGTTTGTAAGGTATTGAAGTATTGAAGTAGCTATCATTTACTATTTCGTCAGCGTATAATACAAACAAGGCGGCTCGGTAATGTGCAATGGCACATAAGATTCCGACCCCGCCCATCCACAATTTTGGCATAATTGTCAACCAAATGAGGAACAGATAGAAAAACCCAAAAATTATTTTTTGCGAATCCCAAAAAAGCCCAAGTCTTTTTCAAAAAATTCTGTATGAACGATAAGATAACCTCCAAAACAAATAACTCAGTGGAGTAAAAAATGATGCATTAGATTGCTGTAATATGTCAATATTAAGAAAGCGAATCAAAACGAACAGCAAAATCAAACAACAACAACAACAAACATTAATTACATCAAAAAATTTATGTCCCTCTTAAAAACTAAATTTAATAACAAAGTCAACATACCGTCAGATAAACCTGAAACTAAACAAAAATAACTTATAAATCACCAGAAAACATATGCGACCAGTCCATAAAAAGGTTTGGTAACAATTATACAAAAAAGAACAAAAACAGAAAAGTAAAAAAAATTAACTTATTTTTTTGAAACAATTAACTTCAAAGTAATAAATACCATTAGGAATAAATTAATATTTCCACAAATTTGCGTTTACCACTGCTTCTATAGAAGGGCATTAGGACCTGACCTTATTCATTTTTTAGAGCGGCTAAAAAGAACAACAAAGAACAAACAAAATTTCAATTGAAACTTGCCAGAAAACGCTGTCAAAACCGTCAAGCCAAATTTTGGCACTCAAAATATATTTGATTGCGCCTTCTTCAAACAGCTATAATGTAGTACGTGGCCATTCATTAGTAAGACTAGGTAACAAGTAGACAAAAAAGCGAAGTGCTAAAGTATGTAATACTTTTAATTTTTTTTTTCGAGACAAAATTACATTCAATGTCATGAAAGGCATTAATTACAAAAAGAGCTATTTAAATATCGTCGTTTTTTCATGAAAAGGAAACCCTCGAGACCTGTAATTATCCAGAATATTTCTTGCATCTACAAAAAGAACGTCAAATATGACAAAAATCAAATTAATTTAATTTTTTTTTGTGAAAAAGCGGTGTCGAAGCCAGTAAGGTCATAACAAAATCTTAAAAAAAAAAGATTTTGGGACACCAATCCCTTTTATTCCCTTGACACCCATAATGTCATATTTGACCTGTAATCAACTAACGAGATTAGGTAACAAAAAGAAACATAAAAAGAACAAAATTGCGAAGTTAAAAAAGTTTTTTTTTTAATTTTGGAAAACGATGGGTTTGAAAGTCATAAAAGCCATCATCTATCTGCTAGTATCAGAATATCGGTTTTTCTATTCTTCCATGAAAAGCCAATGAATGCTATCACTATACAGGAAATTTCATGCGACCGAAACGACAAAGTACAAATGACAGTTAAGACAAAATTAAAAAATTCAACTGATTTCTTCAAGAAAGAGGCGTCGAGGCCATTAAAACGATGATTTATATCTTTCAGAATTTTAATATGTTCAATTTTGCTTTAATTTGAATGCTAATAAGGTGACATGAGAACTGTCAATAATGTGATAATGTGACAAAATTAGAAAACGTGAAAAACTGGCAAATATCGAAACAAACAAAAATCTAAAATCTTGTAGTATCAAAGCCAGAAAACAATAATTTCAGGCTTAAAACTGCAACCGAGAATAAATGTTAACTCAGTAGAAAGAAGAAGCAGTCTTTTTTGCTGACACTAAGCTGGAAGTTGAACAAATTAAGAAAAAAATAGAGGAAAAGTTAGTTAAGCCATTATTTATTGAAAAGTCAATTATTTTTAAAAAAGAAACGACCATAAACTTTCAATTAAAAAACTAAAGGCATTAGCCTGGAGCTAATTAGCAAGCGAATTGGTTGGACCTATCACTCCTGAGTTTTGATTTGATATGTTCTGTTCTTTATTATTAAAAAAAAAGTCTTTTTTTTTTAAAAAAAAAGACCGACTGATTACAACCCGATTTTTTTTGGATTGTAACAGTCCAAGAATGGCCCAAAACTACCCTTGTTAATACTTATTGTCCGTTAAGAACAATTGATTTTTCGAATGTTGTAGATATAGATAATTTCTGAGTTGAAACTCAAAATAAAATTTGCATTTTTGATAATCAACGAGTAAAGTTAGCAAAAAACGGCAAAGTTTTAACTACAAGGCACTCTCTGCGGACTCTGAAGTAGAAATAGCCCCCCTCTGAGTCTACAAAGATTGTATGAGTGTTGTTTGGGGGTGTACTGTAGGCAAATTTAATCAAAGTGGACCAAAGTAGCTTATTTCGTGCTGTTGTTGATGAAAAAGGCTAAATTTTGAAATGTTTATCCTGATTTTTTGACCAAAAAATTAAATCAAAACAAACAAAAATGCTTGTTCGTCTTCAAAAATAAAATCAACGACACTATTTTTAAAAATTATAACAAATTTTAGCAAAATTGACGAAAATTTAGGCAAAAATCCCGGAAAATGTGAATAAAAACAACGTGAATTCACTCTTCTTTTCTCAGAAGTTTAAGCCTCGATAACACCCTGTAGAAAACGAAAATTAAAAAAATCTTTTTAATTCCATATTCTACGCTGGACGAGCTTTCTAATGATACCAGTCTCAACTCTCTACGATGAATATATCGAGCGGCGAAAATTCACGGAACAAAAAAAAACCCAGTTGAGTATATATTTCCTCCCCCCTCAAGAGGGTCGGAACAATAATCAAATTTGTTACATCACCTTGCGCAACTCCAGCTTGTCGATTATTTTTATCTGGGTGACAATCTCCGTTAATTTTTTTAAAATATTTCACCTCATACCAATTGCATTGGAATTCAAATGTCTCCTTGGAGACGAAGCTTAGCTAGTTTTGTTTGCACTATTTTTTGTCACTAAAATCAAAGGTTTAGGTGGATTCAATAAATAAAAAGATAAAAAATTCCAACTCAGATCACGTTACAGTCAGCTCGGTTTTCTTACGTTTCAGTTAGTTACTTTTTAAACTGAATGTTTGTTTTCCCTGTTGGTAAACCAATTCCAAAAGCGTACGGATGTGTTGTCTTCTGTCAAAATTATTTGCTTTTCAAAATTATTTTTTGGCCATCTAAATATTTGCTTACTGATACCTGCATCTGATACATCAGAGACATGAGACAAGTGAAGATTGAAAAGCGTCTTCTTAAGATCTCCTCTGTCACGGAATTGTCAGTAACAATTTGCTTCAGCAAAATTTTTTCCCTTGTCTTAGCTTTTTTCTGTTCCAACGATATAATGAATTGAGATCATACAGGCTCTGTATTTATCTGTTTGCTGCATTTTTTTAATGTCAAAACAGTATGACACAATTTGGAGCAAAGTCAATAATGAAATTTTAAATCTGACTCCTTTTAGATGTTCTAGTAGTTTAATTTTTATATTAAAGTTTTCAATCAAGCTTTGTTGGGGTTATTTTCTTGCTTACGTGAGTATTTTTGGGGCAGCAATGTTCTGAGTTGCTGCATGGTGTCTGCAGTCCTCCCTTTTTACGAGGTGAATTCTAATGGAAAAAGATTAAAGTTTGCTTTCTTGACAAAAAGGCGGTTACTTTTTTGATCTGAAATCAGACCACCAAATTGGACGTCAACCGTTTTCTCAGAAACATCGAAGTTCCAAATAGCGTCCAGTGCGTTTGCCTGGATGTTGAAACTCCAAAGTTTTGGGCAAAAAAGATATCAGTTACAAAAAAATTCCTCAAAGAAGCTCTCTTTAACTTGAGTCTAGTGATTTTTCACCATCCATTTTCAAAAGGATTATGTATAGTTTTGTTTTCAATTATATGAATCCAACTTATTTTATATTGTCAATTATCTGAGTTTGATTTATCCCTATCTTCTGGGATTGTTTCTGCTCCCTTTTCAATCTTATTTTGAACACTTATTTGTTAGATTTCACTCAGCGTCGACGAAGTTTCCGTTAGCTTTTCATGTATTCACCATTATGGACAAAAAAATCAAGATTTAGTTTTTTTAAACATGTAAATTACTCAGAATATAATACTCAGGTTAGATATCTACATGCTTTAAAATGTTAAATAAATTACTCAGCGTTGTTATTGATATAATAATCTTCCAATTGTGGCTGTTCGTTCTCATAGGTGAAAATAGGATTTGAAGGCTCCTATTTGTCTATTAACCGGTGCTTTCTTGTGTTGATCGAGCAAAAACTCGGTTAAAACATTTTTAAATCAAGTTTTACTATTAAAAGTTCTTATTGAGGAGGGTAATTTGTTCCGTTTTTGAACGCTTTTCAAGATTAAAGATTTCGTACTCCACTTCTTTTTCGTTTTCTTCTTTATAATAATTTGATTCGTTCTCTTGTTCTATCTAGCGTTATGGCGAGTAGTAAACAACTTAAAATTTTCAGATGTTTCCCAGTATCTTATAACTTTTTGTAGCTTCATTAGGCTAACTCCTGAGATAAACGATTCGGCTGGCAGGATACGATCCTTAATGAGAAGATTAATGGAGTTGTCAAATTTTCGACGAAAATAACAAACTTTTATTCCCCAGTTAAATTGTCTGTTTATGCAGTTTATATTTTTCGCTGTAAGTGTTCGAAGGAATACTCCACTGAAAGAAAGACGACAGAGTACAACTGATTTGAAAACATCAATTCTTACTTTCAAAGGAATCTGATTTCTTACAAGATAGAAAGAACGAATTGCTTCAGAATTTGCTTAAAACTGAGTTCAGCTGATTTTCAAAAGATAGGTTTGAATCAATTTGTATTGCCAGATAACGACAAGCATGAGCTGGTTTGAGAACCTTGCCTTTAAAAGAAAACTCTGGATCCCAATTAGTATGATTTGTAAAGAATAACATGTCGCATGTTTTATCGGTAAATAAAATGAGTTGATTTTTCGTCAGATAGATGTGTGCTTAATCTAAAAATTTTTCAATTTTTTGTGGAAGGTTTCATTACATTCAAATTTGCATATAATACTAGTGTCATCCGCAGTTTGAACATAATTTTTACCTTCCAGTTTTTCAGAAAAATCGTTGACATATAACAGAAAAGTAAGAGTTCCTATCACAGTTCCTTGCGGAAATCCATGATTAATAGTTATTTTATTTGATAATTCAATACCCAGTTTTACGCATTGTATTCGATTTGCGAGAAAAGATTTGAAAAGTAAAACTGTTTATTGAGGGAGATTGAAATTTTCAGCTTTCTTGAGAAGGATTTCATGTGGAATTTCATTAAAAGTTTTTGCAAGATACAAGAACACAGCACCTGTGTCGTTGTTATCTTCCATACTTCCTTTTTTTCAATAAAGTAAAGCAAAGCATCAATACACGATTTTCCGGATTGGAAATCAAATTATTTTTTGTTCAAAAGCAAACTTTTTAAGATATTCTACTAATTAATTAGGTAGAAATCTCTCAAAGGCTTTTGCGAAAGTTTGTGTTACGGAAATTGGACGATAATTAGTTAAAACAGAAACATCTCCTTTTTTGAAAATTGGTGTGATGTGTGCATCCCTAAGAATTGTTGAAAAAACTTATTCTTGAATACAATCGTTAAATATAATCAGAAGTTTTGTCCCAATAGCATATTTTCTGGATTTCAATGCCCAAGCATTGATTTATCCCGGTCCTGGTGTTTTTTTGTCGTCTAGATTTTCAATAAATTGATAGATTTCCTTCAAAGTAAAAGGTCTAAATTTAAACTCTTGAAATTTCGGCTATTTTTTGACGTTCAATGGAACAATCTGCTCTCTGTAGATGCCCCTTTAGCTTGAAAACTCTGTTAAAAGCGTTGCATATTGATTTTCTGTCTTTCGTTTAATTACCATTTTTTATATCAATTTCAGTGATGTTTGGACTGTTGTTTTTTCTTTCCAATTTTTTTCTTAATGAATTTCCATTTCTTTTTCGAGGTTTTAATTTATTTAAAAAAAATCCTCTGAAATTTGATTTTGGGCTTCTTTTAACTTTCGATTTAAAAGGTTGCGATACTTTTTAAAAGACACAAAAGATTCAGCGCTTTGTGTCTCTTTGTATTTATTTAAGTAACGATCTCAGCAACTAACTCCGTAATTTTTGTCATCCAACGTTTATCTGAAGTAGTGTTTTTTATATTGCAAACTCATTTTTTCTCTATTGGTGCGTTTTTCTCGAGTGTTGTCAAAAAAATTCTGTTAACCTCTGCAAACATTTCATCGAAGTTTTTTTGTTGATACACTCTTCTCCAATCTGCAAGAGCCAGATTTCTATTGAATTTATCATTGCCAAAATTTTTTGTATCTCGTTGAATAAAGTAATTTTGTTTTTCTTCTAACAATATAAATTACAGAGCAAATTTATCAATATTGATAGGAGGTAATCAGATTTTCCAACTAGTGATTTGCTCATTAGTAAAAAAACAGTGATCTATCAAACATTTTTATTGTTGCTTATGCGTGTAGGAATATCAATGTTAGATAACTGTAATCCTAATCCTGCCGCAAAATTTCGAAGTCTTTTTTTTGCCCATTTACGCTCAACATATCTATGTTATAATCACCCAATAAGAGAAAATTATCTGTAGTTGAGAAGGCATTAGAAAATTCTGCACTTAATTCGTCTAAAACGAAGTCACCCAGGCTTTGATGGGGTCGATAGGAAAATTTAATGAGACATTTTTCCGATAAAGGGTTGCCTAGTTCCAGCCACAACGTTTCAAAAAAATTTGGGTCAGCTAACTCTAATTCTCTTCTGCGTTTAAAATTTATTTTCTTGGGAGTCCATATTCCTACACCCCCACCCATAGCTGCGCCTGTTTGATGAGATCGGTTTTTATGCTTAAAATTGAGCTGAGCGCTGAGGTTTAAATTCAAGCTTTATTCTTCGCTCATCCAAGTTTCAGTTACTATAACAATGGTTTCCGAGTCCAGCTGCTGGAGCAAGTTTGATATATCTGGATATATATTTTGTATGCCGCGAGCGTTGTAAAGTAGAAAATTAATGCCCTTTTGAGCGCCAAACAAACCATCATCCAAAGTAGAAACTTTTGAAGTATCAAGGGATCCAGGAGGAAGCAAAAACTTCTGTTAAGAGAAAGTAAAACGCTACAAACAGCCGCAATGAAATATAAAATCAGCATTCTCTGGAAATAAATCAGCACTTTTTCTAAATTATCATGTTGCATATTTACTTGAGTTATGTAAAATATCCTAATGTATACTTGATCTTTCACATTTACCAAAAAACCAGAAACAAAAAACAATTGGTAAAAATATCATGTCAAAAAATTTACTGAACCCAAGCGAAGTTCAAATTTCTATGTAATTTCCGAGGTTGAACTGTATTCTGTGATGCTGGTAGGTTATGTGTTATATTATAGTGACGTATGTTTTCTACAAGCTTTTTATACCACCATTGTTTGGATGCACTCCATCAAAACACACATCATTGGTTGATAGCCCATTTTCCAAAACCTCAGTCAGTGAACAAGGATAGGAGCCATAAAGCTCCAGGCTTATCCATTCTAGATGATCATTGAATTGAGATTTTTCCTCGTTGTTCATTTTCCTCTCAGAGCTACCATCTTTAAACGGACTAATTTTGCACATAGCAACACGATGAGATTTGAATTTTTGCATAAATTTGTTGACTTTTTCTTTGAGTTGATTCGCTGCCTGCTGTCCAGAAACACCTTTGTCAATTGCATTATGAATGACATGTACAATTAATGTTTCCGTTTTGGCTCCAGAGGAATAGCAATCAACTACATTAGAAATACCTCCTATTGTTGCAGATGAATATGGTTGGATTGCTGCGAAATGGCATGCTGATTTACTTTCCGAAAAGTACGATCAGATAAAGCTAACTGCTTGTTAAATCGGGGCATCAATTTGATTGATAAACTTTCAGTGGAGAATCAACACGACTGTTGATTTTTGACGTATCCTGTCTCTCAATTAAATTATTAATAACTTTGGAAGTTTGTGTTTTGAAAAATTCGATATCTCTTTCCATGCGAGCAATAGTTTCTTTAAGATGTCCGACAGTCAATTTTTGCATTTCATATTTTGCAAGATCTTTTTCAAGTTTTGTTATTATATTGTCTTTTTCCTGTATTTTTTCATATGTCTCCAAAAGCTTTGCAATTAGTTTTTCCTTGTTGAAAAAAAACTAACAGCGCGTATTTGCTCTAATTGAGACTTTAAAACAATCTAAAGCAGTTTTATTTTCCGTTTGTTACCTGAAAATGAAATTATGAAATAGTGAGTAGAGATAAGATTGGAGTGATCTCACCGGTGATGAAGCAGGCAGAATATCCAATATGAAGTTTGTGTCTTCTTTTTTTGACGTCTTTAAAAAACAAAAATTGTTCGAGATAAAATCATAAAACAAAAAATTTTTTGATTGTCGTATGATAGGATACCCAATAACTGTGAGATTTGAAAGAATACGCCGTAATGTAACAGCTTCAGAGAAAAAAGTCGAAAAACACTTGCTCTGTATTTCGAATTAAAAAAAGCGAATAAAACGACAAGAAATGGTTTATCCATACAGTTGACTTCTTTAGTAGTTGCCAAAATGTAGCTCCCTCTCACTTATTTATTAATTGCCCTCAAACGATGTTTGGAGCCATTATATTAGTCCTGTTGGTCTTTTTATGCGATTTTTTGCTTGACCGAATTTTTGTCTGACCCATTTGACTTTTCGTCCTCAAAAACATGATAAACAGGTAGCGCCCAAGCTCATTAGTCCCCAAATATACGATTAACAGAAACTGTTTCGAAGACTCATACATACTTATCGTGTGAAGGGCGGTTCTTAAAGGTTCACCCTCAACCTCACCCTCCCCCCTTCCTCCTCCAAATCGGCCTTCCTCACTTCACCCCCCCCCCCCCCCCCCCCACATCGATCCCTTTATTTTCCCTTATCTCTTAATTTTCGCAGTGACCTTCAGGTTCCACGAAGACAGCGATTTGAAATTCAGGGCTTTATTGAGGAAAACAAGTATTTTAATTAGAACAAAGCCCATTGAAAATATGCCAGTACCGAGAGTAACAGAACAAGCGGACAAAAAAACTAGAATTTCTTGTGCAAATGGTTTGAGCAAGATTAGCAAGAACAAATTTGATTGCTGTTAGTATCGAAAAACTTTTTGCCTACAATCCGCGTGTACTGGTTTCGTTTAAAATTTGTATTGATGTCCTATCTAAATATTAGAAAAGCCTACTCCACATTTGTAACCTTTCCGCTAAAAAAATGGTAATTCGTCTGTCAATGTTCCGCGATAGTTCTGAAAACACAGCTCTGAATGAGCAACTGAAATATCTCCAAAAAATTTGCAATTTGCGCATTATAAAAAGTCAACTAAAATATCACTGGGCAACATAAAAAAAAGTAGAGATTAAGTCTCAAATTTTTAATCAAAAATAACTTCGAAACAGAATTAGGAGAAAGATTCAGCGAAAACCCAAGAAAATTGATGAACAAACCGAGAAGACCTCTACCAAGTAGAACAAACACTGGAACATCTTAACGGCTTCGAAATACTGCCTGTAAACACGCTAGACAGAGCATCTGACTACTAAGATTTTACAGTGTTTATTTGATGAACGCATGTGTATCATCAAATCCAATTTTTTCATTACAGCAGATTACGTACAAAATCAAACGCTTTCTAACACCAAAATAGATTAACAAACAACACCTGCGGCAACCATAATGATTGTAAATGCTTTCCAAATATAGCAGAGATTGTGTTAACGTGATTCGCTTGTTCGTAAAATCATGTTGTTTTCGTCGAATTAATACACGCACCTTCGGATACAAGAAGTTGATGATTAAAGTGTTAATGGCTATAAGAGTACTTTTTAATGCCTATATAAGGCCTATTGAACGATAAATTTCGATGTTGGAAAGAGAACCATTATTTTGTATAGGTTTCACATGTGAGATGTTCCGCATGTCAAAGAAAATGTTCAGAGCAGTCATTGCAGCCCATTAATAACAATCTTTGAATTTCATTAGTTCGAAAACCGATCAAATGTTTCTTCAGAAATTTTGCTTTCAAAGGGTATGATAGTTGACTTTTCAAAAACAGAGGCGAAAAACATTACCCCTGACTAAAACCGTATTTGCTGTTCAGGATCCAAGTTTCATTACTCAAGGAAATGATGAAATGTTTAAAAAAGATCTAAGAATCAAGAATCATGAAACAATATTTGTGATTTCAAGTGAAACTGTTCTACTAAGAAGCAATTTCATAATTCGATACAAATACTGAGTTTGTTCTCTATTGACTGCCGTTTTTCATCTAAACATGCAGGAAAATTTCTAGAAAAAAGAGTAATTGACATTAAAAAGACGCATTGTGTACGATGGAAAGAAAAAAGAACTCACTGACAGTTTTGACGTCGCGACTCCATTGGACAACAGATGACTTGATTTAGAAGACACAACCATTACAAAAGTCACTAATTTTTTATCATAGCGGCGAGGAAAAGAATTTGTAACTGAAACAGAATATTGAAAGATGAATTCGTATATGTTAAACTTATCAACGCTGTTTCTAGGTAAACAGAAAATTGCAATAATGCAGCTTGGTAGTCTGAAAAATTAACGCCACTCAAATCAAAGAAAATTGTTCGTATTCTACCCGGACAAAATTGATGTGTACAAGAAACGCAGGAGTCTACGAAACAAAAAAAATGTTATGAACAAGCTAAATATATAAATGTACGAGTCGCTGCCTGAATGTGAACAGGAAATACGTAACGAGGCACACAAGCGAGACATGATTACGAGCACCAACAATTGTGTTGTCTCAGTTTTGGTCCATGATGGAACCGAAAAAACTAAGTTTGTCAAAATACAAGAAGTTGTAGAGTTGGACAAATTAGATGCCGTCAAAACAAGACAAGCAACTGACCGCAACAGCGTCGAAAAACTATCGCCACAAAACAAACGCCACTGCCTCGGTAGAGAGTAGAGGAACTTATACAAACTAAGTACACTAACTCAACATTTTATAGGTTTTTTAGGTTTCTACGAACCTACCAGTGAAAAACTTTTTTAGGTTTCTACGAACCTTCCAGTGATCTCCGCTGGTGCCTTTCAACCTAGTTGCAATCTCCGCAACCTGCACAGGTTGAAAGAAGGGGAGTGGAAGCCTACTAAAAATCTGCGATCTCCGCGAAGCTGTTAAACAACTAGGAACACTCTAAAAAATATCCAAAATGTGTTGCTTGAAACTTTGTTTCAGATATATTTTCTGGAAATTTCCTAAAGTTCCTTTTTTATTTGGTTTTATTTTTTTTGTTTTGTTATTTTTTAACATTCATTCGCAGTTAGGATGAGATGCTGATAAAAACCAGTCAGGCATAATGCTAAAAACGCAGACAAAAGAACTTATGGAGGTTTTAGAAAACAAGGACACGTCAGGTAAAACGGCAAAGGAGTGGATACTTCTTCAAAACATACGTTCTTTAACAAAAAACTTTGATGAATTCAAATTTTTTTTAGTCAAACAGAGGTTGAGCCAGTGGCAATCTGCCCCACTGAAACTTGGTTAAAAAACAGCTGTAAAAGCGATTGTTTTTCTCTACAGAACTACTTCAAGAATGAAACATCCAACAGAAAAAAAAGAAGAGGTGGTGTTGGTATTTTTGTACACAAAAAAACAACAAAGAAAAGAATTGCATCAGTTGATACAAACAGCATCCAAGATATCAGTTTGGAGATTAAATTTTGCGATAAAACTCACTTAGTGACTTGTGTATACATTCCGACCAATGCTACAAAAGCAGAAACCTTTGAAAAATTTTCTTCCTATATTGATCAAATAAGTATAACACCCAGTACTCTACATATCGTGTTTGGGGACCTAAATGTTAATTTTTTGAAGAAATCGACAAAATTGACCCTAATAATTAACCAGATGGAAATGAATGCTTTGGCTCTTGTAGACCCTCAAACTGCAACGCGCGAAACAATTAGGACCAAAACTTGTATTGATGTTTTTTTTTACAAATTTTGAATCGAAAAGTTTTGTTGAGAAAACCAAAACTAGCGACCATTACATGATGGGACTAGAGCTTATAAAAAGAGAGATAAGTTCTGTAAGTGTTCAAATACTGAGAAGAAGCTGGAATAAAATAGACGATGATAATTTCTTGTTGAGCTCAACTTTTTTCGCCAGAAAAAATTTGAATCAGTGAGCGGTCAATTACCAACAAGTGATTTTAACCGGTGTGCAGACATCGTTCATGAGAAATTGGTTGAGGCACTCAATACTTTTTTACCACTAAAGTCATCAAACAGGGCGCCAAGAAAGACTGGATTGACAGAGAAGTAAAAAAAATACTCAGCTAAAAAAAGCCAACTCTGGAAGCGTTAGTTAACAACAAAATCTCAAATTGATAAAGAAGCGTACGAAAAGCAATCCAAATTGTTGAGGAAAAAAATAAGAGGAAAGATGTTAGAACTTTATGAAAAGCAAATAATGATAGAAGCTGGAAAGAGAAACAGGAAGTTTTTTCAGTTTGTAAACGAATTAGTCAGCATCAATGGAGATGAAAAAACAGTAGAAGAGAACGCTGTTGATGATCTTGATAAATTCAATATTTTTTTGATACAATAGGAGCAAACTTAGCTGAAACATTTCCTTCACCAAAACTGACACAAAGAGCAAAAAAAATAAATTCTATGTTTTTCAGGACAATTGACGAAAAATAAGTTACTGCCGCTATCGCTAAGACTAAGAAAAAGTACAGCACAGATTGCTATAATTTGAACTACGTCTATATCAAAGCTGTATCGGCAAGTGTTTTGCCGGTTATGACTATGCTTTTCAATAAATGCTTTGAGGAGGGAAATTTTCCGAAGTCTTTTAAAATAGCATCCATAACACCACTCCATAGAGAAGGAGACAGGAGCAGACCAGAGAATTACAGACCAATCTCATTGTTACCTATCATTGGCAAAATATTTGAATTCCTAATTTTCGATAGAATTAAAAACTATATAGAAAAATTCAAGATACTAAAAGTTAATCAATTTGGGTTTAGATCGAACCACAACACTATCGACGCAATTGTTTCCTTGTTAGAGGATATCAGAGTGAACAAACAAAGTAAAGCAAATGAAATCAAGGTTAGTTTTCTGGACTTGAAAAAAGCATTTGATACTGCCGACCATCGCATTCTCCTAGAGAAATGTTCAGATTATGGTTTGAGGGGTAAAACTTTGAGCATAATAGCTTCATTTCCTCACGATAGAACACAGGTGGTAAAAGTGAATGAAAAAAGTTCAAAATCGAGAGAAGTGTCGTTTGAAGTACCGCAAGGTTCCATCCTTGGACCGCTGCTGTTCATTCTTTATGTAAACATGAAAACAGTACAGATTATCTTTTTGCTGACGATACCGCTATAAAGACTATTGGAACTCCAAAAGCAAAAGATAGCCAGCATCAATTGGCTTTGACCAATGTTACACACTGGCTAGAGCAAAAAAAGCTCACACTAAATATCAAAAAAACAAAGACAATGTCTTTCAGACAAAAGAAAGCCAGTGAAGACGGCTTCTCACTTTACGCGGAAAAAATAGAAAATGTGAAAAATTTCAAGTATTTAGGCATCATTCTAGATCAACGCTTTAACTTTTCCGAACATAGCAATATTATCCAGAAGAAAATGAACCAGTTCACTGCTATGTTTTTTCGTCTGAGAAAATTCCTAAAAGTATCGCAAATGATAAGAGTCTATAAGACATATGTACAGCCAATCATACAATACGGAGTCCTAGCTTATGGGTCAACGACAAAAAGTATTCTACAGCCTATTGATAACAAAGTAAACAGACTAATGAGAAAATTTTTTTTTTTAAATTTGAGTCAACTACAAAAATACGCGAAGAGAACAACATTTACAGCACACAAGAACTTCATATTTACGAATTGCTAAAAATGCTGATAAAAGTGATACGAAAAGAGTGCATTTTCGAACAACTGAAAAAAGCAATCGAAGAAAAAGAGCTGAGTAAAATTGATGAGATGAGAAAAACAAAAAAACAACTTAAAGTTAGTTACACTAAACTAAGTAACTGCTCAATCACAGTAAGGTTGAGAAAACTATGCAATTGCTTGCTAGGTTTAGATCCTACTTTTTCAGAAGCCTGAGAAAAATGAAGGAAAGACAGGCTTAAATTTTTGCCACAAGTTTCCTTAAACAATTTGTTATTGGCTCTTTAGACATAAAAAACTATATTTTTGGCTGATTGAAGCCATCGATATTTGTAAGCTGTTTACTGCCGTTTAACTCCAAGACTTGTGTTTTTGTTTTAGTTGAAACGTTTTTTAGACACATAGTAAGCCCTTTTCCCTGCATAAACCTAACAAACTCTTTTGTTTATCTTCCTCACAAAGGCTCCTGAAAACGATCGATAGGGGTCAATGGTGTTCTTTCGGAGCGCATGTGACATTTGAAAATAAATAAATTATGTAAATGCCCTGTTGTATCATGCGTAATCCGTAAACAATTTATTATTATTATTATAAAGAAAAGTGATTCTACATTTGACGATATGAAATGTAGAATTTTATTCTTATTAGTTTTAAGCTCGCGTACTTCAAGTGAAATGCAATAAACTCAATGAAAAAACAGATGAGTTTGATTTTTAATTTCGAGTGATACGTCTCGGTCATCAAATAGAGATAAGAGACGTGAAAAACGAAATTGTAAACGCAATTTCTACCTTTAAACTGAGAGTTCCGAATGGGCATGATAACAAAAATCATTAGCGAAGCTACATTGTTCCGATTAACTTTTATGCTGTTTTTTGTGAAAGGCCAACTACTCGGATTTAAGAAAGATACAAAAAGGATCCGTCGAAGCAACATATTAAATTATAAAACCCGAAAACGATTCGTTTTGCTCCTTTTGTTATACAACGAGATGAATTTTCTCTTAATGTTCGTCGACATAATCAAAAGTAGAAACAATATCGACGAGAGGAACTTCGTTCAAATGAAAAAATGATCATACAATTACGAGATCGCAAGAGTTAAAGAATGTTCAATTAAACAATTCTTTTGCATGAGCAAAATTATCATCAAATCAATTGGACTCCAATTTTTACATTACAGCACACGAAGAACAGAATCAAACGCTGTTTATCACCCAAATAGATAAACAAACAATTTTTGGAGCAATCATGATAAGCATAAGGAGTTTCCAAATATAACATTCAATGCAAAAAAATTGTACGACATGGAAAGTATAAATCGGAGAACAGAAAGAAAGAGTAATTTTCATCCACACAGCAAGCGAACTTAGTAGAGAGCTCTTACTCAACTTGGCAAGCCGCTTAAAAGACCAGAGATACAACGACAAATCAACCCTAAATTGTCTACCGAGGACTCTAAGAATGACAAATAATTTTCAATAAAAAAGACTAGAGGAAATCAACAACGGAATGATCTTAAGTTTATTGTATTTGACATCATGAACTTTGAAAAAGGGAGCGTGGAACTTCAGTTATTTTTCCAAAAGTTGGAAAGGTAGCGAGACGAATAAAAATTGGTTACAGCAAAGAGGGAGGACAGTACTCACCTTCAATGAACGAAGTGTGCTCACTGAAAACAGGTAAAAAGAATTGCAATTAGTCTATGTTAGCTTGCGGTTAGACATAGTGCGAATAACAAAAAAACTGGCTAACTTTTGAGTTCACTCACGGAACTTTTTTCTAACCTCATCTTTCATATACAGAAAAGATAGGCATACAATTGATTAAAAAGTGAACATGGGAAGCTCTAATTGATGGAAAACCGCCCCCTTAAACTTGATAACTTGGACATCGATTTGACCCATTTTCGCTTCCTTGTTGCTAGAAAACTCTTTTCAAAATCATGTGATTTTTTTGTGCTGAATAGTATAATCCACCCGAAAAAAAAGCAATGACTAATGTTCACTAAGTGACATCACAAATATTTCAAAAAATTTTAAAATCCCCTATTCATACACCCCTTCAATAAACGTGATAACAGACAGCATTGGTTAAACAGAAAATTTGTCGTGAAAATATCCTCACCAAAGGAATATCATCAATTAATTTTTGATCAACATCCAGAAAACAATCTCTCAAAAAATTGCACCTTCTCAGTTGGATAAAATCCTATGCGACCATCCCGATATCTCAGTTATTGTTATGATTTTGAAGTATATAAAGACAAAAGTATTGATGGCAGTGCTTTGTTTATTTCTAAACTTTTAGCTTTCAAAAATCCGGACAAAAAGAATGTTGATTTTTATAGTACTGAATAGAAATAATTTATGAAAAGATTTTAGGTGATCTTTTTGACCCTCACATCTATAGAAAAAATGCTTGTTTTCTTCAACAACCGTCATCAACATTCGGCTACGGTGCAAAATCTCATATGCAGCCAAACGAATGATTAAAAACGGAATGAAAAATCTGATCTCAGTTTCAATCTGAAGCTCAACTGAAATATGGTTGAGATTCAAAACTTAACACTTTCTGATCTCTCAACTTACGCAGCTGAAATTAATGACAGCTGAAAATTTAGTCAAAATCAAAAACATCTCTCACGAATCGGCAAAATTTCACAGGCAACATTATATCTTCGCGGAAGGTTCCGAAACTAACTACAGCATCTAACGACCGATCCTCGGCAATCTTAACATCTACAAATCAACTGGACCAAACTAAATTGGGTTTTTCTTGCTTAGAAACTTTAGTAGATCTTTTACCTAGACTGCACGTTTTTTCCAATTATTAATCCAGGATAAATTTTATCTCACATTTCGGAAAGTTTTTCAAATCAGCGCATTATTTCAAGAGGGAGCAAATCAGATATGACTTGCCATCGACCAATAATTTCTTTCAAGTGCAAATCTATTGTTGTTCACAAAATTACTTCTGATAAAGTTTATGAACACTTACGACACCAGTTCTGTTATAATCAGTTTGATTTTGAAAAAAAAACAAAAACGTTCATCATCGTAAGATTTAGTCATCGTTCCAGATAGAGTGTACAAAAAGTTAGCAAGAAAAGTTAGACAAGAAAGCCTTCAAAGACTTAAATTGTATCTTGATTTTGTTTCGACACCGTACAAACTAACGTTGTGATACAAAAGCGTCATGGAATCGGAGTTGGAGGAAATGAAATTGAGCTAACTTTGTCTTACCTAAGAAATTGGAAACAATATGTGAAAAAAAATGTTGTTTCAGTTGGCTACAAATTACATTTGGCGTGTCTCAGGGTCAAAGTCAGGAGCAACGCAATATGAAAGCTGGGGAAGAAAATCAAATTAGTCTTAATTATAGCAAAACTAAACTCTTAAATGTCAACGGAAGCGTAACAGCGTCTAAAAGTCACCATCTTCTAAGTCAATTGGAGAATCATTGCTTTCTTAGAGTCCAAGTGTCAGCAATTCTTTCGTGGCAATCCTTTCGGAAACAAAAATTGTGTGCAGAGTTCAATTGTTCTGAAAAACTTTTTGCAACAATCAAAGCTAGTTTCTTATCTTGGTTAGGTTGTTCATATAATTAATTATTGATTTCAGGCATAGTTTCCAAAGAAAACCGAAAAACGACAGAAATTGTACAGCTCAAAATTTCTAAAAATGGATATCCATTGATAAACAGATTACTGTAACTATGACCTCAAGTTGTCGTATCTAGAATGTATTCAAGAAAGAAAGTACTACCCGTCTACGCAGCCAAGAAGAATTGCATATTTGCAAAAATCGACTAGTAAGGATAGACGAAAGATCTGCACAGATTAGTGCTTAACGTTTTTTTTAATATGAGAAACGTTTATGTAAACAAAAAATTTGCATCATTTTTGGGTTTTAAACTTTTTGTATATATTTGAAATGACAACACAGAGGAAAACAAGTTTAACTGTAGCATTATACGCAAAAGCTAAAACCGCAATAACATGTGGAAAACAACAAGCTGGGTCAACTGTATTGGTGCTAAATATTGAACAAAAAAAGTCAAATCCTATTCTACAACAAGTCTTTGTAAACAACAGAAACCAACATAAACCTGAGTAATCTTTGGAAACCTCAAACCTGAAAGAAACAACTTTCCAGTTTGTAACTTAATTTTTTTTCTTTTATTATTATTACTTTGATAGTTTATACTTATTAAACAGTGAGACAATAATCTGGGAAACAGCGAGGGAGAAATCCTCTCAGTGACGTTGAAAATTCACTACAAAAGTCCTACATGTTGCATTATTTTGCTGTCATTTTGAGAAAAAGATTGATCGTTCTTTTTAGTTGAATTTTGTTACTCGGTATCACAAATTCTCCGCGTTTTCCTTGTCTCGTGTGACTTTATGCTTTTTTTACCAACTTGTGGATAGAAACTTTGTAGTTGTCATCGAGCATTGACGGAACCAAGTGAAATCGTACATTTCTAGATATATTGATAGTGATAATACCTTAAGCTTATGTAGTCTGCTTTTGTATGTTCTTTTAGAAATTAGGATCCCCCTCGTTGCATTTATTGTACCTTTTGGTGTAATTTTAGCGGCCCCATTTTCAACATTTTGAACGTTCTCGACCATCATAGTTTGACTTGCGGCTAGAATTTGAAAGTTGTCTGCCTAGCTTTACACAATATTTTCCTCCAGATTTCTTGGAAGGTGGTTGATAAAAAAGAATGAAGAAGAAGCCAAATACAAATATGGAAGCAAGTCGAATACTGAAAGTTGACACCAAGAGCACTTCAGATCTTTCATTGTTAACACTGACACAATGTTTTTGAGAACTTAAATAGGGGGCAGTAGGACTTAGAAGTTTCCAAACGTGTCCTATTTCTTGTAGTTTTCAAAAAACCGTTCTTGCAGAACACAGCCAAAGGTTTTATGAAAGTCTAGGTAAAGATGCGTAGAGAGAATAATTGTCAGAAAATCAATTCGAATTTTAAAAAAATGAACATTTTCAAAAATAAACATTTTCAAAATTGAAATTTTCAAATTTGTAATTTTTTAACGAAACAATTGTATTCACAACATGTTATTTACATTCAATACACACAATAAGCTATAAATCTTGGTGCGGAAATTTGTCAGGTCCCGCGTAGTTTGTTTTCACTTCACCTAAAAAGGAGATTTCGCTCTCAGTACCATTCCGTGTTATCCTTATTTCGTTTCAAAAGTTATCAGTGTTTCTCACCCGTGATATGAACCGAGTATGTCTCATTAAACATTACGCGGTGTACAACAAAGTTCAACAAGGTGTTGTCCAACGAGAGAAGCTTCCTTTTGATGTTCTGAATTTCTATAGGAAACGTCGGCTTGTTCGGCCAACGTAGATGGAATTGCACCCCTTACATGTGATCTAATATTTCAAATACTAATTCAAACTTCGGATCTTTTCCGTTTAAGCCCCACGCCCCTTGAACATTATTGTAGTAGTAGTATTATTATTATTATTAGTAGTAGTAGTAGTAGTAGTAGTAGTAGTAGTAGTAGTAGTAGTAGTAGTAGTAGTAGTAGTAGTAGTAGTAGTAGTAGTACAATAATGTTCAATAATCTTCGCTCTCAGTACCATTCCGTGTTATCCTTATTTCGTTTCAAAAGTTATCAGTGTTTCTCACCCGTGATATGAACCGAGTATGTCTCATTAAACATTACGCGGTGTACAACAAAATTCAACAAGGTGTTGTCCAACGAGAGAAGCTTCCTTTTGATGTTCTGAATTTCTATAGGAAACGTCGGCTTGTTCGGCCAACGTAGATGGAATTGCACCCCTTACATGTGATCTAATATTTCAAATACTAATTCAAACTTCGGATCTTTTCCGTTTAAGCCCCACGCCCCTTGAACATTATTGTAGTAGTAGTATTATTATTATTAGTAGTAGTAGTAGTAGTAGTAGTAGTAGTAGTAGTAGTAGTAGTAGTAGTAGTAGTAGTAGTAGTAGTAGTAGTAGTAGTAGTAGTAGTAGTAGTAGTAGTAGTAGTAGTAGTAGTACTAGTAGTAGTAGTATTAGTAGTAGTAGTAGTAGTAGTAGTAGTAGTAGTAGTGCTAGTAGTAGTAGTAGTAGTAGTGGGGGACAAAATCCAACCTCACCTCCACGTGGTGTCCCCTGGGGGTAGGTCATGTGCTGCGGCTCTACGCTCACATGGTCGAGCTAACGAGGCACTGGTCTTCTAGTTTGTGGCGCAACTAGTCGTATCTCAGCCTTCAAACACCAAAGCAATGAGTACAATCAACCATGGCCCCGAGTCCCGGGTAAGGGGTGCTAAGAATCTCCCGAGGAACCAACTCAGAATTGCAACTTTAAACGTCAGAACACTGACCCAAGCCGGATCTCTAGAGGCTTTGAAAATGGATCTGGCGCGATACAAGTTGGATATTCTGGGAGTGCAGGAGACGAGATTGCAGGAGCAAGAAATTGATCTCGGAGACCACAAGCTCTACCTGTCTGACTCGTGGTTGTCTGGTGTAAAGTCGAGACAAGGAGGAGTGGGCGTTGCTGTAAAGAAGTCATTGATAAACAGCATCGTAGAACAAGTGGCTCTAAGTGAACGTATTTGCTACGTCAAGTTCGCGGCTCAGAGGAGAGCCAATCTAGCTGTTGTTGTCTGCTACGCACCTACGAATGAAGCTAGTCTCCAAGAAAAGGATTTGTTTTGGAGTCAACTTTCAGACCTAGTTTCCAGTTTCAAACATAGGGAGCGTATTTGTGTCATCGGTGACCTCAATGCAGAGCCTGGACACCAGTTGAATGACACCATGAGCTGCAGAGGCCCGTTTGGAATGGGTGAAGAAAATGAAAACTCTGAAAAGTTGTTCTCATTTTGCACTTCACACAAATTGCTCGTAGGTGGTACATGGTTCCAGCATCGACAAGTGCATCGGTACACCTTCAACCCTCCCGATCCGAGTTCTCGAAAAAAGATGCTGGATCACATTCTGTTTGCAGAGAGATACAGAGGATGTCTGACGAATGTGAGGTCCAGAAGAGGGAAAACCACAATTACCGATCACGAACTGGTCATTGCGGAAGTATCTATGAAACTTTTGTCTAAAAAGTCATGCTTCACGCCCAGAATCAGTTCTGCAAAGCTGCAAGATGAAACAACGCGTGACTTATTCACGCAGGAGGTCAAGTTACATCTTGATAAGAGCGGCGATTTCGAGAATACAGAGCAGTCTTGGGACAATTTTCGAAAAGCCCTGAACCAAGCAGCAGTGAAATGCCTCCTTCCGGACAAGCGAGTGAACAAACCTTGGATTTCTCCAGATTCTCTGGAACTTATCCGGAAACGAGCCGATCTACAGTTAAAGAAACACAGCAGCGCGGAGGCGCTGTTAGAGTTCACAAACCGCTGTAAGGAAGTCAGAAAAGCTCTACGTGCAGACAAACGGGCATGGCTTGAACGCAAAGGCCAAGAAGTGCAGAGCTTCGCGGACAGAGGCAACTTAAAGGAGGTTTTTGGGGCATCACAGCAGATTTGCCGAAACTGGAGGCCCCAGTTGACCAAATTAGTTTCAAGCACTGGCGTCAACTTACGGACGAAAGAGGAACGACTTGAACGCTGGACGGAACATTTTAGTCAACTCCTGAATCCCTCAACATTCAGTTGCAGTACGAGATTGGATCCCGAAGAAGCAGCTGAAAGCTTGCCGATTGACCTGAGCCCAATTCGATTTGAAGAAGTGCTTGAAGCTGTCCGCAGGTTGAAGAATGGCAAGGCAAGTGGACCCGATAACATTTCCTGTGAGATGTTGAAAGCACACAAGGGTATTGTCGAGTGGCTCTGGGACATCATAGAAAAATGTTGGTCGACGGAAGTTCTGCCCGATGACTGGAAGGTAGCAGAAATTGTCCCATTATACAAGAGTAAAGGAAAGAGGTCAGAGTGTTCGAACCACCGAGGGATCTCTCTATTGTCAGTACCAGGCAAAGTGTTCGCTTCCGTTACTCTCAATCGATGCAAAGATTCAGTGGATCGCGTCTTAAGGGAAGAGCAGTGCGGCTTCAGAAAAAGCAGAGGATGCGCCGATCAACTCTTTGCCCTGCGTCAAATAATAGAGAAATCAATGGCGTTTCAATTGGATATTAGCTTTTGTTTCATAGACTTTCGAGCGGCATTCGATTCTGTCGATCGTGAGCAGATGTACCAGATAATGAAACACTATGGTCTGCCGCAAAAAGTGATAAACATCATAAGAAACAGCTATGATGGATTCAAATGTCGAGTCAAAGCCGAAGGTGAGAAGGGACGCTTATTTGATGTCAGAACAGGCGTTAGGCAGGGTGATGTGTGGTCCCCAATCCTATTCGGCCTTGTCATCAACTACATTTTAGCTAACTCGGTGCATGGAGGATTAGACATTGGGAGATTGGTGGCTGACTTAGATTTTGCTGATGATGTTGCTCTCGTGGGGGTCTCAGACAGTGAGGTGCAAGAAAACCTACATCGAATAGAGGCCCTAGCGGAAGCCGCTGGTCTGAAGATTAATGTGGCCAAAACAAAGAATATGGGCGTAAAATGCGACAGCCCAAATGTTGTTGCAGTGCCTAGTATCCAACAGAACGTGGAGATACTCACTGGAACACATAAAGGCAAACTAGGACTCCTGGCAGAGACATCTAGCCAGTCACGACTAACCATCGGCACGGAGGTGCTGCTGGGAACGAAAAAGAAAGCGGGCTGGTTCGAAACACAAGATGGCCGGAAGCTCAGATTGAAAAGCTTAGCGGAGGCTAAGCCAGCGTTGGTAGCTTCACAACAACAATCTGCAGTAGCGGATTTGGAGTCGCTAGAAAATGAGAGTGGGTCAGCGGTGGCTGATCAAGAGTCTTTAAGATGTCAGAACTGTCAGCGACAATTCAGTACAGTTACCGGACGCAAAGTGCACCAAACAAGATTCTGCAAAGCCGGTTTGTCAAAGAATGTCGTCGACAAGTCAAAGTTCGAGCAACTAGAGGCGAGCCTCACCTGTGACAAGTGTGAAAGGAAGTTCAAAACAGTCAATGGCCGAAAAGTTCACCAATCGAGATACTGTGGCAAACCTAAAGCAGCTGCCACACGCGTGTTTTCCTGCAAAGTACAAGATGTTATCGGAAACGAGTTTGAAAACATAGAAGCGTTCAAGTATCTCGGATCATATGTCAGCCTCAAGCATGGAGACCTCCAGGAAGTCAATTGCAAACTTGCAGAAGGTAGACAACGGTTTGCTAACTTCCAAAATCTCTGGAAGAGCAAGCAGCTCAGCGTGCACCTCAAGTGCAATTTGTACAAAGCACTCGTTTTATCAGCCGTGCTGTACAGCTCAGAGACTTGGACTCTTTCGAAATTAATGGAGAGAAAACTTGAGAGTTTCCACTGTGGTTGTCTTCGGAGAATTCTACGTGTGTCATATCTGGAGAAAGCAACGAACGATGAAATTATGTCAAGATCGCGAATGCCCCAACTATCCACGATGATCATGCTCAAACGGATAAAATGGTACGGTCACATCCAGAGAATGGAACCAGGAAGATTAGCCCGCAGTGCCTTCGATTGGGACCCGCCCGATCAATACGCCCATGCCAGACGCGCTCCTGGGGGGCAACGGAAAACGTGGATGAGTCAAATCGAAGGAGACTGTGTACGAAACAAAGTATCGTTCACCAGATTGCAGGAGAAAGCAGCAGCCGGGTCAAAGAAGGCCTTCAACAATTTCGTCGTACAGCACTTCACAGAATAACCAAACAAATAACTCTTCTTGTTTTGTTTGTATTTGTATTTGTATTTGTATTTGTTGCCAACCGTGCCTTTATTTCATATTTGGAATTAAAGTGTTGAAACAGTAGTAGTAGTAGTAGTAGTAGTAGTAGTAGTAGTAGTAGTAGTAGTAGTAGTAGTAGTAGTAGTAGTAGTAGTAGTAGTAGTAGTAGTAGTAGTAGTAGTAGTAGTAGTAGTAGTAGTAGTAGTAGTAGTAGTAGTAGTAGTAGTACTAGTAGTAGTAGTATTAGTAGTAGTAGTAGTAGTAGTAGTAGTAGTAGTAGTAGTAGTAGTAGTGCTAGTAGTAGTAGTAGTAGTAGTGGGGGACAAAATCCAACCTCACCTCCACGTGGTGTCCCCTGGGGGTAGGTCATGTGCTGCGGCTCTACGCTCACATGGTCGAGCTAACGAGGCACTGGTCTTCTAGTTTGTGGCGCAACTAGTCGTATCTCAGCCTTCAAACACCAAAGCAATGAGTACAATCAACCATGGCCCCGAGTCCCGGGTAAGGGGTGCTAAGAATCTCCCGAGGAACCAACTCAGAATTGCAACTTTAAACGTCAGAACACTGACCCAAGCCGGATCTCTAGAGGCTTTGAAAATGGATCTGGCGCGATACAAGTTGGATATTCTGGGAGTGCAGGAGACGAGATTGCAGGAGCAAGAAATTGATCTCGGAGACCACAAGCTCTACCTGTCTGACTCGTGGTTGTCTGGTGTAAAGTCGAGACAAGGAGGAGTGGGCGTTGCTGTAAAGAAGTCATTGATAAACAGCATCGTAGAACAAGTGGCTCTAAGTGAACGTATTTGCTACGTCAAGTTCGCGGCTCAGAGGAGAGCCAATCTAGTTGTTGTTGTCTGCTACGCACCTACGAATGAAGCTAGTCTCCAAGAGAAGGATTTGTTTTGGAGTCAACTTTCAGACCTAGTTTCCAGTTTCAAACATAGGGAGCGTATTTGTGTCATCGGTGACCTCAATGCAGAGCCTGGACACCAGTTGAATGACACCATGAGCTGCAGAGGCCCGTTTGGAATGGGTGAAGAAAATGAAAACTCTGAAAAGTTGTTATCATTTTGCACTTCACACAAATTGCTCGTAGGTGGTACATGGTTCCAGCATCGACAAGTGCATCGGTACACCTTCAACCCTCCCGATCCGAGTTGTCGAAAAAAGATGCTGGATCACATTCTGTTTGCAGAGAGATACAGAGGATGTCTGACGAATGTGAGGTCCAGAAGAGGGAAAACCACAATTACCGATCACGAACTGGTCATTGCGGAAGTATCTATGAAACTTTTGTCTAAAAAGTCATGCTTCACGCCCAGAATCAGTTCTGCAAAGCTGCAAGATGAAACAACGCGTGACTTATTCACGCAGGAGGTCAAGTTACATCTTGATAAGAGCGGCGATTTCGAGAATACAGAGCACAATTTTCGAAAAGCCCTGAACCAAGCAGCAGTGAAATGCCTCCTTCCGGACAAGCGAGTGAACAAACCTTGGATTTCTCCAGATTCTCTGGAACTTATCCGGAAACGAGCCGATCTACAGTTAAAGAAACACAGCAGCGCGGAGGCGCTGTTAGAGTTCACAAACTGCTGTAAGGAAGTCAGAAAAGCTCTACGTGCAGACAAACGGGCATGGCTTGAACGCAAAGGCCAAGAAGTGCAGAGCTTCGCGGATAGAGGCAACTTAAAGGAGGTTTTTGGGGCATCACAGCAGATTTGCCGAAACTGGAGGCCCCAGTTGACCAAATTAGTTTCAAGCACTGGCGTCAACTTGCGGACGAAAGAGGAACGACTTGAACGCTGGACGGAACATTTTAGTCAACTCCTGAATCCCTCAACATTCAGTTGCAGTACGAGATTGGATCCCGAAGAAGCAGCTGAAAGCTTGCCGATTGACCTGAGCCCAATTCGATTTGAAGAAGTGCTTGAAGCTGTCCGCAGGTTGAAGAATGGCAAGGCAAGTGGACCCGATAACATTTCCTGTGAGATGTTGAAAGCACACAAGGGTATTGTCGAGTGGCTCTGGGACATCATAGATAAATGTTGGTCGACGGAAGTTCTGCCCGATGACTGGAAGGTAGCAGAAATTGTCCCATTATACAAGAGTAAAGGAAAGAGGTCAGAGTGTTCGAACCACCGAGGGATCTCTCTATTGTCAGTACCAGGCAAAGTGTTCGCTTCCGTTACTCTCAATCGATGCAAAGATTCAGTGGATCGCGTCTTAAGGGAAGAGCAGTGCGGCTTCAGAAAAAGCAGAGGATGCGCCGATCAACTCTTTGCCCTGCGTCAAATATTAGAGAAATCAATGGCGTTTCAATTGGATATTAGCTTTTGTTTCATAGACTTTCGAGCGGCATTCGATTCTGTCGATCGTGAGCAGATGTACCAGATAATGAAACACTATGGTTTGCCGCAAAAAGTGATAAACATCATAAGAAACAGCTATGATGGATTCAAATGTCGAGTCAAAGCCGAAGGTGAGAAGGGACGCTTATTTGATGTCAGAACAGGCGTTAGGCAGGGTGATGTGTGGTCCCCAATCCTATTCGGCCTTGTCATCAACTACATTTTAGCTAACTCGGTGCATGGAGGATTAGACATTGGGAGATTGGTAGCTGACTTAGATTTTGCTGATGATGTTGCTCTCGTGGGGGTCTCAGACAGTGAGGTGCAAGAAAACCTATATCGAATCGAGGCCCTAGCGGAAGCCGCTGGTCTGAAGATTAATGTGGCCAAAACAAAGAATATGGGCGTAAAATGCGACAGCCCAAATGTTGTTGCAGTGCCTAGTATCCAACAGAACGTGGAGATACTCACTGGAACACATAAAGGCAAACTAGGACTCCTGGCAGAGACATCTAGCCAGTCACGACTAACCATCGGCACGGAGGTGCTGCTGGGAACGAAAAAGAAAGCGGGCTGGTTCGAAACACAAGATGGCCGGAAGCTCAGATTGAAAAGCTTAGCGGAGGCTAAGCCAGCGTTGGTAGCTTCACAACAACAATCTGCAGTAGCGGATTTAGAGTCGCTAGAAAATGAGAGTGGGTCAGCGGTGGCTGATCAAGAGTCGTTAAGATGTCAGAACTGTCAGCGGCAATTCAGTACAGTTACCGGACGCAAAGTGCACCAAACAAGATTCTGCAAAGCCGGTTTGTCAAAGAATGTCGTCGACAAGTCAAAGTTCGAGCAACTAGAGGCGAGCCTCACCTGTGACAAGTGTGAAAGGAAGTTCAAAACAGTCAATGGCCGAAAAGTTCACCAATCGAGATACTGTGGCAAACCTAAAGCAGCTGCCACACGCGTGTTTTCCTGCAAAGTACAAGATGTTATCGGAAACGAGTTTGAAAACATAGAAGCGTTCAAGTATCTCGGATCATATGTCAGCCTCAAGCATGGAGACCTCCAGGAAGTCAATTGCAAACTTGCAGAAGGTAGACAACGGTTTGCTAACTTCCAAAATCTCTGGAAGAGCAAGCAGCTCAGCGTGCACCTCAAGTGCAATTTGTACAAAGCACTCGTTTTATCAGCCGTGCTGTACAGCTCAGAGACTTGGACTCTTTCGAAATTAATGGAGAGAAAACTTGAGAGTTTCCACTGTGGTTGTCTTCGGAGAATTCTACGTGTGTCATATCTGGAGAAAGCAACGAACGATGAAATTATGTCAAGATCGCGAATGCCCCAACTATCCACGATGATCATGCTCAAACGGATAAAATGGTACGGTCACATCCAGAGAATGGAACCAGGAAGATTAGCCCGCAGTGCCTTCGATTGGGACCCGCCCGATCAATACGCCCATGCCAGACGCGCTCCTGGGGGGCAACGGAAAACGTGGATGAGTCAAATCGAAGGAGACTGTGTACGAAACAAAGTATCGTTCACCAGATTGCAGGAGAAAGCAGCAACCGGGTCAAAGAATGCCTTCAACAATTTCGTCGTACAGCACTTCACAGAATAACCAAACAAATAACTCTTCTTGTTTTGTTTGTATTTGTATTTGTATTTGTATTTGTTGCCAACCGTGCCTTTATTTCATATTTGGAATTAAAGTGTTGAAACAGTAGTAGTAGTAGTAGTAGTACTAGTAGTAGTAGTAGTAGTAGTAGTAGTAGTAGTAGTAGTAGTAGTAGTAGTAGTAGTAGTGGGGGGCAAAATCCAACCTCTCCTCCCCGTGGTGTCCCCTGGGGTAAGTGGTGCAGCAGCTGCCCGTAGGACAGATGCATAGTACCACCGAGCTAACGAGGCAAGGGTCCTCTAGTTGGTGGCGCGACTAGTTGTATGTTAGCCTTAAAACCCAATGCAATGAGTTCAAGAATTAGAATCCTCAATGTCAGGACACTGGCTCAATCAGGTTCACTAGAAAGCCGGAAAATAGACCTGAAGATGTACAATTTGGACGTTCTGGGAGTGCAGGAAACAAGACTGGAGGAGCAGTAAATAGATCATAGCGACCACAAGCTCTTCCTCACTGACTTCCTCACTTCCTCGCTTCCTCACTTCCTCACTGGCTATCGACCGCAAAAGTGAGACAAGGAGGAATTGGTATTGCATTGACGAAAAGACTTGCCGATAGCATAATTGAGCAAGTTGCTGTTAGTGAGCGAATGGTTTATGTGAAGTTTGCAGCTCAGAGACGAGCTAACCTTGTTGTGATTGTGTGTTATGCGCCCACAAATGAAGCTGACGACTTAGCGAAAGACAATTTTTGGAATCAGTTGAGCAGCTTGGTATCCAGCTGCCAACAAAGGGAGAGAGTCTGCCTCGTCGGAGACTTCAATACGGAACATGGTCAACAAACTGATGTCAACGTGCCTTGCCGAGGCCCCTTTGGAATGGGCGAGGAGAATGATAACTCAGAAAAATTGTTGTCCTTTTGTGTCTCTCATGACCTGTTGATTGGTGGAACCTCTTTTCGACACCGGTTAGTGCACCGGTATACATTTAACCCACCTGACCAACAGATGCGAAAGAAGATGTTAGATCATATCTTATTCTGTTCGAGGCACAGGAAATGTTTCCACAACGTTAGGACAAGGAGGGGAAAGATCACTCTCACCGATCACAAAATGGTCATTGCTGAAGTGCGATTCAAATTAGTGGCACAGAAGCCACGCAGTCAACCGAAAGTCTGCTCTGCCAAGTTGCGTGATGAAGTCACGCGTGAAGCTCTCTGCGCAAAAGTGAAACGCTATCTTGATGAGAGCGATATTGTTGAAGCCTTGTAGAACAATCTTGGGCAAATTTTCGAACGGCTCTTAATGCAGCGGCAACAAAACTACTCATCCCCGAAAAGCGTGTGCACAAACCCTGGATTACAGTTGAAACGCTGGCTTTGATTTGGAAACAGGCCGAGTTACAGTTGAGGAAGCATAGTAGCGCGGAGGCGCTGCTAGTGTTCTCTAATTGCTGCAAAGAAGTACGAAAAGTGTTAAGATCTGACAAAAGACAGTGGCTGAAAGACAAAGGTGAAAAAATACAAGACCATTCAGACAAAGGAGACCTGAAAGAAGTGTTTGGGGAGTCAAAACAGTTATGCCGGAAGTGGAGTCCTCATATAAGTAAATTAGTTTCAGCCACAGGCGAGCCTCTGAAAACAAAAGAAGAAAGGTTGGAACATTGGACCGAGCACTTTAAGCATCTGTTAAAACCAGCCACGACAAGCGGCAATTCTGTATTGAGCATAGTGGAAGCATCCGAGAGTCTTGAAATAGACCTAGGTCCAATTCGGTTTGATGAAGTTCTATATGCCGTCCGGAAACTGAAAAACGGTAAACGCAAGTGGACCAGACAATATTTCAGCCGAAATGCTAAAGTCGCATAATGGAATAGCTGAATGGCTTTGGAATATTGTCAACAAGTGCTGAACTGAAGAAAATTTTCCACAAGACTGGAAATTAGCAGAAGTTGTCCCCTATACAAAAACAAAGGAAAAAGATCTGAGTGTGGGAAATATCGTGGAATTTTACTGCTCTCGGTACCTGGAAAAGTTTTTGCATCAATCATCCTAAAATAGATGCAAAGATGCACTTGATCAAGTGCTAAGAGAACAACAATGCGGATTCCGAAAGAGAAGGGGCTGCATTGACCAATTGTTTGCGTTGAGGCAAATACTAGAGAAATGCATGGCCTTCCAATTGGATGTCAGTTTTTGTTTCATTGATTTCCGCACTGCATTCGATTCGGTGGACCACGAGATGATGTACAAGATAATGAAACATTACGGGCTCCCACAAAAAGTTGTGAATGTCATCCGCAGCAGTTATGAAGGCTTCAAGTGCTGCGCCAAGGCAGAGGGCGAGAAGGGCCAGATGTTCGACGTAAAAACTGGTGTTCGCCAGGGCGATGTATGGTTTGCCTATTCTCTTTGGTCTTGTGATAAAATATGTATTGGCTAATTCAATTCAAGGGGGAATCGACATTGGACGCTGTGATGCTGATCTTGACTTCGCCGAAGATGTTGCCCTATTGGGCGTCTCTGATTCCGAAGTTCAAGCAAATCTACACAGAATTGAATCTTCAGCCGCGGCTATTGGCCTAATGATCAATGTTGTGAAGACAAAGATTATGGGTGTTAAATGCGAAAACCCCGGAGCCAGTGTACTCATTGCTGAAAAGAACGAGCAAGTTCTTACAGGAAACCACAAACGCCGTTTTGGGACTCTCATTGAGGCCGAAAACCAATCCCGGCTACTCAGTGGCAGAGAGGTGCTGGTGGGCAAGAAGAAGAAAGCGGGCTGGTTCGAGACACTAGCTGGTGAGAAACTGAGATTGAAAAGTTCAGTGGAGGCTGAGCTCGTGACAGTTAGCAGCGACGAGAGATCAGTGGTTGCTGATCTAGTGTCTACGGCGAGTAATAGATCATCTGCGGTCTCGGATGACGAGAGTTGTGTATAATCAGGTTGTAAACGTCGCTTCGACACTGCAAAAGGCTGCAAAGTGCATGAAGCCAGATTCCGCAAGTCTAAGAATTCGAAGAGTGTCGAGGACAGCGCGTCTAAATTTGTTGGGCTAGAGAAAAACCTCACTTGTGAGAAATGCACTAGGAAATTTGCGACTGTGAAAGGCAGACGAATTCACGAGTCACGATACTACGGCAGAGAAAAGGCTGGAAGATCTCGCATTTTCTCTTGCACTGTCCACGATCGAGATGGAGTGGAGTTCGAAAATGTAGAAGTTTTCAAGTACCTCGGTTCTTTCGTGAGCTTGCAACATGATGATCTAAAGGAAATCAGTGTCAAGCTGGCGGAAGGGAGACAAGGATTTGCGAGCTCTCAGAAGCTTTGGAAAAACAAACAACTTAGTATTCCCCTCAAATGCAAGTTATACAGAGCTCTTGTGTTATCAGTGGTCTTATATAGCTCTGAAACGTGGACCATGAATAAATCAACGCAACGGAAACTTGAGAGCTTTCACACCAGTTGTCTGCGAAGTATACTATGTTTATCATATATGGAGAGGGTGACAAATGAAGAAGTACTGGCTGGATCACGTATGTCGACACTTTCTGCAATGATCATGATTAAACGGTTGAAATGTTTTGGCCATGTCCTGAGGATGAATGACGATCGTCTAGCGCTTCGAGCCTTCACATGGGAGCCGATAGAAAAATATCGTTATGCTAAACGAGCTCCAGGGGGTCAACGCAAGACGTGGCTGGACCAACTTAAAGAAGATTGCTCGAGGAACAACATGAGCTACATCACCTTACGACAGAAAGCGAAAAGAGAGTCTAAATCCCGCTTCAACAGTTTTGTCGAACAGCATTTCATGGATTAAATAAACGCAAATAAGATCAACTTATATACATTTTATTAACTTGTTTGTACTTATTGTAATTGTTCCTTTATTTCTATATGGCATTTAAGTGTTCAACCAGTAGTATAAGTAGTAGTAGTAGTAGTAGTAGTAGTAGTAGTAGTAGTAGTAGTAGTAGTAGTAGTAGTAGTAGTAGTAGTAGTAGTAGTAGTAGTAGTAGTAGTAGTAGTAGTAGTAGTAGTAGTAGTAGTAGTAGTAGTAGTAGTAGTAGTAGTAGTAGTAGTAGTAGTAGTAGTAGTAGTAGTAGTAGTAGTAGTAGTAGTAGTAGTAGTAGTAGTAGTAGTAGTAGTAGTAGTAGTAGTAGTAGTAGTAGTAGTAGTAGTAGTAGTAGTAGTAGTAGTAGTAGTAGTAGTAGTAGTAGTAGTAGTAGTTCTAATAGTATCAGTATTGGTGGAACCTGGTTTCGACACCGGTTAGTGCACCGGTATGCATTTAACCCACCTGACCAACAGATGCGAAAGAAGATGTTAGATCATATCTTATTCGGTTCGAGGCACAGGAGTTGTTTGCACAACGTCAGCACAAGGAGGGGAAAGATCACTCTCACCAATCACGAAATGGTCATTGCTGAAGTGCGATTCAATTTAGTGGCACAGAAGCCACGCAGTCAACCGAAAGTCTGCTCAGCCAAATTGCGTGATGAAGTCACGCGTGAAGCTCTCTGCACAGAAGTGAAGCGTTATCTTGATGAGAGCGAGATTTTTGAAAGCGAAGAGCATTCTTGGGCAAATTTTCTAACGGCTCTTAATGCAGCGGCAACAGAACTACTCATCCCCAAAAAGCGTTTGGACAAACCCTGGATTACAGTTGAAACGCTGGCTTTGATTTGGAAACGGGCCGAGTTACAGTCGAGGAAGCATAGTAGCGCGGAGGCGCTGCTAGTGTTCTCTAATTGCTGCAAAGAAGTACGACAAGCGTTAAGATCTGACAAAAGACAGTGGCTGAAAGACAAAGGTGAAACAATACAAGATCATTCAGACAAAGGAGACCTGAAAGAAGTGTTTGGGGAGTCAAAACAGTTATGCCGGAAGTGGAGTCCTCATATAAGTAAATTAGTTTCAGCCACAGGCGAGCCTCTGAAAACAAAAGAAGAAAGGTTGGAACGTTGGACCGAGCACTTTAAGCGTCTGTTAAAACCAGCCACGACGAGCGGCAATTCTGTATTGAGCATAGTGGAAGCATCCGAGAGTCTTGAAATAGACCTAGGTCCAATTAGGTTTGATGAAGTTCTATATGCCGTCCGTAAACTGAAAAACGGTAAACGCAAGTTGACCAGACAATATTTCAGCCGAAATGCTAAAGTCGCATAATGGAATAGCTGAATGGCTTTGGAACATTGTCAACAAGTGCTGAACTGAAGAAAATTTTCCACAAGACTGGAAATTAGCAGAAGTTGTCCCCTATACAAAAACAAAGGAAAAAGATCTGAGTGTGGGAACTATCGCGGAACTTTACTGCTCTCGGTACCTGGAAAAGTTTTTGCATCAATCATCCTAAAATAGATGCAAAGATGCACTTGATCAAGTGCTAAGAGAACAACAATGCGGATTCCGAAAGAGAAGGGGCTGCATTGACCAATTGTTTGCGTTGAGGCAAACACTAGAGAAATGCATGGCCTTCCAATTGGATGTCAGTTTTTGTTTCATTGGTTTCCGCGCTGCATTCGATTCGGTGGACCACGAGATGATGTACAAGATAACGAAACATTACGTGCTCCCACAAAAAGTTGTGACTGTCATCCGCAGCAGTTACGAAGTCTTCAAGTGCTGCGTCAAGGCAGAGGGCGAGAAGGGCCAGATGTTTGACGTAAAAACTGGTGTTCGCCAGGGTGATATTTGGTTGCCTATTCTCTTTGGCCTTGTGATAAACTATGTGTTGGCTAATTCATTTCAAGGAGGAATCGGGTCTACATTGGACGCTGTGTTGCTGATCTTAACTTCGCCGATGATGTTGCCCTATTGGGCGTCTCTGATTCCGAAGTTCAAGCAAATCTACATAGAATTGAATTTTTAGCCGCGGCTGTCGGCCTAATGATCAATGTTAGGAAGACAATGAATATGGGTGTTAAATGCGAAAAACCCGGAGCCAGTGTACTCATTGCTGAAAAGAACGAGGAAGTTCTAACAGGAAACCACAAAGGTCGTTTTGGGACTCTCATTGAGGCCGAAAACCAATCCCGGCTACTCAGTGGCAGAGAGGTGCTGGTGGGCAAGAAGAAGAAAGCGGGCTGGTTCGAGACACTAGCTGGTGAGAAACTGAGATTGAAAAGTTCAGTGGAGGCTGAGCTCGTGACAGTTAGCAGCGACGAGAGATCAGTGGTTGCTGATCTAGTGTCTACGGCGAGTAACAGATCATATGCGGTCTCGGATGACGAGAGTTGTGTATAATCAGGTTGTAAACGTCGCTTCGACACTGCAAGAGGCTGCAAAGTGCATGAAGCCAGATTCTGCAAGTCTAAGAATTCGAAGAGTGTCGAGGACAGCGCGTCTAAATTTGTTGGGCTAGAGAAAAGCCTCACTTGTGAGAAATGCACTAGGAAATTCGCGACTGTGAAAGGCCGACGAATTCACGATCCACGATACTGCGGCAGAGAAAAAGCTGGAAGATCTCGCATTTTCTCCTGCTATGTCCACGATTGAGATGGACTGGAGTTCGAAAATGTAGAAGTTTTTAAGTATCTCGGTTCTTTCGTGAGCTTGCAACATGGTGACCTAAAGGAAATCAGTTTCAAGCTGGCGGAAGGGAGACAGCGATTTGCGAGCTTTCATAACCTTTGGAAGAGCAAACAACTCGGTATTCCCCTCAAAGGCAAGTTATACAGATCTCTGTTATCAGTGGTCTTATATAGCTCTGAAACGTGGACCATGAATATATCAACGCAACGGAAACTTGAGAGCTTTCACACCAGTTGTCTTTGAAGGATACTATAGTTTTCATATCTGGAGAGGGTGACAAATGAAAAAGTACTGGCTAGATCACGTGTGTCGACACTTTCTGCAATGATCATGATTAAACGGTTCAAATGGTTTGGCCATGTCCTGAGGATGAATGACAATCGTTTAGAGCGCTCCGAGCCTTCACATGGGAGCCGACAGAAAAGTATCGTTATGGTAAACGAGCTCCTGGGGGTCAACGCAAGACGTGGCTGGATAAACTTGAGAAAGATTGCTCAAGGAACAACATGAGCTACATCGCCTTACGACAGAAAGCGAAAAAAGAGTCTAAATCCCGCTTCAACAGTTTTGTCGAACAGCATTTCCTGGATTAAATAAACTCAAATAAACTCAAACGTATATGCATTTTATAAACTGGTTTGTACTTATGGTCAGCGTTCCTTTATTTCTCTATGGAATTTAAGTGTTCAAACAGTAGTTGTTGTTGTTGTAGTAGTAGTAGTAGTAGTAGTAGTAGTAGTAGTAGTAGTAGTAGTAGTAGTAGTAGTATTAGTAGTAGAAGTAGTAGTAGTAGTAGTAGTAATAATAATAATAATAAAAAAGTAGTAGTATTAGTAGTAATAGTTGTAGTAGCAGTAGTAGTATTAGTAGTAGTAGTAGTAGAATAGAAATCAGGACAAGCTCTCTAAGTGGTTCCTCGTTTTTGCAGCCCAAGTTTTAAGTTCGACGTAGATTTTCAGAGATGTTGCAGTTTTCGCATTTGCATAAGAGTCTCCTTGTGCATTTATTTGTCTCAATGTACCACCTTTTGAGGAAGTTCGCATAGATGTTAGTTAAAGTCCGTTTGTCGGGTCTTCTGTAAAAGCTTGGACAGGCGCGGATAAGGCAGTTATAGAGTCCCTTAGTTCGTGCAAAGAAGTTGTGATCGGTCTTTTGCAGCCTGGTTTTGTCTATTAGTAGCTCACCTCTATGGAACTATCTAGTGACGTCGTTGGCATTTTGTAGGTTTTTCTCGATCTCGATGTCATATTTGTACTGGATCATGGCTATTAGCAGTAGGAAATTGTGCATTTCAATGTAGAGACTGAGCGGTAAGAGTTTCAGTTGTTTTAATCTCTTGTAGTGGACTTTGTCGGTCCCAGGAATCCACTGAGTGGCCAGTTGTAGGACTCCTTCTAGTTTCCCAGAGTATGCTTCGTTTGTCATCTATGTCTGATAAGCGTAGAAAAAGATGGGCAAGACGTAGCTGGTGTAGCCGTTTAATTTTGTGTAGATTGAGCAATTCTGCCTGAGATTTGGCTTGATCTGAAACAGGAAATTCATAGCTTTGCATGCCCGACTGGTGCTGTTTTTGTACAAGGTGAGGTTACCGTGCACGTTTACTCCTAATTTGCGTTGAGTTATGACTGTGGTGAGAAGTTAATTCATTAGGGTAGCTCGCAGGTTGTCTCTAAGACTCAGAAGTAATGATTTCTTGATGTTTGGCCAGTTTTCGATCCTGTAGGCTACGTTGTCCAGTTGATCCTGTTTCAGTACAATGGAGTGAAATCATCAGCGTAGCCGTATAACCTCAACTAATGACTCAGGAAGATCGTTAATCAAAAGCAAGAACAATACGGGGTCCGGGATGGAGCGTTATATGGACACTTGTGGGACACCAATTTTCATTAGTTTTAGGGACAATCTGCTACCTTCAACGCAAACATATTGTTTTCTGTTACCAAATATGATTAGACTTTAGAAAGCAGTTTTCCTCCAGTGCCGAATTTTCTAATTTTCTGTAACACACTATTGTGGGGAACGGTGTCGAAAGCTTTTGAAAAATCAAAATATAAAACTTTCAGCTGTTCTTTGTCTAGCTTGTCATAGTGATCGTAGATCTGATTAAGAAATAACAGTTGGATACTCGCTGGCCTTCGGTTTTGAAATCCTAATTGATTTTTGTGTAGTGTAACCTTGGTGTGCTTGTAGATAGCGTCAAAGATAGTTTTTACGAGCACTTCCGAACAACAACAGAGTAAACTAGGTCTGTAGAAGCTTGCGTCTGCTTTGTTGCCCTCTTTGAAGATCGGCGCTACTTGACAGGTCTTCCACGTGTCAGGGAAGTTACCTTTGTTCAGCCATGCTTCAAAGATTGAGGTGACCGATTTACTGAGCGTTTCATGACTTGACTTTAGTCTGAGATTTCCAATATTGATGTATCCTGTAGATTTGATGACGCCTAATTGGTTCAAAAATTTCCTAACCTGACTTTGATCTATGGTTAATGGATTCAAGTTTCCTGGCGGAAGAGAAATGACGGGATCCATTTGGCTTTTCCCAAGAACACTAATGAACTAGTCATCGAAAAGTCTGCAGTTTTCGTTGTTTTTTTGAAGTCTTAGAGTCGCTTCTCACAATCGGGAGATGAATGGGAGTTTGCATACACACTTCAGATACCTTTGAATCTGGCTGAGGGTTTTTCGCTGAAAGATCTTAGTCTCAAATTGAGCAAGCTCTGCTTTGGACGCCTCCAGTATTTCTTCTCAAGCTTTTTTTACCAGCCCCGCCGGGCCCTGATTTGGTTTTTGCTTCATTGTTTCCAATTTTTTGATGAGGCGTGATTTGAACGCTGTGATTTAAATTTGAAGCTTCAATCGAAGCAAGTTTACTCGTGGGACAAACTTGTCAACCTTTTGCCGTATCCAGTCGTACTATTGCTCCACAAGTTTGTTTATATTGATAAAACCGTAGAGCCTGAATAGGTATTCTCTCAGCGAGTCAGTCATACCACTCCAATCAGCTCTGCTGAAAGAATAATAGTGTTTTTCAGCTTGTTTGTTTCGTAGTCAACGTTAGCGCTCATATTGTTGATGTAGAGACAATGGTCTGAGAATTGGCCCTTAGTTTTTCGATGAGAGATTGAACAACTTGAAAGGTGACTACTAGTTCCTGCCTATCACAGATCATGACTTCAAGCTGAGTTTTTTTGTGCTGAGAGAGATTAAGTTCTATGCATTTTTCAATAATTTGATTCTCATTATCATCGGGAGAGGAGAAACTTTCAATTTTTTCTGTTTGTCTGTGAGAAATTTATATCAGCGGTGATTATAATGTGACAATGTTTAGAGAGGAGCACATTTCATGTCTTTAATATCCTTCAGCAGACTTGGGAACTCGCCACAGGACCGTTGATAAGCGGTGGGGCAGGTGCGTTGTAGATGCAGCATAGATTAGAAGTTCTTTTGCCTAATTGAATCTTCATTACAAAGTAGTCTGGCTTTAGGCACACAACTTGCACAAACTTATGCGCAATTTGTTTTTAAATGGCTATCAGTACTCCTCCGTACTTTGATTTTTGAGCATCTGTGGCGGTCCTATCGTTTCTGTATACATTACATGTCTCCAGTAAGATGGAGGCGGTCGTGACATCCTCTGGCAACCAGGTCTCACGGAGACGGTTGATGACGTAATCCAGGTTAAGGATTCAGTTTGACTATTTTAGTCCTCTTTTCGGGTCTAAGATGTTTCGGGTGTTAAGTGTGGGGATTTTTGTTAAATATAGTCAATTGTTAGCTAGCTGGTTTGTGCTTCCCTGACCGGTTTCAAATTGTTTTGCTACTTCACTATCTCTCAAGAATCTACATTGTTTTTCTTGTTACACTTCAAGCATCAAGTTTTTCACAAAAATGGCGCCAGCATCTAAACCCTGATAATTGAGGTTTTTCTTTCTTTGAGACAATTGTTGTCTTTTTCAAGATCCTCTTTCGACAGATCATGACTGATGTATATTTTGAGTTCTTCGTGTTCTTTCAGTTTTACGTTTCATTTGAGAATCAAACACTTGGTCAAAGCATCTTGCGTTTTGATGAGCAGTGTTTGAGGTTCTTTCTGAGCGTTGAATTTTCCAATTCTAACAGCTTTCACTAGTTTTTTTCCTCAAAATCCAGGAGGTCAAGGATTTTGTCGATAGCCGCAAGGTTGTCCTGGGATTTTGCAGGATCAGTTTCTGCCTTACTTTGAAGAATTCCAAGAATGCAAGAAACCTAGAATTGCGTTAAGGACCGTGAAGGAGTAAAGAGTTTTTCCTGGTGGCACATTTCCAACCGCTGCACGGTAACTGTGTGGATTCTGTTTGATTGCTTTTACATCATTATGGACATGGGTGATGAGTTCATTGGATTTTTCCTTTTATTTCTTAGGATTTTTGTTTGTTCCTGAAAGTTGTTCTGTTTATTATCTATTCTGGTACTCTGCTCTTGGGCCGTTCTAGTATTTATCTCGTTTCATTTTGGTTTGCAGTCGTTGCAGAAATGGAATAGGTTTTCAACAAGACTGATGAGGACTTTTATGTGTTCATCGGCGAACAGAGAAGTTTCTGGAGCAAGGTGTGGCACCTTGATACATGCTAAGCAGAAAATTTGGAGCCTTCTCATCTTCTTGCTGCATATGATGCATGTGTCGCGTATATTGGTTCTGTTGGCTATTCTGGACTTTTTGGGTTTTTTTAAGGGATTGGTGGGAATGACTCACGGAATAGCGTCCTTCAGAATTTTGGAAATTTCTTTGGTCCTCTTGTAGACCCCAATAGCAATTTAGGAGCACGGACAGTAGTGGAAGTCTATCAACGTGTTTTTTAATCCTAGGAGTACTTATGGCAAAATTTCGAGGGGAAATCAGCTGATAATAAACTCTAATTTTAGCAGGGAGTCTATCGGGCTAGGAGCACCTCGTATTAACCTTCCCTCCACATTTGATTAGCTGGGTTTCGTCACTGTCTTTCTCCAGAGTTATTCTTGGTCAGTTGTTTAAGGTTTTTCAGACTTTACACTGTGAGATGGACAGCGTCACTTGACACGTCTTTTTCCAAGGTAGTCACCAACTCCCTTGAACTTCCAGTCAGAGGATTTACCGAGCTCTAGAAAGATTGTGTTGACCTCCTCAGTTCTCTCCGACTTCGTGGGAAGCCCAATACGAACAATTCTTTGGCTAGATTGACAGTCACGTTTGCTTGGTTTTTTAGATCCTCGGCAATGTCTTTGAATGTTCGAGCAGTTTCTGTACGGCATTTGTAGAAGCACTCGATCTTTCCGAGGAAAAATCTGATGACTGTGTACTTCTTCATTGGAGGTAGCAATTCTAAGCAGTTCTTTATTCTACTTGCTAGGAGAGACGGAACGTTAAGTACACCACTCTTCAATTTTACGATTTGAAGTTATTCAGTGTGTTTGGAAATTTGTGGCTTCTCTTGCTGGACTTGAGAGTCTGAGATGAAAAGGGACTTGCTGCCGGTTTTCCTTAGGGTGTGGAATCTCATTTACTACTTCAATATCTAATGGCAAATCAGTAGCAAAGATGAATAGCGCTCAATAGTAAGGTCACCACAGCTACCCTCAAATTCAGTTTATATGAAGTTCACGTAATTAAAGCTAATCGTTATGCAACCCCCGTTACACAACACGTGTTTTACATTGTTAACCATTATGTGAAAATATGTCACTTGATTGTGGGGGGTGCAAATACTATGCGTCCACTAAGTTAGAGAGAACAAACGGAAAAGAAGCCAGACTTCTATAAAAGACCATTTCGCGGCGGGCAAGCGGTTTTTTGTAGTTCTCGTTGTGATCATAATTTTAATAAGTGTTGTTTCCTCTATTTTGAATGTCGGTTTTTTTTAAATAAGTGAGTATGTTCTGTTGCATCGTAATCACATGTTCAATGTAATGATTTTATATGTGTTTTTGTGTTTCAGATGTTGAATAAAAACTTGCAATGAGCTGTGTTTAATCTGAGCAACGCAATAAAATTTTTCAACATCTGTCCTGAATTTTTGACCTCCTGATCTTCTTGCGGAGCCAACCGAAGAGCAGTGATCTTAGTGGAAGAAATTCCTTTTTGCTGGCATAACAATAAATGGAATTATGGAAGTCCCTCATAATTTGACTTTTCTCAGAACATACGCCGATGCGGGACTATTTATAATTCTCTCGGGAGCAGCTACTTTTGAAGACGCAATGGACGTTCTGGATACTCAGTTCAAGATGCCTTTGAGGATTATATACGCCAGGCATGAAGTTAAGTCCTTTCATGCAAGCGGCAAGACGATGAAATCATAACAGCAGTCTTAGAGAGACTACGAATTTTTGTTGAACTCTGTGAATGCACAGATTTTTCCGTTCAGCAGCACAAGGACATACTCCTACGCGATGGCTTAGTATCTGGTCTAACATCTGATGCAATACGTGATCGACTTTTTGGAACTTGCGGACTCGGAAACTTTTTCAATCGCTACTGCAACCAAAGTATCAGCGGACTGCTCCCGCTCATTCAATGCCAGCTCAGATAACCCAAATCTAGTGCGCCTGTCAGAAATGTTGCTGCTTTCCATAAAAGAACAGCTCAAATTTATAAGGCTTTGAACCGTAAATGTGGGTTTTGTGGTCTGGAGCAACATCCACCGACTAAATGACCCGACGAAGTAGGTGTCTCAAGTTCGGCTAACAAGGGCAATGGGCAGCAGCGTTTAAGTCAACTACTGCAACGGTCGATTGACTGTAGCTTCCGCATTATGCAGTGTGAAGACAACGAACGAATTGATAAGGTCTCCAAATGGAATCTAGTGAAATATTTTTGTATTCACTTCCTGTTAGAGGGCTTAATAATACCGGCTTCACTCATTGGTTTTTAACAGTTGTTGTGTGTGAGCAGTTACAATTACCAATCCAGCCAATCAATTCAAAATCTTGTCTCGCATACGGAGAGGAGTTTCCAGTTTTTGGAGTTTGTAGTGCTTTAGTGAACCAGAATAATTTTTACTATACTCTTTTTTTCTCTACAGTTAGGCACTTAATTTGTTGCGCAATCATTGGCCTAGATGTTCTCGCACGACATGGAACAGTCTTATTTAAATTTGTGGAAGGAAGACTGGGTTGGAAATTTCTAATTTGGCTGCTTTTGCTAAAATTAACTAGTTTAGACCAATAGTTATTGACTCTACGAGTATATTTTTTGACGAAGTTTATAAAGCTAAGCACATCGCAACCAAATCCAGACACTCAAACAAAGAAGATTTTGAGTTTATGCCGAATGAAATTTTGCATCTGCTAAAAAAGGTATAGTTCGGAGCTCAAAATCTCCATAGCGAGCTCAGGCGTTTGTTCTAAAAGCCACAGACGACGCATGTTAGTCTAATACTCCATGGCAGCCAATTTTTTATCACTTGATGCGTATTTGGCTCCTAATATTGAAGAAATAATGAAAAACCCTTTTGAGAATAATTTTTCTCGGGGTTGACTTAAGGATCGCTTACTATCAGGTACCATGGAAAGAAGAACATCAGCAGTTCACAACTTTTGAAATAGGGCGAAAATTTTACAACTTTAATTGTCTTCTTTTTGGGTTTACTAAGTTGGGGCCTTCGTTTGAGATAATTATAGACAATTTTGTTTACCTTAACGAGCTAGAAAAGACGTACCTTTACCTTGAGTTGTCTATTACTCCATGGCCGTCAATTTATTTACCAGTCTTGATGCGTACTGGTTTCCGAATAGGGAACAACTGCTGAACAGCGCTTCTGAGAATCTTTTTTTCTCAAAGATTGACGTAAAGAGCGCTTGATATCAGGTACAATTAAAATAGGAAGATCAGCAGCTCACAACTTTTGAAGTTGGATGAAAACTTTACGAACTTAGTTGTCTTCTTTTTGGGGTAACAAACGCGGTACCTTGGCTTGAGAGAATTATAGAAAACTTTGTTGACCGTAACCAAATAGAAAGAACGTACCCTTGCGTTGACGATAGAATATTTTGCGGACGATCGAAAGAAGAGCATGACAAGAACGTGTACCCCCTTCTCGCTGACGAAAATAAAGAAATTGCCTCAACGTAGGACATGTGTCAGTTCTGTCTAAAGGAAGTTTTCTTCTTTAGGCCACATCGTCTCAACAGATTCTAAGCGGCCGGACTCAGAGATACTGAGGGCTCTCAAAAAATATCTGGTTCCAGGCAATTTGAAAGCTCTGCAATGTTTAATTGGATTTTTCGCGTACAATGCGAAGTGGGTCCCGCAATAATCAAACAGATTTCACTCGCTCTTAGAAAGTCAAATGCAAGGAGTTTTTCCGTTTTGTTCCACTGTCTTTTGTTGAATCAGCAACATCAATTCTCCGATTGCTGTTGCCTGTTCAACCTTGCCCCGCATATTTGCTTCAAGAAACCAACGCCTCTGGGCACGCCATTGGCTCATCACTATCCTAAAATAGTGTACCAATAACGTATGTGAATCAAAAGCAACATTATTGCAGCAAGAGCGGAATCATTCTGCTGCAAAAAACGAACCCTTAACCATTATTGAATCTTTCATAAACATTTAAACATTTCTGAAGATTTTTCCGGTTACTTTGAAGACCGATCAAACGAGCCTCGCATTTAATTTTTCAGCAAACACCAAAAAAAGAGCGAGAAGCTCCTCCGCAGGCGAGAGACCTGGAAGCAAAAATATAGGAGCTGGTGCTCTCTCGAGTATTGCTCACGCAAAGACGGATGGCAAATCTTCTTAATTTTCTCTGCATGAAAAATTAGCACATCCTGGAATGATTAGATTTTGGCACTACATCAAGTCTAAGAAATTATCGCAAACTCTCAAGGACATTAAGCAATATTGTCACATGTAAAACCCAAGTTTACAAGACAAGCCGGCCTGGTCATTTTATTAAAGCCTTGAAACCAATTGACAGGATATCCATTGATCTAATTGATCCCAAGATTCCCCTCTTTAAATCAGGTAACGTCTATTTGCTCGCCGTTAATGACAAATTCAGTCGATTTCATTTTTTCTTTTCTGTGAAGGATATTACAGCAAAAAATATTATTATGTGTCTCTTGCATTTATTTGATATATTTGGCAATCCAGGGTTTATCCACTCAGGAGGACAACTAAAATCGCAAGAGCTCAATGCTTTTAGCTCAGAAAGAGGAATTGCCAAAACCCGTAAATCAGCGTACCACTTTCAAGATAACGACCAAAAATAACATTACAATGAAGTTATCTGGAGGGATGTTATCTGCATTTTGGATTTCAGGATACTTCAACATAACCACTGGGAAGGTTTTCCTAGGGAGGCACTTCCATCAATTATTGGGTTACTTTGTACCAGGACAAACGACACCCCTCTCGGGCAATGGTTGCAATTTCCGCGGAAAAACTATGGAAACTCTAATTTCCCAGATTGGATGCTTAAAGGCAATACAGCGTACCAGAGAAACTTTAAACGAAGCAAATCTGATCCTCTCGGGAAAGCTGTAAAAATAACAAACGTCATTAGCGAGAATGTCCAAATCCAATATCCTTGTGGACGGGAAGACACTGTCTGCTCGAGACTTAGCTTCGTCTTCAGAATGTTATTCAGACACTGCAGTGAATGAGCAGCAAGCTATTGTTTCGGAAGAAATAGAGATCACATCAAAGCAGAACAAAACCATTACAGTGCAGTTGTTGGAGAATGTCAATGTTTCTACTGGCGAAGCGGCCGAAGTGCCCATAAAAGCACCCGAAGTGCTAAAAAATCTAATAATCCAATGGCCCAGCATGAATTTGAAAATAGACGACCTGTATACATGAGAAACAGACCGACGTATTTAGATGACAACGTTGGATTTTAAAATTGCGAGGGTTGAATGTATTGATAATTGAGTACTTTCTGTTGTATCGTGATTACATGTTCCAAAGGACTTATGTATATATGTGTTTTTGTTTCAGATGTTGAATAAAAGCCTGCAATAAGCTGCGTTTCATCTGAGCAACACGACAGGATTTTGCATATTTTTGTTGAAATTTTTTGTTTGTGCTGAGATCTTGTTCTCTCGGTATAATTCGCTGTCACATTGACTTTTGTGATTATTATATCCAACGTCTCTTAACAATACTGGATGAGCATTCGGTTAGACAGATAGAGAGATAGAGTTTAGGCTTCTGTGGGTCTTTTCACATGGGTTTGCACCCTTCATATAACGACTGAGCTGAGCTTCTGCACCGGGTTACAATGTCCACAGCTGCAGTTGAAAGCCCAGGAACATAAGTTGACTTCCGAATAACTTTTGAAGAAGTAGTTCCAGTATAATTTTGTTAAATATTTCTTATCAATTTGATCGAGATCGACGTTCCCTACTTTTCGTATTATATTTAGTAAACAACTGGTTCTTTTCCAGAAGTTTTCATCAGCCTTCCTTGTTCTTGTTTTATTAATTGTTATTAGCTCGTTTTGACGTGTGCTTAACAACCCTTCTTTATGTTTGTTTTAATGGGTATTTTTATATTGTAAGATCCTTTAAGCAGTGAGATGAGCATTAATAGATCATGCAATTCAAAGTAATATGACAATGGCAGCAACTTCAGTGTGGTCAGTCTTTGCTTGTAACTAATTTCCCAGTTACTGATCCACGACGTTGCTTTTCTTTGAATGCGCTCGATGTCTTTGCTTTCGGTCTTATTCGCGAACCATGCTTGTGAGGCATAACTTATGACTGGTATAACGTAGCCGACATATGCATTGAGTTTTGTTTCAAGTTTTGTTTCAGATACTGGTTTTTCAAGTTTAAGCTAAATGTTTTGTATCCCTTTTTTCACAGTTCACACTTATTTCATATAGATAGATCACTGGTTGTGTTATAGCATGGATCTGTTTTTCTTAAACCAAGCTGTGAGTGATGCAGTAGGTCCTTCACTTCGTCGTAGATGCAATAAAATAAGGTTTCAACAATATCTGATATTTAAGCGCACAGACCTATGGGAGGATTTATCATTTTGACAGATCATCATCCTGAAAATTGGCTTGATTTCGCTTTTTTTTCGTATTTGCTGGGATAACATCCCTTTTGAGGGAAGTCTGAAAAAGAAGAGTTGCTGATACAGATTTATAGACTTGTTACCAAGACCATCTGGGACTGTTGACTTGTTTACATGTAGTCTCTGCATGACTCATTGTAAATCGTTTTGATGAATCTTAAACCAGTTGTACTTAGCATTTGCAAATGCTGTGGATTTCACTTGCCATGATTTTATAGAGAAACTGCAAAAAGTTCACTTTTTCGGTGTATTTCTAAAATTTTGTCATTAATTTTCATTATCGAGATCAATTGCGGAGACTTTTGAATGCTTCTTAGGTATTTTTGAATTTTACTGAATCTCTTCGGAAAACAATTGCAGTTCAAAAAATTGTTCTGTTGATGTTTCTCTCTTTGGATTTTTCACATTTTCTTTCTGTGTAGCTTCCTGTAGTAGTAGTAGTAGTAGTAGTAGTAGGAGAGTCTTTAGGGTCGGAGCCCTCGGGTGTGGAACCCTTCAGTTTTCGTTTGGCACGAGTTTTTTCATTGGATTGCAGATTCCACAGTTGCATAGAAGTCTCCAGGTGCAGCTGTCGAGTTCGTTGTAGCTTCTGTGGAAATCGTTTTGGTACATCTCTGTCAGAAGTTTCTTCGTCATTGGCTTCTCCGTTGTCCTACTGATGATGTTGAATAGCTTTGTGGCTCTGAAGAAAAAATTTTCGTCTGATTTATGTAGTCGGTGTTTGGGGAGTTCAAATTCCTGCTTTTGTCTTGTTTCGTTTTCTTTTCGCTTTGGCAGTTTGTCTTCGGGGACGTAGTAATTGCCTTCTAGGATTGAGAGGAGATAGAGGACATCGTGCATTTCCATGTACATGGAGAGTGGGAGTATTTTCAGCGTTTCGAGTCTTTGATGGTATTCGTCGTTTCCACCGCATATCCACTTTGTTGCCTTTTGCTGGATCTTCTCGATTGATTTCATGTCAGTCTTCGAAGGGTACCAGACTTGGGAGGCGTAAGTGAGTACGGGCACTACGTATCCTATGTAAGCGTTCAGTTTCGTTTCCATTGAGGTTCTGCTCGAAACATTTCGTTTGAGTGTGTAGAAGGCTTTCCACGCTTTGGTTGTTCTAAGTTGGCAGTTTGCGCTCCAAGAGAGATTTCGAGACATTACGACTCCGAGATCTTTTTGGGTGGCAACGGTTTCAAGACCTGCTTCGTCACGCTGGGCTAGATCCCCTCTGATGAGGAGAGTTTTACTTTTGCTAACATTTAGGTCCATATGGTTTGCTTTGCTCCATTTCTGTATTTCCCCGAGAGTGGTCTCGCATTCGTGTTCACCGTGGGTAATTGTTTCAGTGTAGAAAAGGTAAATGCCCCTCCCCAACACTGGGTGAATATTGGCTGAACCGGGGCCCTCCCAGTCTTCATAGAGCATTTTGTATTGTTTAGAGCTATCAATAAATTGATAATATATACAAACATCAGCTGAGAAAGTAAAACAAAAGACACAGCATTAGAAAAAAAAACAACTAATGACGAAAGTAGATGAGTCAAACTAACAGCCCCCCTTCTTCAACCACAACTCCCATTGAAGCATCAACAGTTTCGCGCCGCCTAAGGGTCCTTGACCCACGAATGGGTCAAGTACGTACGAAAAAGAAAAAATAGGTAAATTAAGAAATGCCCCTCCCCAACACTGGGTGAATATAGGCTGGTCAAGTAGGTGTGAGGCAGAGGGAGTTATTTATAACGTTTATAATGCATTTCTGTCAGAGTGCAAACTCCGCCAAGTTTTCAAGGTTACCATTTGGATTTCAATCTTAACGGTCAGTTATTGCAATCGCCTGGAAGAATCAGTACAAAGTTTAGGTTGTTACCGTTTCTGTGTTATCCTGGAGCAATTCAATTTTTGTGAAAGTATGGGTGCATGGTGCTTTAATACATGGATGCATATCGAACTAGGTTTTGTAAACTTGACTGCCGCTGTGTCGACTATCTCTGTCTTTCTGACGAATCATGTTTTGTCTGCGTTTCAGAAAATACTTGTGAACATCGGGTGCCCTTGAATGGCGGAGAAATCCGCAGCTTACGAAGACTCCTTTCCCCAGGCTGAAAGCACTGTAGATAGTCCTGTAAAACAGCTGAACGAGCAGGCAGATAACAAGCAGATGGAACCTCAGACTGAAAATGAAGTAATTGCTGGCAAATTTCCGTTTTATATCAAACTTTTTGAAAACACTGATGATTTTGTTTTGTATAATGTTTTTTTAGAATGCAACGTCTGAGATTCAATCATCTACGATTAATGCTTGGAAGCAGCCGGCTGTCGCCTCTGAATCTTTGTTTCATTCCATGCCCAGTGATAAACCTAAAACACCTAACGCTGACTGCGTGAAAGCAGAGTCAAAGCCAAAGATCCCAATCAAAAGTTGGTATATTTCTTCCCACTCAGTTTCGTGATTATTACCAAAATGTTTAATACTTAAATTCTAATTTCTTTAAATTTTCTAGATAAATCACATGGTATCATTTGAAAACTTAATTTATATACGGATAACTCACATCTGTTGTCCAGGCGTCAGTAGTTAAGAGTATTTTTGTTTAGAAGAAAATCCGTGGAATGAGGTGAAACAGCCTGCGAAAAATGTAAGTAGATATATACTAGCGTGTTTTTATCTTCCAGATAGACTAAATAATATTTGCTAACAGCTCTAATTTTGTCCTTACGGCAGTTCTAACCTATTGAAGTTGTCTCGAAATTTTTATAGTAGCAACAAAAATCGGTTTTATGAAATATGAAATTAGGAGTGTGCGAGTGTTTTTTTTTTCAGCGTGGTATATACCGATTAAAAAAGCGGATTTCGGCTTTCTCCAATAATCACACAGGGCAGTAACCTAATGCGTTCACTTCGATTAACGTAAATTTACTATGAAGAAAAAGATCCACTCCTTAAGCCTATGTCATACGTTATTGTTTTAACAGCAGTCTTCTGTCAATTCTGGCGACTGGCCCAGTCTTAAAGACGAAGAGAAGTCCTCAAATGTGAAAAAGGACAACAAGACGACAGTTGAAGATGTTGGAAGTGAGCCCAAACCTGAAGAGCGAGAACAGGGCGAGAAGAAGAAATCACCTGAAAAGAAACCGAAAAGAAGAAATAAGAAGAAAAGTGAGTTTTCACTGAACTTCATTCACATTTATGAAGCGCAAGTTTATAGTTATCCGATCAAATTTGCCATCAATGAATGAGGCAAATGGTTGCAAGGAACTCGATTTTAGATATCTGTTACGATGGATTGCTATTGATCTCATTTTTTGTCAACCCCTTTTGGACATAATCAGACTGCAGCAGTCATAAGTCTTCAGCGATTTGTATGTTTGCATCCCTGTTCAGAATACAGTAAGCTAAATTTTATGTCTAATCTTAGTTAAAACACTCACGTGCACATTTTAAACTGCCGAAAGTCTGCAGTGCCAGAAGTCAAAATGCCAGAAGTTGCTACTTAGCCAGAAGTTGAATTTCGTTGACTTTCGTCATTTCAAAACGTGTTTTAGGCATGATTAAGTGACTCTGCAGAAGTCACTTCGAAATTCTGACTTAATATCTCGAACCACTTCGCGGATCTCGATAAACGCCAGAAGTTCTGTGACTTCAAGCAAAGTCACTTAACCATTACTTAAGCATCATTGATATATTGCATTCAATTTTCCAGATGCCAAAGCGACTGGGGGTGACGCATCCACGACAGAGCAATCTAACAACAGTGCAAATAGTAACAACAACTCCAATCAGAGTAGTACAAGCAAACCGCAGTCTACCACCGAACCACAGTCTCAAACCACAGAAGTCGTTGCTCCTTCCAATAAAAATAACAAAGCCAATACCAACAATAACTCTAAACCTCACCCTCCCTCGCAAAGGAAAGGATCAAAAGATATCGCTACTTCCGGGAATGTCCCACAAGTTCAGCAGGGCGCCTTTGGCCTCAATAATAGCCAATCTGCAGCTGGGGTGACGTCAGCTAATGCAGCGAAAAAGAAGTGGGTCAAGGTGCCGATAGATCTTCCGCGAGCATCTACTAATGCTCTTGCAACTGCAAAAAGTGCATCATCAACAGCAGCAGCTACGACCAACGGACCTCAACCTATCAGTAGCAAGGCTAAAAAGAACAAAAGGAGAAGCGCTAAGAACAGATCTGGGGCTCCAAAAGTCATTGAAGGAGGGTAAGTGAGCACGAGATATCGTTTGAAATCGAATTACTTTTATTATAGCTGTAAGCTGAGCGAAGCTATATTGCGGTGCTCTTGGTTTTTTATAGCTGCGAAGCTGTAAGCTGAGCGTAGCTATATTGCGGTGCTCTTGGTTTTTACAATTCAAAGAATTTGAATTGTATTGGGGTGCTGTCTTTTTTTTTTTAAGATCTGTTCACACATTTTCATGATTTTTGAAGTCAAATTGGAGTAGTGATTTTGGTCACGCCGAAACAGGAAATGGAGCGAAAAAGCGAGTGGTTTTGCGGCTTGAATCTTTTTCGCTCTAATTTTAAAGTAGAGTGAGAAAACGGTGTTTGAACAAAAATTCGGTTTCTCGTTAGTGGTTTTTTGTTCACATGCGGCAATTTCACTCTGATTTTTACTGTTTTTTGTCGATTTTTTGGACCAGATTTTTCTCTAAATGGTTTTCCCAATCCATTCACAGCTCAATCTAGACCTAGTTTGTTGTTTGAATTAAATTTTCATTTCTCGCTAGTGGTTTTTTTTGTTCACATGCGGCATTTTTGACATCGATTTTCCGTTTTTTCTTATTTTTTGATCTGATTTTTAAAAATGGTTTTTTCAATTCACTCATAGTCGATTCTAGGTCTAGTTTTTCTGTTTATTCAATGAAAATTCTTTGAATTGTACGTCAGGACTTGTCCTGCTATGTTTTTTTGTTTCGTCGTCTGACGCTCTTTTTTCGTTTTATTTTTGTTCACACAGCAAAGCTGAAAAAGTCAAACTTTCTGAATGACTTATTCCTCTCACTAACGGCATTTGCGCGCGTGACGTCATTTCTCACTCGCTTTAGCGATAATTTTTTAGGTTATTTGCGTGATTGGATTTTGATCATACGTGACTTACCTCACTCAATAAAATGACTTTTGCACTTTAGAACTTAAGTTTAATTCGAATTTGTTTAAGGTCAAAGGAACTCATATGTGCTGTGAAGGTCCCTTATAAGAGGCTTCTGTGGAATGAATTTTAACAACTTTTATTGATTTATCGCTGAATGTTTTTTAGCCTAGTTTTTTGAGCGGCGTCGATTTATCAATTTAGATCTGTATCTGTTTCTATCTCTATTATATGGCACGCAGGTCTATTCTTTCGCAGTTATTCCGGCAATCTGCCGGCTATGTTTTTACAATTCAAAGAATTTGAATTGTATTGGGGCGCTGTCTTTTTTTTTAAGAACTGTTCACACATTTTCTTGATTTTTGAAGTCAAATTGGAGTAGTGATTTTGGTCACGCCGAAACAGGAAATGGAGCGAAAAAGCGAGTGGTTTTACGGCGTGAAATTTTTTCGCTCTAATTTTAAAGGAGAGTGAGAAAACGGTGTTTGAACAAAAATTCGCTTTCTCGCTAGTGGTTTTTTGTTCACATGCGGCAATTTCACTTTGATTTTTACTGTTTTTTCGATTTTTTGGATCGGATTTTTTTCTAAATGGTTTTTCCAATCCTTTCATAGTCCGTTTTAGGTCTAGTTTTTTTTAGTCAATGAAAATTCTTTGAATTGTACGTCAGGACTTGTCCTGCTATGTTTTTTTGTTTCGTCGTCTGACGCTCGTTTTTCGTTTTACATTTGTTCACACAGCAAAGCTAAAAAAGTCAAATTTTCTGAATGACTTCTTCCTCTCACTAACGGCATTTGCGAGCTTGACGTCATTTCTCACTCGCTTTAGCAAAAGTTTTTAGGTTATTTGCGTGATAAGATTTTGATCATACGTGATTTACCTCACTCAATAAAATGACTTTTGCACTTTAAAACTTAAGTTTAGTTTGAATTTGTTTAAGGTCAAAGGAACTCATTTGTGCAGTAAAGGTCTCTAATAAGAGGCGTCGGCGGAATGAATTTTAACAAGCTTATTTATTATAAGCTTATCTATTAACAAGCTTATTAATTAATTTATCGCTGAATGTTTTTTACCTAGTTTTTTGAGCGGCGTCGATTTTTTTTTCAATTTAGATCTGTATCTGTTTCTATCTCTATTATATGGCACGCAGGTCTATTCTTTCAAAGCTATTCCGGCAATGTGCTGGCTATGTTAAAGTTGTTTGTTAGATAAGTTTGTAGCATTTATATTAGTCCTGCTGGTCTTTTTAATTGCTCTCAAACGAAGTTTGTAGCAATTATATTAGTCCTGTTGGTCTTTTTATGCGATTTTTCGTGTGACCGATTTTTCGTCTGACCCACTTGACTTCAAAAACAGGATAAACAGGTAGCGCATTGAGGTAATTAAGTTCTCTTATAGCAACAGCTGCAAATCCTTCTGGCCGTAAGGGCCCCGTGCAGCCAAAGACCCATCTCCCGCCGTTCCCCCTCCCGCTGCGGTTACTTCACCCACCTTCAATTAACCGAAAGCTAGCCGTACTAAACCGTGGCTGGCTACTGACGAAGCCAGTGGGTCGTTTGAGAACAATTCGCCCAACGTTAGTCGGTTATAATTTATGTAATTTTTCATTCTACCAACTTTTTGTCATATTGTTTTTTCGTCGGAGCATTTGACTTACTTTTCGTCATCCAAAAGGGGGATAAATAGGGAAAGACCGGAGGGTATTAAGTTCGCTCAGAGTCTTACAGCTCACTAGTCTCTAAGTATCCGATTCACCGGAAGCATTTAGGATGCATAAATTCATGTTGTGAATGGGGGTTCTTAGAGTTTGACCCCTCCCCGCTTCCTTTCACTACTCCCCCGCCACCCCCCCCCCACTTCGCCCGCACTTCTTTCCGCCCGTAACACGCTCACCACCCTCCCCACCCCCTCATTAACGCTAAAGCTAGCCCACCGAAGCCACAGCTAGCTACCGAAGAAACCAACAGCTGATAGCCCGTTGTTTGAGAGCATTTTGCCCGACGTTAGTCGGTTTTTGTTTAAAATTTGACAAGTTAATGTGTTTTTGTTCCTGCAATTATTTTTAGAAGGCACAGGGTTTAAAAAGAAGCAGGCATTAAATGCTGAAGGCATTGCAACTCAGCAAATGAATTTAGAATTTTATGTATAAGAATATAGTTCTGAAACGCCGAAGGCAATTAGATCTAATTGCCAAGGGTGGGTGCTTCATTTCTGATGGCTTCTGATGAAGTTCTTACATAGTTTCAATGGGTTATCTACTATGAAAAACACGATTACTTGTTTTTGTTGTTTCTGACATCAAGAACAAAAATTAAGACAATTTTTGCTAATTTTATGTTGCTTATTTGTCCCTTTCTTGCCTCTTTCGATCTCTGATATAGTCTCTGACATGTTCCTGCTAGCCCTCAGGTTAGTTCTTCTGTAGATTTTGGCAACAGCGATCCGAAGACTTGATTACTTAACGTTTGGGATTGAATTTTGCAACGTATGTAACAGAAAATTTTCAAGCTTAAAGCTTTCAGTTTTCTTTTTTAACCGTTATGAGTTCTTAGTTGAATTGGTTTTTTAGAGCCAAGTTTACAAAATACGCATTCAAGGGCAAGTAGAAGAAAAAAGAATGACAAGCAAAATTTATCGATAACTTCAATCAAAGCACAATCGATATGTTTACAACGTATCAACATACTTGGCAACTATTCTTAGTAATTGAATAAAATACATGTACTGAAACCGAAATTCGGGCTACCTCCACTTCCACTTAATCAGTACTTTGACCTATGAGTACACCAGTCGAGTACACCAGTCACATTTTTGGAGTCAGAGACTCACCATATTTGCCTCACATGCTTTGCGAAAAATGGCTCGTGACAACGAAGAACAGTTTCCAGTTGCTCTCAAATATGTAGTACGCAAAATTTACGTGGTTGATCTCTATGTTGCCACAAATTCACTCGAAAGTGCGCAAAAAATACTGCAAGGAATGCGAAAAGTTTTATCCAAAGGAAGTTTCAACTTAACCAAATCGAATTCAAGCAGTCCTGAATTTATGAATTCATTGCAACCTAAAATCAGATTGAATCCTGGCAACGCTGTCCCTCAGAACCAATAGGTACTTGGTTTACCATGGAACGCAGCATTAGATTGCTATGTGATTGAAAGTAAACTACTATAAAGAATCCAGATTACAGGCAACATAACTCAAGGAGTATTACTCAAATTGGCGGCGTCTTTGTTTGATCCCCTCGGGGTTCATAGCGCCTCTAACAATTCGACTACGAAAAGTTTTACAAGCCACCTGGAACCATCGTCCAAAATGAGACAAGCCTCTTTTACTCGATAACACCCAGGTTTTCAGTAAGTTAAGGGAAGAAATTCCTGCAATTAAGGACTTAGAAATTCTTAGGAATTTTTGTCTAGACAAAAATGTCAGCTGAATTGATCGTCATATCTTTACTGAAGCTTCCGAATACACTATCTGCCGTCTAGTACTTGCGAATTGAGTACTCAGATCGATCCATCTACGTTAATTTTGTTTTGGGCAAGGCTCGCGTAGCCCCAATAAAAACTATCTCCAACCTAGAATTGCAAGCAGCTGTATATGGTGATCAACTAGCCCAATTTATCAAAGAAGAACAAGATATAGTTTTCAGATTGTGTTTTTTAGTCTGACAGCACTACAGTCCTATACTGGCTGAGAAAACCTGAAATGCGCCATAATGTTTTTTGTGGCGAATCGAATAGCCAGAATTTTTTAGTTGTGTCCTCTGCTTTCGATTGGAAATACGTTTAATCCATAGCTAACCCCGCAGATGATGGAACTCGAAGATATAGTGTTGATTAAATGATGTCAAAATCTAGATGGATTTCAGGCAAGCAAAATTTATCGATAACTTCAATCAAAGCACAATCGATATGTTTACAACGTATCAACATACTTAGCAACTATTCTTAGTAATTGAATAAAATACATGTACTGAAACCGAAATTCGGTTTACCTCTACTTCCACTGAATCAGCACTTTGACCTATGTACGGCTTATGAGATCAATTCTAAGATTCTGATTGATTGGTTTTAGGCGAGATGTTGTGCAGATTATTTGACAACTGTTCGGTATGGTTAACAAATGGGTTTTTGCATAGCACATGGCTTCACATTCATTTTCAGAAAGTTTTTTATATTTCAAGTGTCGACAAGTTTGTCGTTTTCCCTTCCTCTACCCTCTAATTTTTTCAAATAATTTTTCTATTATTGCCCATTTTTTGATCATTACTATCTTGGAATTTTCTCCTAGAACTTTGGTATTCACTTAGCTGATAACAAAAAGTATAAAACCTAACTGCTAATTTTTTTACTTATCGCCTACGTTGACCTATTTTAAATATGTTTGGCTCATAGTGTTAAATTGGCGTGCATATCGCTGTTTTCGCATAGCACTTAGCTTTATATTTCTATATTCTGAAAGTTTTCATTTCACGTGTTGACAGGTTTCTTGTTTGCCCATAATCTACTTTCCTAAATTCCAAGCATTTTCTCTTTTCGTAGCGAACTTAGCTATTCAACCCACTGTTAGCAAAAGTACGTGAAATCTAAATGCTCACATTTGATTTTCTCTAATTTTCTTTACCTATTTTTGTAATATGTTTTCATAATGTTCAATTTGTGCTCCTATTGAGTTTTAATCATTAGTGATTTCTTCAGATTGTTTTATAGACTTGTCCTTTTGTTTTTCTAACTCACCCGAAGAAATTTGCTTTCTTTTATCTAATTTTGCCGTATAGTATTATTGTAATTTTTTTTCTATGGTCGAGCTCCTTTTTTCCCTCTTGCTGCACAATTTTGGTATAAACCCTGCTTTTAACACTGCTGATAACAAAAAGTACATTCATTTTTTAAAAATTTTTTCGTAATGTTCAGTTGTTGGCCTTCCTAAAGGTCATTTTAACCACCCGAATATGGTAACCTCCTTTTTGTAAGATTACACATCAACGCTTCCTTACAGAATTACAGCAAAAATACGAGGAACACTGCAAAAGATTTGCAGAACGGCGATGTCACAAAAGTTTGTCAAATAAACGAACAACTAGATGAGAAAATTTCTTCTTCCTTCATCACCCCGTCACTATTGAGAAAAAACCTGGCAAAGTGCGCCGTGTCACTGATGCATCAAGTGGGTTTCAGGGTCAGTCCTTAAACACTAATCTTCTGAAGAGTCCAGATTTGCAAAGCAATGTTAGCGGTGATATTCTGAGATTTCGGGAGAGCGAGATAGCTCTTTCCGCTGATATTGAACAAATGTTCATGCAGGTTAAAGTTTCTCCTGCAGACAGAAATTTCGTGCGCTTCCTTTGGAACAATGATGGTCGTTTTGATACTTACGAGTACATCAGTCACATTTTTGGAGTCAGAGACTCACCATATTTGCCTCACATGCTTTGCGAAAAATGGCTCGTGACAACGAAGAACAGTTTCCAGACGCTCTCAAATATGTAGTACGCAAAATTTACGTGGTTGATCTCTATGTTGCCACAAATTCACTCGAAAGTGCGCAAAAAATACTGCAAGGAATGCGAAACGTTTTATCCAAAGAAAGTTTCAACTTAACCAAATCGAATTCAAGCAGTCCTGGATTTCTGAATTCATTGCAACCTAAAATCAGATTGAATCCTGGCAACGCTGTCCATCAGAACCAATAGGTACTTGGTTTACCATGGAACGCAGCATTAGATTGCTATGTGATTGAAAGTAAACTACTATAAAGAATCCAGATTACAGGCAACATAACTCAAGGAGTATTACTCAAATTGGCGGCGTCTTTGTTTGATCCCCTCGGGGTTCATAGCGCCTCTAACAATTCGACTACGAAAAGTTTTACAAGCCGCCTGGAACCATCGTCCAAAATGGGACAAGCCTCTTTTACTCGATAACACCCAGGTTTTCAGTAAGTTAAGGGAAGAAATTCCTGCAATTAAGGACTTAGAAATTCTTAGGAATTTTTGTCTAGACAAAAATGTCAGCTGAATTGATCGTCATATCTTTACTGAAGCTTCCGAATACACTATCTGCCGTCTAGTACTTGCGAATTGAGTACTCAGATCGATCCATCTACGTTAATTTTGTTTTGGGCAAGGCTCGCGTAGCCCCAATAAAAACTATCTCCAACCTAGAATTGCAAGCAGCTGTATATGGTGATCAACTAGCCCAATTTATCAAAGAAGAACAAGATATAGTTTTCAGATTGTGTTTTTTAGTCTGACAGCACTACAGTCCTATACTGGCTGAGAAAACCTGAAATGCGCCATAATGTTTTTTGTGGCGAATCGAATAGCCAGAATTTTTTAGTTGTGTCCTCTGCTTTCGATTGGAAATACGTTTAATCCATAGCTAACCCCGCAGATGATGGAACTCGAAGATATAGTGTTGATTAAATGATGTCAAAATCTAGATGGATTTCAGGCAAGCAAAATTTATCGATAACTTCAATCAAAGCACAATCGATATGTTTACAACGTATCAACATACTTAGCAACTATTCTTAGTAATTGAATAAAATACATGTACTGAAACCGAAATTCGGTTTACCTCTACTTCCACTGAATCAGCACTTTGACCTATGTACGGCTTATGAGATCAATTCTAAGATTCTGATTGATTGGTTTTAGGCGAGATGTTGTGCAGATTATTTGACAACTGTTCGGTATGGTTAACAAATGGGTTTTTGCATAGCACATGGCTTCACATTCATTTTCAGAAAGTTTTTTATATTTCAAGTGTCGACAAGTTTGTCGTTTTCCCTTCCTCTACCCTCTAATTTTTTCAAATAATTTTTCTATTATTGCCCATTTTTTGATCATTACTATCTTGGAATTTTCTCCTAGAACTTTGGTATTCACTTAGCTGATAACAAAAAGTATAAAACCTAACTGCTAATTTTTTTACTTATCGCCTACGTTGACCTATTTTAAATATGTTTGGCTCATAGTGTTAAATTGGCGTGCATATCGCTGTTTTCGCATAGCACTTAGCTTTATATTTCTATATTCTGAAAGTTTTCATTTCACGTGTTGACAGGTTTCTTGTTTGCCCATAATCTACTTTCCTAAATTCCAAGCATTTTCTCTTTTCGTAGCGAACTTAGCTATTCAACCCACTGTTAGCAAAAGTACGTGAAATCTAAATGCTCACATTTGATTTTCTCTAATTTTCTTTACCTATTTTTGTAATATGTTTTCATAATGTTCAATTTGTGCTCCTTTTGAGTTTTAATCATTAGTGATTTCTTCAGATTGTTTTATAGACTTGTCCTTTTGTTTTTCTAACTCACCCGAAGAAATTTGCTTTCTTTTATCTAATTTTGCCGTATAGTATTATTGTAATTTTTTTTCTATGGTCGAGCTCCTTTTTTCCCTCTTGCTGCACAATTTTGGTATAAACCCTGCTTTTAACACTGCTGATAACAAAAAGTACATTCATTTTTTAAAAATTTTTTCGTAATGTTCAGTTGTTGGCCTTCCTAAAGGTCATTTTAACCACCCGAATATGGTAACCTCCTTTTTGTAAGATTACACATCAACGCTTCCTTACAGAATTACAGCAAAAATACGAGGAACACTGCAAAAGATTTGCAGAACGGCGATGTCACAAAAGTTTGTCAAATAAACGAACAACTAGATGAGAAAATTTCTTCTTCCTTCATCACCCCGTCACTATTGAGAAAAAACCTGGCAAAGTGCGCCGTGTCACTGATGCATCAAGTGGGTTTCAGGGTCAGTCCTTAAACACTAATCTTCTGAAGAGTCCAGATTTGCAAAGCAATGTTAGCGGTGATATTCTGAGATTTCGGGAGAGCGAGATAGCTCTTTCCGCTGATATTGAACAAATGTTCATGCAGGTTAAAGTTTCTCCTGCAGACAGAAATTTCGTGCGCTTCCTTTGGAACAATGATGGTCGTTTTGATACTTACGAGTACATCAGTCACATTTTTGGAGTCAGAGACTCACCATATTTGCCTCACATGCTTTGCGAAAAATGGCTCGTGACAACGAAGAACAGTTTCCAGACGCTCTCAAATATGTAGTACGCAAAATTTACGTGGTTGATCTCTATGTTGCCACAAATTCACTCGAAAGTGCGCAAAAAATACTGCAAGGAATGCGAAACGTTTTATCCAAAGAAAGTTTCAACTTAACCAAATCGAATTCAAGCAGTCCTGGATTTCTGAATTCATTGCAACCTAAAATCAGATTGAATCCTGGCAACGCTGTCCATCAGAACCAATAGGTACTTGGTTTACCATGGAACGCAGCATTAGATTGCTATGTGATTGAAAGTAAACTACTATAAAGAATCCAGATTACAGGCAACATAACTCAAGGAGTATTACTCAAATTGGCGGCGTCTTTGTTTGATCCCCTCGGGGTTCATAGCGCCTCTAACAATTCGACTACGAAAAGTTTTACAAGCCGCCTGGAACCATCGTCCAAAATGGGACAAGCCTCTTTTACTCGATAACACCCAGGTTTTCAGTAAGTTAAGGGAAGAAATTCCGGCAATTAAGGACTTAGAAATTCTTAGGAGTTTTTGTCTAGACAAAACTGTCAGCTGAATTGAGCGTCATATCTTTACTGCAGCTTCCGAATACACTATCTGCCGTCTAGTACTTGCGAATTGAGTACTCAGATCGATCCATCTACGTTAATTTTGTTTTGGGCAAGGCTCGCGTAGCCCCAATAAAAACTATCTCCAACCTAGAATTGCAAGCAGCTGTATATGGTGATCAACTAGCCCAATTTATCAAAGAAGAACAAGATATAGTTTTCAGATTGTGTTTTTTGATCTGACAGCACTACAGTCCTATACTGGCTGAGAAAACCTTAAATGCGCCATAATGTTTTTTGTGGCGAATCGAATAGCCAGAAATTTCTTGTTGTGTCCTCTGCTTTCCATTGGAAATACGTTTAATCCATAGCTAACCCCGCAGATGATGGAACTCGAAGATACAGTGTTGATTAAATGATGTCTAGATGGATTTCATAACCGTCAATCTTGAGCCAAAAAGGGGACCACAAAAATTTTGCATGCCTAACAAGTAAAATTCGTTTCGTTTTCTTCAGTAAACAGTATCAAACATTGTCGACGCGACAAGATTCAGCAGTTGGAACAAAATGATACGTGTGATAGCAGTCTGTATCCTTTTTGTGGACAATTGTAGGAAACGCAACGCGGAAATGAAGTTAGCACATTACACTAGAGCTTATCTGCACGTCATTCACAATATTCAGACAAGTTTTCCACTCAGAGTACATGTCGCTGAAAAAGGAATTGAGGTCTCTAGTGCTAGCCGTTTGAAAGCAGTATCACCTTTCCTATACAAGAATAACCAACTAAGAGCACGTGGTCGCTTATCACAAGCAAGTCTTCTGATGACCGCTCGTTGCCCAATAATACTTGACGGTAACAACGCTGCAATTATGGTGCTGATACAACACACACATACGAAGCCATTGTGGTCCCGAGCACACCAGAAACACTCATGGAATACTTCGCCTTAGAGCAGTTGTTAAACAGACTATACGCCACTGTTTTCCATTTCGTACATTGCTGCAGGATGTTAGCAACCCCAGATGGCTGATTTACCCGCGGTAAGATTACCCAATAAAAGTCCATTTGCCCTTGACAAGGATCCGATTACCCAACAACTGGTCTCGATTTTATAAGACTTTTTCCTGTTAAAAACAACGGCAAGTTATCTAGCCGATATATTTTGCTCTTCACCTGTCTTGTTAAAGCAATACATCTTGAGGTGTCAAATGATCTCACAACAGACTGTGCAATCAACTGCATCAGGCGTTTTGTCAGCCGCGGAGGAAAGCCCAACAAATCCGTCTCAGATTGTGGCAAGTCATTTGTTTGTTCAAACAAAGCTCTGGAATCTAGCATCGCAGAATTGAAGCAATCAATTATTTGCAGCTAAGCTACATTTACTGAATGTGGAGAAAGATTGGAAGTATAATCCGCCAGCTGCTCCCCATTTCAGTGGAATTTGGGAGAGATTGGTACAAGTTTTCAAACTATCTTTTTACAAGGTCGTTTGTTCGAGAACTTTAACTGACGAAATTCTGAGTACAGTTTCTTGTAAAATAGAGGAAAGCATGAACTCCAGGCCTCTCTCAAATGTCCCACATGATAGAAACGAGCCCTTACCAGTGACTCCAAATAGTTTTCTCCTAGTTCGTTCATCTGTTAACTTGTTTCTTTGCGTCTTGATTTGTAAAAAGAATCTTTCAAAAAGTTGGCGTTCACAACAAATTGCTACTCAGTTTTGGAATGTTTTCCTACGGGAGTATTTACCAACTCAACAAGTACGTTGTAAATGGCATAAGACGTCGAAACATTTACAGGTTGACGACTTGGTATGGATTCTAGAAGATTTCACCCCCTTGGAGTCAGGCCTTTGGCTAGAGTCATTCAAGTTTTCCCTCGCACAAATGGGATAGTCCGATCGGTTAAACAGAAGACATCATTCGAAGAACGCATTAGACCCGTTGTGAAACTGAGACAAGTTTTCCCCGAATGAAAACCAAATTTCGGCATAAACAAAACAGTCCCTCCAAAGACAGGAAAATTAGGGTCAACCAAACAAAAGGTGTCTCTTATCTGAGCCTAGCCTAACTATCTGAGCCTAGCCTAGCCTAGACTAATTACAACAACTTTCGCTGCCGTTGCTCATAATTGCATGGCTTCTGATCAACTCGTTACTCCCTCTTGCGCTCTGGATTGTGGTTTACAAACGAGCAGATAGATTTATCCCGTCCTCAAGTTTCATTGATCATACCTTATCAACAGCCCATTTCAACTTTTTTATTTATTTTTCTCACAGGTCTAAAATCCATCCCTCTTACTTTCCGTTGACACTTGCGGTACTTTGGTTCGCATTTCCGATTATTGATTTAGTTGGCTCGTTTTTACGAACCACGGGATTAAGTTTGTACCCTTATGTTTCATTATCGTCATTTTTTTATTTCCCTTTTTGGTTCAACCTTGCGGATAATTCAACACGCTGCACTTCGGCAGTTTTTTCCCTTGCAATCCTGAAAATGGGGCTTGTGATGTCAAGGAATCTGTGATTTCTTGTTAAAAAAAGCCTGGCGTAACAATCATCATCATCAAATTGGACGGAAATAGCTGACCTTCAAACAAACTGTAGCAACAAAATCAAGTAAAACAAAACAAAACTGAATTGCATTATCACTCAACACCGTTCCAAAATCATAAGATCTAATTAACCCCCTCCTGATTTCATGACCTATGAATCAAGAAAAAGAGCAAAGTAGCAATAAACTTTGTCATTGCTTTTAGGTTCTTAACTTTTTTGGCATTTCAATTGTTGTTTGCATTTCAAAATTTCGCACATTGATATTTGCGTAGAACTTAAGCTTCACATTCAAGTCTTCAGAGAGTTTTAAGTATTTCATGTGGACAAGTTTGTCGTTTTTCCGTAGTCTAATGTTCGAGCAATTTTTTTCTCGATGACAGTCTTTTTGTTCACTCTTCTCTTGGACTTTTCGTCGGGAACTGACGACGAAAATTCGCTGATACCAAAAGCAAGCCGATATTGAACTCGCTGATTCTACCATCTTAATGATATAATTTTTAGGTCTCTAAATTGGTGACCTATTTAAATATGTTTTGCTCATAATGTTCTTTTTTGTGCTTGTTTTTTTTGTTCATTATTGAATTATTTAGACGGTGCTTAAGGATTTCTCTTTTCTGTTTTTTTCTATTTAATCCAAATAAAATTGTTTTTTTTTCTATCTAATTTGGCCGTGAAATAATTTTGTGTGAAATGTAGGTTCCGGGCTTGTTTATTCCTTTGTAATTTCTGCTCAAAGTTGGCATTCACTCTGGTAAACCTAGCTATTAAAAAACTTCAGTGTTTTGCTTTTTGTGTTGTACCTCGCCAAACAAATTGTTTGGCTGTACCTTGTTTCAAGCTTGTTCAGCATGTTGCTAGAAATCTTCTTGATAGCTCTGAGCTGATTGCGGAAAGTGTTTCTCAACTGCAGTTGCTCAGCAAGCCAATCCTAATTGATCTAATTCGATGTCGAGAAACATCAAACTGAAGTGAAATTAACTCATGAAGCACCTTCCGATATATCCAGCTGTGTATATTTTGTATTTGGTTGTGCCCAAATGGTTTTGCAAAATGTCTGTGCCATCAGGATACGCTAACATGTACTTTGTAAACATGACACAATACCGTTTCTATTTTCTTTGTATTTCTCATAGGACCAAGAAGTAGATTTACCTTGACTTTTGCTGAAACTGCTGGAAGGCGAAATTAATTGCTCTTAGAGAAGTTTGAAGCAATTATTGTAAATGTTTTTGTTGTTTTTTGATTTCACTTCTCAAATGACTTTTGAGCGCTTGATTTCAGCGTTTTTAAGTGATTTGAATGTGCGAATTCAGAAATTAACTCCGTATCTTAACTAAAACGGAATGTGAGTGCTTAATTGCACATAGCCAGTGTAGTGTAACCATAAATGTTTTTCTTGCCTATGTCTTTTTTTGCCTCTCCAGTCGTTCGACGGCGTTTTTTCCGGCAGCAGTCAGTTAATATTTTTGAGATAACTTGCCATCTGATTTGAATTGTATCTGTGTGTTTAGAAATCGGGGCTTCTTGCACGTTTTGATCTTGGACATTTGTTTGATTTCACTTCTCTTCCACTCTTGTTTTTTGATTAATTTTAGTTGCGCGAATTCAGTAATTAAGTCAGTAGCTGAATTAAAAGCAATTGTTGAGTGCAGAATTGCACATTTCGGTGTAGTGTAGTTGTTAATGTCGCACGATGTGTTTGATAATTATTGGGACTAATTGATCAAGTTTTATAGCGTTTTTTTTCAGTATAGTGGTTAGTAGGTCACAAAAGTTAATTGCAAAAACTTAATATCTGGAAAGATTTGAAACTAGGTAATAAGCTAGTTGCGCAAATGGCTTTACAAATTATCTGTTCCATCAGAATACGCTAGCATGTACTTTGTAATCATGACACAATACCGTTTCTATTTTCTTTGTATTTCTCATAGGACCAAGAAGTGGATTTACCTTGACTTTTGCTGGAACTGCTGGAAGGCGAAATTAATTGCTCTTAGAGAAGTTTGAAGCAATTATTTTAAATGTTTTTGTTCTTTTTTGGTTTCACTTCTCAAATGACTTTTGAGCGCTTGACTTCAGCGTTTTTAAGTGATTTTAATGTGGGAATTCAGAAATTAAGTCCGTATCTTAACTAAAACAGAATGTGAGTGCTGAATTGCACATAGCCAGTGTAGTGCAACCATAAATGTTTATCTAGCCTATGTCTTTTTTTGCCTCTCCAGTCGTTCGACGGCGTTTTTTCCGGCAGCAGTCAGTTAATATTTTTGAGTTAACTTGCCATCTGATTTGAATTGTATCTGTGTGTTTAGAAAGCGGGGCTTCTTGCACGTTTTGATCTTGAACATTTGTTTGATTTCACTTCTCTTCCACTCTTTTTTTTTCATTAATTTTAGTTGTGCGAATTCAGTAATTAAGTCAATAGCTGAATTAAAAGCAATTGAGTGCAGAATTGCACATTGCCGGTGTAGTGTAGTTGTTAATGTCGCACGATGTGTTTGATAGTTATTGGGACTAATTAATCAAGTTATATAGCGTTTTTTTTTTCAGTATAGTGGTTAGTAGTTCACAAAAGTTAATTACAAAAAGTTAATATCTGGAAAGATTTGAAAATAGGTAATAAGCTAGTTGCGCAAATGGCTTTACAAAATGTCTGTTCCATCAGGATACGCTTACATGTAATTTGTTAACATGACACAATACCGTTTCTGTTTCTTTGTATTTCTCTACCAAGAAGTGGATTTACCTTGACTTTTGCTGGAACTGCTGGAAGGCGAAATTAATTGCTCTTAGAGAAGTTTGAAGCAATTATTGTAAATGTTTTTCTTTTTTATTTCACTTCTCAAATGACTTTTGAGCGCTTGACTTCAGCGTTTTTAAGTGATTTTAATGTGGGAATTCAGAAATTAAGTCCGTATCTTAACTAAAACAGAATGTGAGTGCTGAATTGCACATAGCCAGTGTAGTGCAACCATAAATGTTTATCTAGCCTATGTCTTTTTTTGCCTCTCCAGTCGTTCGACGGCGTTTTTTCCGGCAGCAGTCAGTTGATATTTTTGAGTTAACTTGCCATCTGATTTGAATTGTATCTGTGTGTTTAGAAAGCGGGGCTTCTTGCACGTTTTGATCTTGAACATTTGTTTGATTTCACTTCTCTTCCACTCTTTTTTTTCATTAATTTTAGTTGTGCGAATTCAGTAATTAAGTCAATAGCTGAATTAAAAGCAATTGAGTGCAGAATTGCACATTGCCGGTGTAGTGTAGTTGTTAATGTCGCACGATGTGTTTGATAGTTATTGGGACTAATTAATCAAGTTATATAGCGTTTTTTTTTTCAGTATAGTGGTTAGTAGTTCACAAAAGTTAATTACAAAAAGTTAATATCTGGAAAGATTTGAAAATAGGTAATAAGCTAGTTGCGCAAATGGCTTTACAAAATGTCTGTTCCATCAGGATACGCTTACATGTAATTTGTTAACATGACACAATACCGTTTCTGTTTCTTTGTATTTCTCTACCAAGAAGTGGATTTACCTTGACTTTTGCTGGAACTGCTGGAAGGCGAAATTAATTGCTCTTAGAGAAGTTTGAAGCAATTATTGTAAATGTTTTTCTTTTTTATTTCACTTCTCAAATGACTTTTGAGCGCTTGACTTCAGCGTTTTTAAGTGATTTTAATGTGGGAATTCAGAAATTAAGTCCGTATCTTAACTAAAACAGAATGTGAGTGCTGAATTACACATAGCCAGTGTAGTGCAACCATAAATGTTTATCTAGCCTATGTCTTTTTTTGCCTCTCCAGTCGTTCGACGGCGTTTTTTCCGGCAGCAGTCAGTTGATATTTTTGAGTTAACTTGCCATCTGATTTGAATTGTATCTGTGTGTTTAGAAAGCGGGGCTTCTTGCACGTTTTGATCTTGAACATTTGTTTGATTTCACTTCTCTTCCACTCTTTTTTTTTCATTAATTTTAGTTGTGCGAATTCAGTAATTAAGTCAATAGCTGAATTAAAAGCAATTGAGTGCAGAATTGCACATTGCCGGTGTAGTGTAGTTGTTAATGTCGCACGATGTGTTTGATAGTTATTGGGACTAATTAATCAAGTTATATAGCGTTTTTTTTTTCAGTATAGTGGTTAGTAGTTCACAAAAGTTAATTACAAAAAGTTAATATCTGGAAAGATTTGAAAATAGGTAATAAGCTAGTTGCGCAAATGGCTTTACAAAATGTCTGTTCCATCAGGATACGCTTACATGTAATTTGTTAACATGACACAATACCGTTTCTGTTTCTTTGTATTTCTCTACCAAGAAGTGGATTTGCCTTGACTTTTGCTGGAACTGCTGGAAGGCGAAATTAATTGCTCTTAGAGAAGTTTGAAGCAATTATTGTAAATGTTTTTCTTTTTTATTTCACTTCTCAAATGACTTTTGAGCGCTTGACTTCAGCGTTTTTAAGTGTTTTTAATGTGGGAATTTAGAAATTAAGTCCGTATCTTAACTAAAACAGAATGTGAGTGCTGAATTGCACATAGCCAGTGTAGTGCAACCATAAATGTATATCTAGCCTATGTCTTTTTTTGCCTCTCCAGTCGTTCGACGGCGTTTTTTCCGGCAGCAGTCAGTTGATATTTTTGAGTTAACTTGCCATCTGATTTGAATTGTATCTGTGTGTTTAGAAAGCGGGGCTTCTTGCACGTTTTGATCTTGAACATTTGTTTGATTTCACCTCTCTTCCACTCTTTTTTTTTCATTAATTTTAGTTGTGCGAATTCAGTAATTAAGTCAATAGCTGAATTAAAAGCAATTGAGTGCAGAATTGCACATTGCCGGTGTAGTGTAGTTGTTAATGTCGCACGATGTGTTTGATAGTTATTGGGACTAATTAATCAAGTTATATAGCGTTTTTTTTCAGTATAGTGGTTAGTAGTTCACAAAAGTTAATTACAAAAAGTTAATATCTGGAAAGATTTGAAAATAGGTAATAAGCTAGTTGCGCAAATGGCTTTACAAAATGTCTGTTCCATCAGGATACGCTTACATGTAATTTGTTAACATGACACAATACCGTTTCTGTTTCTTTGTATTTCTCTACCAAGAAGTGGATTTACCTTGACTTTTGCTGGAACTGCTGGAAGGCGAAATTAATTGCTCTTAGAGAAGTTTGAAGCAATTATTGTAAATGTTTTTCTTTTTTATTTCACTTCTCAAATGACTTTTGAGCGCTTGACTTCAGCGTTTTTAAGTGATTTTAATGTGGGAATTCAGAAATTAAGTCCGTATCTTAACTAAAACAGAATGTGAGTGCTGAATTGCACATAGCCAGTGTAGTGCAACCATAAATGTTTATCTAGCCTATGTCTTTTTTTGCCTCTCCAGTCGTTCGACGGCGTTTTTTCCGGCAGCAGTCAGTTGATATTTTTGAGTTAACTTGCCATCTGATTTGAATTGTATCTGTGTTTAGAAAGCGGGGCTTCTTGCACGTTTTGATCTTGAACATTTGTTTGATTTCACTTCTCTTCCACTCTTTTTTTTCATTAATTTTAGTTGTGCGAATTCAGTAATTAAGTCAATAGCTGAATTAAAAGCAATTGAGTGCAGAATTGCACATTGCCGGTGTAGTGTAGTTGTTAATGTCGCACGATGTGTTTGATAGTTATTGGGACTAATTAATCAAGTTATATAGCGTTTTTTTTTTCAGTATAGTGGTTAGTAGTTCACAAAAGTTAATTACAAAAAGTTAATATCTGGAAAGATTTGAAAATAGGTAATAAGCTAGTTGCGCAAATGGCTTTACAAAATGTCTGTTCCATCAGGATACGCTTACATGTAATTTGTTAACATGACACAATACCGTTTCTGTTTCTTTGTATTTCTCTACCAAGAAGTGGATTTACCTTGACTTTTGCTGGAACTGCTGGAAGGCGAAATTAATTGCTCTTAGAGAAGTTTGAAGCAATTATTGTAAATGTTTTTCTTTTTTATTTCACTTCTCAAATGACTTTTGAGCGCTTGACTTCAGCGTTTTTAAGTGATTTTAATGTGGGAATTCAGAAATTAAGTCCGTATCTTAACTAAAACAGAATGTGAGTGCTGAATTGCACATAGCCAGTGTAGTGCAACCATAAATGTTTATCTAGCCTATGTCTTTTTTTGCCTCTCCAGTCGTTCGACGGCGTTTTTTCCGGCAGCAGTCAGTTGATATTTTTGAGTTAACTTGCCATCTGATTTGAATTGTATCTGTGTGTTTAGAAAGCGGGGCTTCTTGCACGTTTTGATCTTGAACATTTGTTTGATTTCACTTCTCTTCCACTCTTTTTTTTTCATTAATTTTAGTTGTGCGAATTCAGTAATTAAGTCAATAGCTGAATTAAAAGCAATTGAGTGCAGAATTGCACATTGCCGGTGTAGTGTAGTTGTTAATGTCGCACGATGTGTTTGATAGTTATTGGGACTAATTAATCAAGTTATATAGCGTTTTTTTTTTCAGTATAGTGGTTAGTAGTTCACAAAAGTTAATTACAAAAAGTTAATATCTGGAAAGATTTGAAAATAGGTAATAAGCTAGTTGCGCAAATGGCTTTACAAAATGTCTGTTCCATCAGGATACGCTTACATGTAATTTGTTAACATGACACAATACCGTTTCTGTTTCTTTGTATTTCTCTACCAAGAAGTGGATTTACCTTGACTTTTGCTGGAACTGCTGGAAGGCGAAATTAATTGCTCTTAGAGAAGTTTGAAGCAATTATTGTAAATGTTTTTCTTTTTTATTTCACTTCTCAAATGACTTTTGAGCGCTTGACTTCAGCGTTTTTAAGTGATTTTAATGTGGGAATTCAGAAATTAAGTCCGTATCTTAACTAAAACAGAATGTGAGTGCTGAATTGCACATAGCCAGTGTAGTGCAACCATAAATGTTTATCTAGCCTATGTCTTTTTTTGCCTCTCCAGTCGTTCGACGGCGTTTTTTCCGGCAGCAGTCAGTTGATATTTTTGAGTTAACTTGCCATCTGATTTGAATTGTATCTGTGTGTTTAGAAAGCGGGGCTTCTTGCACGTTTTGATCTTGAACATTTGTTTGATTTCACTTCTCTTCCACTCTTTTTTTTTTCATTAATTTTAGTTGTGCGAATTCAGTAATTAAGTCAATAGCTGAATTAAAAGCAATTGAGTGCAGAATTGCACATTGCCGGTGTAGTGTAGTTGTTAATGTCGCACGATGTGTTTGATGGTTATTGGGACTAATTAATCAAGTTATAGAGCGTTTTTTTTTCAGTATAGTGGTTAGTAGTTCACAAAAGTTAATTACAAAAAGTTAATATCTGGAAAGATTTGAAAATAGGTAATAAGCTAGTTGCGCAAATGGCTTTACAAAATGTCTGTTCCATCAGGATACGCTTACATGTAATTTGTTAACATGACACAATACCGTTTCTGTTTCTTTGTATTTCTCTACCAAGAAGTGGATTTACCTTGTTTTTTGCTGGAACTGCTGGAAGGCGAAATTAATTGCTCTTAGAGAAGTTTGAAGCAATTATTGTAAATGTTTTTCTTTTTTATTTCACTTCTCAAATGACTTTTGAGCGCTTGACTTCAGCGTTTTTAAGTGATTTTAATGTGGGAATTCAGAAATTAAGTCCGTATCTTAACTAAAACAGAATGTGAGTGCTGAATTGCACATAGCCAGTGTAGTGCAACCATAAATGTTTATCTAGCCTATGTCTTTTTTTGCCTCTCCAGTCGTTCGACGGCGTTTTTTCCGGCAGCAGTCAGTTGATATTTTTGAGTTAACTTGCCATCTGATTTGAATTGTATCTGTGTGTTTAGAAAGCGGGGCTTCTTGCACGTTTTGATCTTGAACATTTGTTTGATTTCACTTCTCTTCCACTCTTTTTTTTCATTAATTTTAGTTGTGCGAATTCAGTAATTAAGTCAATAGCTGAATTAAAAGCAATTGAGTGCAGAACTGCACATTGCCGGTGTAGTGTAGTTGTTAATGTCGCACGATGTGTTTGATAGTTATTGGGACTAATTAATCAAGTTATATAGCGTTTTTTTTTTTCAGTATAGTGGTTAGTAGTTCACAAAAGTTAATTACAAAAAGTTAATATCTGGAAAGATTTGAAAATAGGTAATAAGCTAGTTGCGCAAATGGCTTTACAAAATGTCTGTTCCATCAGGATACGCTTACATGTAATTTGTTAACATGACACAATACCGTTTCTGTTTCTTTGTATTTCTCTACCAAGAAGTGGATTTACCTTGACTTTTGCTGGAACTGCTGGAAGGCGAAATTAATTGCTCTTAGAGAAGTTTGAAGCAATTATTGTAAATGTTTTTCTTTTTTATTTCACTTCTCAAATGACTTTTGAGCGCTTGACTTCAGCGTTTTTAAGTGATTTTAATGTGGGAATTCAGAAATTAAGTCCGTATCTTAACTAAAACAGAATGTGAGTGCTGAATTGCACATAACCAGTGTAGTGCAACCATAAATGTTTATCTAGCCTATGTCTTTTTTTGCCTCTCCAGTCGTTCGACGGCGTTTTTTCCGGCAGCAGTCAGTTAATATTTTTGAGTTAACTTGCCATCTGATTTGAATTGTATCTGTGTGTTTAGAAAGCGGGGCTTCTTGCACGTTTTGATCTTGAACATTTGTTTGATTTCACTTCTCTTCCACTCTAGTTTTTTATTAATTTTAGTTGCGCCAATTCAGTAATTAAGTCAGTAGCTGAATTAAAAGCAATTGAGTGCAGAATTGCACATTGCCGATGTAGTGTAGTTGTTAATGTCGCACGATGTGTTTGATAGTTATTGGGACTAATTGATCAAGTAATATAGCGTTTTTTTTTCAGTATAGTGGTTAGTAGTTCACAAAAGTTAATTGCAAAAACTTAATATCTGGAAAGATCTGAAAGATATTAAGTTAATTGCAAAAACTTAATATCTGGAAAGATCTGAAAGGTAATAAGCTAGTTGCGCAAATTGCTTTCAAACTGCAGCTGGTCAGCAGAGCGCTCTTAAATGACCAAATTCAATGTCGAGAGGAGAAACCAAAAATAAAAACGGGATGAACTCATGAAGCACTTTCTGATATATCCAGCTGTGTACATTTCGTATTTGTTTTTACCCAAATGGCTCTACAAACTGTCTTTTTAGCCGCCCGGGTTTTTTAACATGCAGTTTGTAACATGACACAATACCTCTTCTTTTATTGTATCTCTGTAAGGACACCAATAATTTTGATTTACCTTTACTTTTGCAGGAAGGCAAAGTTAATTGCTCTTTACGAAGTTTGAAGTAGTTATTGTCAACGTTTTAATTTTTATGCAACGTTTCTGCTTGCCGTTTTCATTTTGAACATTTTTTAAGGCACTCCTCAGTTGGCTTTTGCACGCTTATTTAATTTTTTCGGCGGAATTTAATAGCGGGAATTCAAGAAATAGGCGACTAGAAATAAAATTAATTTTTTGCGGAATTAGGCATAGTCCATGTACTGTACTAGTTAACGGCCCACTATGTGTGTGATAGTTGTTAGGACTAATTGATTATCGAGCGATGCAACGGTATTTTCCAGCATAGTGGTTAATACAGTTAACAAAGTGGCTAATGGGTAGTTTTCATAAAGATTTATGTTTTGAAGTCATAATTTTTAGAATTGTTATAACATTTTGTTAGTTTTTGATGGTTTTTGTCATTTTCGACTGTATTGCTGACATATACCGGCCTGCAAATTTGATTGTCTGGAAATGATTACAAGACAGAATTTTTTAGGAATTATGAATCAAGAAAAAGACTAACTAGCAATGACATGTTGTTTTTTACGTTTTGATTTTGTTGGAACTTTTTGTGCGCAAATTAAGTACTCAATAAACGAAATTTTGAGCTTGCAAATTGGTTTTGGCATAGCACTTCACATTCTAATATCCTAAGGGTTTTCTCTTCGTGCCTTAAGTTGGTATATACCCTGGTAAACTCTGGGTTTCTAAGCGTTCATAACAGAAAGTATCTACAATTTCGATGCTTTTTCAATTTTGTTTGTATGGCGTCTAATGTTCAATTCTGCTACTCAAGTTGGATATCAATTTTTCAATCAGTTTTATTTGTTTTTTTGGACTTGTGTTGCTGTGTTTTACTTCGCCAAACAATTTAATCCGCTGTTCCTGATTTCAATGTTTTACCTGAACTTCAAGCTAATTAAGCAAAGTTGTATGAAACTGCAGATGCTCAGCAGAGCAATCTTATGTGAGCAAAACCAATGTCGAGAAAAGAAATCAAAATTAGAAACGGGAACTAATGAAGCTTGTTCTGGTATATCCAGCTGCATGCATTTTGTTTGTTTTTGCCCGAACGATTTTTCAAAGGTCTTTTTAACCATCCGGATGTGTTATCTTTGCAAGATGACAATACCGCTTCCAATTTGTTTGCAACCCTGTTGGGACATCAATAAGCGGTTTGTTAACTTTTTTGCCATTTTAATTGTTGCTTCAGCTATCAATAAACTAAATTTCGCGAATTGGTTTGCATGGAATTTTAGCTTCACATTTAAATTTTATAAAGATATATGTTTTGAAGTCATAATTTTCAAGAATCGTTATAACATTTTGTTAGTTTTCGATGGTTTTCGTAATTTTAGACTTCATTGCTGGCATATACCGGCCTGCAAATTCGATTGTCTGGAAATGATTATAAGACCGAATAATTTAGGACTTTTGAATCAAGAAAAAGACCTATCAATAACATGTCGTTTTTTTACGTTTTGAATTTTTTGGCATTTTTTGTCGCAAATGAAGTACTCGATAAACGCAGTTTTAAGCTTTCAGATGGGTTTTTGCATAGCACTTCACATTCTAATTTTCTAAAGGTTTTTTGTCTTATTAGTTTTTTTTTTCTGCCTTAAGTTGTTATTTACCCTGGTAAACCCTGGGTTTCTAAGCGCTGATAACAGAAAGCATATACAATTTCAGTGCTATATTTTTTTCAATATCGTTGTCTCTGTGGTGTCTAATGTTTAATTCTAGTACTCAAGTCGGAGAATTTAATTTTTTCAATCAATTTTTTTATTGTATTTTGGGACTTGTGTTGCTGTTCGCCGTACAATTTAGCCCTCTTTTCCTTATTTCAATGTTTTACCTGAACTTTAAGCTAATTAAGCAAAGTTCTTTGAAACTGCGGATGCTCAGCAGAGCAATCTTAAGTGAGCAAAATCAGTGTCGAGAAAAGAAATCAAAATAGAAACGGGCTGAACTAATGAAATTTGTTCTGATATATCCAGCTGTGTACATTTTGTTTCTTTTCGCCAAAAGATTTTTGATAAGGTCTTTTTAACCATCCGGATATGTTAACTTTGTAAATTGACAGTACCGCTTATAGTTTGGTTGAATCTGTTGGGGTATCAATAAGCGGATTTGTCCTAACTTTCTCGGGAAGGCTCAATTGCTCCTAACGAAGTTTGAATCATTCATTGTAAACGTTTGTGTCTTTTTATTGCAAATATTTTGCTCTTGATCTTTATTATCTTGTTAATGGCGCACGCACGTGTTTGATAATTAGGACTAATTGATCAAGTGATGCAGCGGTTTTTTTCAGTGTAGTGGTTAGTACAGTTCACAAAAATTAATTGCAAAAACCTAATATCTGGAAAGATCTGAAACTAGGTAATAAGCTAGTTGCGCAAATTGCTTTCAAACTGCAGCTGGTCAGCAGAGCGCTCTTAAATTACCAAATTCAATGTCGAGAGGAGAAACCAAAAATAAAAACGGGATTAGCTCATGAAGCACTTTCTGATATATCCAGCTGTTTACATTTTTTATTTGTTTTGCCCAAATGGCTCTACAAACTGTCTTTTCGGCTGTCCGGTTATTTTAACAAGCAATTTGTAACATTACACAATACCTCTTCTCTTTTCATTGTATCTCTGTTAGTTCACCAATAATTTGATTTACCTATACTTTTTCTGGAAGGCGAAGTTAATTGCTCTTTACGAATTTTGAAGTAGTTATTGTCAACGTTTCATTTTTGATGCAACATTTTTGCTTGCTGTTTCCATTTTGAACATTTTTTAAGGCACTCCTCAGTTGGCTTTTGCACGCTTGTTTAATTTTTTCGAGTGATTTTAATTGCGCGAATTCAAAAAATAGGCGACTACTTGAATTAAAATCGATGGATTGCGGAATTTCACATAGCCCGTGTACTGTACTTTCCAACGGCACACTTTGTGTTTCCTAGTTTTGGGACTAATTGATTATCGAGCGATGCAACTGTATTTTCCAGTTTAGTGCTTAATACAGTTCACAAAAGTCAACTGCCAAAAAGTCAATATCTAGAATTGTTTGAAACCTTGGATATGAACTGGATCTTGTAAAGTTTTGCTTGACATTGATAGGAGAGCAGCCATTGCATTTATTTTAAGTCTTCGTTGACTTAGGTTAATAGATACCTTGTATAAAGATTTTTCTATTTGAGGTTTGTTTGCGAATAACAATATAAGAACAAAAACTGTAGCTTTATTGCGAGTTTTGGCGTTTTTGTCAAATTTTGTGTTTGCCGTCTCCTGAAGTCCAAGTTGAACGATTGCGAAGTGGCTAATGGGTAGTTTTATAGAGATTTATGTTTTGAAGTAATAATTTTTAAGAATTGCTATAACATTTTGTTAGTTTTTGATGGTTTTCATAATTTTCGACTGTATTGCTGGCATATACCGGCCTGCAAATTCAATTGTCTGGAAATGGTTACAAGACAGAATTTTAGGACTTATGAATCAAGAAAAAGACTGACTAGCAATAACATGTTGTTTTTTTCGTTTTGAAGACGTTAGCAATAACATGTTTTTATTTTGTACAAATTAAGTACTCAGTAAACGAAATTTTGAGCTTGCAGACGGGTTTTTGCATAGCACTTCATATTCTAAGGGTTTTTGTTAAATTAGTTATTCTTTTGTGCCCTAAGTTGGTATTTACCCTGGTAAACCCTGGGTTTCTAAGCGTTGATAACAGAAAGTATAAACAGTTTCGATGCTTTTTTTTCAATTTCGTTGTCTGTATGGGGTCTGTTCAATTCTTCTACTCAAGTCGGAGAATTTAGTTTTTCAATCAATTTTTCGGTTGTATTCCGGGACTTGTGTTGCTGTGTTTTACTTTGCCAAACCATTTGTTCCGCTTTTCTTTATTTCAATGTTTTACCTGATCTTTAAGCTAATTAAGCGAAGTCCTTTGAAACTGCAGATGCTCAGCAGAGCAATCTTAAGTGAGCAAAATTAATATCGAGAAAAGAAATCAAAAATAGAAACGGGCAGATCTAATGAAGTTTGTTCTGATATATCCGGCTCCGTGCATTTTGTTTTTTGCCCGAAAGTTTGTCATAAGGTCTTTTTAACCATCCGGATATGTTAACTTTGTAAACTGACAACCGCTTCTAATTTGAATCTGTTGGGACACCAATAAGCGGATTTACTCTTCTTGATAGCTCTGAGCTGATTGCGGAAAGTGTTTCTCAACTGCAGTTGCTCAGCAAGCCAATCCTAATTGATCTAATTCAATGTCGAGAAACACCAAACTGAAGTGAAATTAACTCATGAAGCACCTTCCGATATATCCAGCTGTGTATATTTTGTTTTTGGTTGTGCCCAAATGGTTTTGCAAAATGTCTGTGCCATCAGGATACGCTAACATGTTTTTTGTAAACATGACACAATACCGTTTCTATTTTCTTTGTGTTTCTCATAGGACCAAGAAGTGGATTTACCTTAACTTTTGCTGGAACTGCTGGAAGGCGTAATTAATTGCTCTTAACGAAGTTTGAAGCAATTATTGTAAACGTTTGTGTCTTTTTAATGCAAAATTTTTGCTCTATTTTTTAAATATCACTTTAGTGAATTTTGCTTGCTTGAGTTTTTGAGTGATTTAAATGCGCGAATTCAGAAACTAAGTCAGTTGCTAAAATAAAATCATTTGTGAATGCAGAATTGCACATTGCCGATGTAGTGTAGTTGTTAATGTCGCACGATGTGTTTGATAGTTATTGGGACTAATTGATCAAGTAATATAGCGTTTTTTTTCAGTATAGCGGTTAGTACAGTTACAAAAGTTGGTTGCAAAAACTTAATTTTTGGAAAAATTTGAAACTATATAATAAGTTAGTTGCGCCAATTGCTTTCAAATTGTTCAGCAGAGCAGTCTTAATTGACCAAATTCAATGTGGAGAGGAGAAATCAAAAATAAAGACGGATAAACTATTTTTTACATTTTGTATTTTTTTTTTGCCGAAATAGCTCTACAAACTGTCTCCTTAGCCGTCCGGTTATTTTGACATGCAATTTGTAACATGACACAATAACTTTTCTATTTTTATTTTTTCTCTGTTAGGACCCAAATAATTTGATTTACCTTTATTTTTGTTGGAAGGCGAAGTTAATTGCTCTTTACGAAGTTTGAAGTAGTCATTGTTAACATTTCTTTTTTTATGCAACATTTTTGCTTGCTGTTTTCATCTTGAACACTTTTTTATTACACTCCTCAAGTGACTTTTGCACGCTTGACTTTTTAATCTTTGTGCATAGCACTTAGAATTCTAATATTCAAAGGGTAAATCTAAATGCTAAAGTTTCAATGTCTTTAATTTTGTTAACGTATTTGTTCTGACTTGTTTTTGAACCAGTACTGAGTTCTTTAAATTGTTTTTGATAGACTTGTCCTTGTGTCTCTTTAATTCATCCAAAGAAATTTTTTTAAATCTAATTTTGCCCTAAAGTGAATTTGTGTCAAGTCTTTGACTTCTCTAGGCTAGTGTTTCCTTCTTTCTTTTTGCCCTAAGTTGGTATTTACCTTGGTAAACCCTGGGTTTCTAAGCGCTGATAACAGAAAGTATATACAATTTCGATGTTTTTTTCAATTTTTGTCTGTCTGGCTTCTAATGTTCAATTGATCTGCTACTCAAGTCGGATAATATAATTCTTCAAGCAATTTCTTGGTTGTTTCGTGACTTTTGTTGCTGTTTTACTTCGCCAAACAATTTGTTTCGCTTTTCCTTATTTCAATGTTTTACCGCTTCTAGTTTGTTAGAATCTCTGTTGGGACATCAATAAGCGGATTCAACTTTAAATACAACTAATAAACCGCTTCTGAGCTCAAGCCTAAACGACAAAATTGAACCAACAGATGAAGATAATGCAAATTTTTTCAATAAATTCTTTGCTTCTATTGAATATAACATAAGTAAGCACCTAAAAAAGCCTTTTACTCTGATTTTTCCATCTGAAGAAACCTTTGTTTTTTTAGCAGACAACTAGAATCGAAGTAATAGGAATTGTAGCGCAGCTGAATAACAATTTTTCGTCAGGCAATAATCTAATAAATAATGTTCTAATTAAGACTTCGGTGGAACCGGTAATACAATACTTAGTCCTCTTGATTAATTTTTCTATTCAGAGGTAATTTTCCCAAAAGAATTGACAAAAGCAACAGTTTTCCCGCTAAATAAAGGAGAAACTGAAAGAAAACAACTATCGACCAATTTCACTTCTAAATGCTTGGAGTAAAATTTATGAGCGTGTTGTTTTTAATCGAATTTACTATTACTTCGAATCACGACAGCTCTTTTACTGTAAACAATTTGGCTTTAGATCTTCACATTGTTCGGTCGATGCGTTAGTTGAACTTACTGAAAATTGAGAATGAGACAGAGCTCTCAAACGTTTTGTTTTTTTCTAGACCTAAAGAAAGCTTTTGACACAATTAACCGCGATATCTTACTTTATAAACTTGAAAGATACGGAATAAGAGGAAATTGTTTGAGTTGGTTAAAATAATATTTGGAAAACAGATATCAAAGAGTTGAAGTAAATGGAGTATCAACTTGGATAGATATTAACCAAGGAGTTCCTCAAGGATCAATTTTAAGACCGTTATTATTTCTCATATATCAATGACATACCAAACGTCTGTTAAAAGTGTTAACATTTTTCTTGAAACTATAGGGTGCACTAACAAAGATATTGAATAGGATCTTGAAGCAATCAATGATTGGCTCGAAAGGAATAATTTAGTACTAAACTTAGAAAAAACAGTTCAGATGAATCTGAAATTTTTATCCGTAGACACGACATTTTACCTGTACTCCGATTTTATTCCAGTGAAACCTGTGTGCAAATACTTAGACAGAAATCTCGACGGAAAACTCATTTCAGTCCCATATTGACTATTTTAAGGAAAGAATCAGTATGCAATGTGGAATCGTCTCTAAGCTCAGACATATACAACAAGAAAAGCTGTTAGAATATCATACTAATGTTGCTCCTATTTTGCAGTATGGTGCTTTAGTTTATTGCTGCTGCTGCAGCTATTCGTCTTTAAAACCCTTCTCTCTTTTACAAAAGAAGAAAATTAAGCTTGTTCACTTCAGGAAAAAAGCGATCAATGCGACGACTTAATTGCGAAGAATTCAATCTTAGCAGTTTGAATTACCCATTTACGAACTTCTCAAGTTCATTCTGAAAGCTATAAACAGTCAACACACACAGATTTTTGCAATAATCTTTTTGCTTTTAAACAATCCTGCGTAAGGGTAACCAGAAGTTCCCATCTGAAATTGTTAGAAGAGCCCTTTTGTAAACGAAAGATGATAAAAATTACATTCGGTTTCAAGGTGCTAAACCTTATAACAGACTGATTAAAATTGGTGTTATTTCATCAGACTTCGATTTGTCTTACTTCGGGAAAGAAATTATCCAATTTTTGCCACCTAATAAACTATTTAGTCAATAATTATGAACGAACAAGGTTCATATTCGATTAAAAAACAAACATCTTAGATATTTAAAATCAAAAATTAAACTTGACTGCAATATGATGACTAGTCAATCTCTGGATCATCTTTTATAGCAACAAATTTCCCTCCCGCTGGACTTTGCATTATATTCTTTAGAAATACATATACTACTCCAATTGTTTGTTAATTCGAGATAATGAATTTAAATGATGCTACTAAGTTTTTAGTACATTATGACTTTAACGTGATTATGTTAATTTGTAATTAGTGGCAGATTGAAATAGCAGATCCGCTTGATCTCGTTATCTGTTCTCGCTTATTATTGATTTGTATCGCAATAACGATTTTTCTTAATAAGCGGATTTACCTTAACTTTTTCTGGAAGGCGTAATTAATTGCTCTTAACCAAGTTTGAAACCTTGGATTTGAAATGGGTCTTGTAAAGTTTTGTTTGACATTGATAGGAGAGCAGCCATTGCATTTATGTTTAGTCTTCGTTGATTTAAGTTATTAGATACCTTGTCCAAACATTTTTTTAAGGTTTGTTTGCTAATAACAACCTTACACCAAAAAATGTAGCTTTTGTGTGAGTTCGGGAGTCTATGGCAAGTTTTGTGTTTTCCGTCTCATGATGCTCAATGCAACTTTAACGATTTCGAAGTGGCTAATGGTTAAAAAAGATTTTAGAAAGGTATATGTTTTTAAGTTATAGTTTTCAAAATTGTTATAACATTTTGTTAGTTTTTTTATTGTTTTCGTCATTTTTGCCTGTATTGCTGACATTTACCAGCGTGCAAATTTGATTGTCTAAAACTGATTAAAAGAGAGACTTTTTTAGGACTTTTGAATCAAGAAAAAGACTAACTAGCATTAACATGTCTTTTACGTTTTGAATTTTTTTGGCACTTTTTGTGTGCAAATGAAGTACTCACGCAATTTTGAGCTTGCAGATGGGTTTTTGCATAGCAGCTCCCATTCTAATATTCTAAAAAATTTTATTGTTTCATTTGTTGCCAAATTTATTTGTTCCCTTAACTCTTCCTCTTAGTTTTCGAGCATTTTTATCTTGGATGCCATTCTTTTTGTTCATTTCTCTGAGTTTCGTTGAGAACTTTGCTTTTCAAACCGCTGTTAGCAAAACTATCTAAAGTCTAAATGCTAAAGTTTTATTGTCCTGATTTTCGTTTACGTATTTCTTCTTAGTTGTTTTTGAACCAGTATTGAATTCTTTAAATTGTTACGATAGCCTTGTCCTTGTGTCTTTTTAATTCATCCAAAGAATTTTTTTTTAAATTTAATTTTGTCGTGAAGTAAATTTGTGTCAAGTCTTTGACTTCTCTAGTGTTTCCTTCTTTCTTTCTGCCCTAAGTTGGTATTTACCCTGGTAAACCCTGGGTTTCTAAGCGCCCATAACAGAAAGTATATACAATTTCGATGTTATTTTTTTTTCAATTTTGTTGTCTGTATGGCTTCTAATGTTCAATTGGTCTGCTACTCAAGTCGGATAATATAATTTTTCAATCAATTTCTTGGTTGTTTCGGGACGTTTGTTGCTGTTTTATTTCGCCAAACAATTTGTTTTGCTTTTCCTTATTTCAATGTTTTACCTGAACTTTAGGCTAATTGAGCAAAGTTCTTTGAAACTGCGGATGCCCAGCAGAGCAATCTTAAGTGAGCAAAATCAATATCGAGAAAAGAAAGCAAATTTATAAACGGGCTGAACAAATGGAGGTTGTTCTGATATATCCAGCTGCGTGTATTTTGTTTGTTTTTGCCCGAAAAGTTTTTCATAAGTTCTTTTTAACCATCCAGATATGTTAACTTTGTAAATTGACAATACCGCTTATAATTTGGTTGAATCTCTGTTGGGGCATCAATATGCGGATTTACCCTAACTTTTGCTGGAAGGCGTAATTAATTGCTTTTAACGAAGTTTGAAGCAATTATTGTTTACGTTTGTGTCTTTTTAATTCAAATTTTTTGCTGTTGATCTTTTTTTAATTTCACTTAAGTGACTTTTGCTCGCTTGAGTTTTTGAGTGATTCTTGAGTTTTTGTTGGGGCATCAATATGCGGATTTACCCTAACTTTTGCTGGAAGGCGTAATTAATTGCTTTTAACGAAGTTTGAAGCAATTATTGTTTACGTTTGTGTCTTTTTAATTCAAATTTTTTGCTGTTGATCTTTTTTTAATTTCACTTAAGTGACTTTTGCTCGCTTGAGTTTTTGAGTGATTTTAATGCGCGAAAGTCAGAAACTAAGCCTGTAGCTAAAATAAAAGTGATTGCGAGTGCTGAATTGCACATTGCCAGTGTAGTGTAACCATAAAAATTTTAGCCCATGTCCTTTTGCCCATGTCTTTTTTTTTGCCTCTCCAGTCATTCGAGGGCAATTCGTCCGACGGTCGTCCATTTTTATTTTTGTGTTAACTTACCATGTGATTTGACTTGAACCTGTGTGTTTAGAAAGCGGGGCTTCTACAGTGACTTCGACGACGAAGAAGCACGTAAGTTTTCAAATTAATTTGCAGTCAATTCAGGCATGTTTTTGAGTTTCAACATTAACTTTGAATGGCTTGGCCTAGTCTTCAGAACTTTTATGGTGATGGGTAAATGCAAATGATTGATAGGTCGCATTACGTTTATAGGAGTTGAGCTGGAAAAAACGGACCATTTGACTGCTCCTGGGCTATATTTTCTTTTTTGGAGCAAAGCTCCAAAAGTTAATTCTTTATGCTCACTAATTGGGGATTTTGTAACATGTTTATTGGTGTATGTGAAAGTCTGAACCGTGATTTTTATCCGCTGCCAGGATATCGTAGAATAATGGTCAACAAAATGTACAGCAAAAATGTACCAATCAAGAGACCGCAGGGTAGTCACAACACTTCAAGTACATTAGCCAATCCTCGCATCCAGCACCAGCAACCGTCGCCTCAACAACTCTATAAAGCTGGCTTTCATTTTGCACAAGGTCTTCATCATGTATCAGCACCTCTCATTTTCTCCCCATCTGTACTGCTCTGTCGTTTTCCATTGTGTCAACTATAATATTCTTGTTTTACGTAAAGTCAAAAGCGCCAATAAATAGATAGTATATACAGTAGCATGCAGAAATATTGCTCTAAAGCATTGTGTTGTTTCTTTCCAGTTTATCGGAAATAAATATAAATTGCAACTGTGTTTGCCTCCTCCCCTTATCCCGTGAAGAATTTTTTCATTAGAATGTATTGATAAAAGCTTATATAGCCTGATAAGAAGTTGGTGGTACTGGTCGTTGCAATTGTTTCGTTAGAAACGTTATTAATTGTTATAGAATTGTGTAGAAGTATCAATTATAATGGGTTTCTCTATCCGGACGGAGAAGGGACAGATTTTTAAAATTAAATATAGGTTATATATCTCAGGAGATGGGTGGTCAATATTTTTTAGTAGCGCTGATTTCACGTGTAAGGTTTATTTGCTCTCAAACGAGGCTGTATAGGAATTGTTAGCGTCCTGGTGGTCTTTTCTGTGCAATTTTTGTCCGATTTTTAAAACTTTCGGATACTTAAAATGTAATTGTTTTAGCTTGGGATATAATTTTTCTATGTACTACAAGTGGCATTAAGTTCAATGGAAAGGTATCTAACTAAATCGCCTAGAATAAGGAGTCTCGCCAATGTGCGATGGCACAATGTTCCGACTCGCTGATCCACAATCTTGTCTCAATTGTCTGCCAATTAAAAGCAGAGATAGACTGACTGGAAAGAAGTTGTTCATGTTTTGCTATTTATTAAACTTTGATCGATTCTTCAAAAAAGACAGGCGTCTATTTAAAGAAGACTTCACACCAGAGATCACTAGAATGATCTTTAAAATGACACACCAGAGATCACACTTTTGTTTCAGTAGAATGAAAACCCGAACAAGAGTTGCAGACATGAAATCAAATCTTAAAAAAAAGAACAATTTTATCAGGTGCGCACCTAATTATACCAAACAGAAATTGAGATCCAAAAATCAAAATATATCACGTTTTGAAAATAAATGTCAAACTGTAATGTATTTTTAATAGCCGTTCTCATCTTCTCAGCCGGCTATTATTGTGCTCGTATTTTTTTTTTTTTTTACTTCGTCAAACTTTTTTTCGCTTTACCATTTTGCCGCTTTTTCGACATTTTGCGTGAAATCTTTTTGACTTCTCTAGGCTAGTTTCTCTCTTCTCTCATTCTGCTAAAAGTGAATTTGAACATCAGTTGCTAAGCAAAGCAATTCAAAATGAACAGAGTCGGTATAAAAAATTGAAGTCAGAAATAGAAACGGGATAAACCCATAAAGCCCAATTTTAGATGCCCGCTATTTGAAAGTCGTTCCTGTAAGTCTTAGTTACCACCTCTAATGCTTATTGGTGTTGATAGTAGCCCCTGTAGCCTCTCTCTAAGAAACAGAAGTATGTTCAACTACGAAATGCCATCAAAATAAATCGGACTTAAAAAATATTTTTGTACAAAAATCTTTTTTTTTCAATATCTTCTATTCGTTCAATCCCAATCATGCTTATTGGAATCAACGGCGGCTATTTTCCGGCAATCTGCCGGTTATGTTAATTAACACGTTGCGATCAATTTGAGATTCTCAATTTAGACTTTCAAGTTAGATAAGTTAAGAAAATGACCTCTGCACTCACTTATAACTCGGAATTGAGAAAGCGAAATGGGATGAAATTCAAGTACAGGTTACCCAAGCTATGTAATCACGAGGAAAGGCAAATTTCAGGTTAGTAATTTTTGCCCCAAAGTTTTCTAAATCTGTTAGTGTTAATAGCCGCAAAGCAACAGCTGGGGCTATTATTGGCCTTCTCTCTTTTTTTAATTCGTTTTTGTTACGACCATATGACGTCACAATCCCTTCAAATCTACTTTTTGTTCATTCGTTCATGCAATTTTAACTGAATTGCGTGCGTGACGTCATTTTTAACTTAATGGAGTGAGATTTTTTGTTCGTTCGCGTGATTAAGTTTCTGGTCGCATTTGACTCATCCAACTCTCCAAAATGACTTCCTGAATCTGAAATTGACTTTTCAAGTGCACACCCAGTTTTACCAAACAAAAGTTGAGATTTAAAAATCAAAACCTATCTCGTATTCAAAATCAATATCACAACCTATCTGGTATTCAAAATCAATGTCAAACTATGTCTTTTAACTGACACCTTGCGATTAATTTGAGATTCTCAATATAGACTTACTTTTAATTCAGAGGAGTTAAGAAAATGACCTGGTCACTCACTTATAAATCGAAATTGAGAATGCAAATGTACTTGAGGATCAAGTACAAGCTCAGGTTACCCAAGCTATGCAATATCGAGAAAAGGTACGTTTCAGACTAGTTATTTTTGACCCAAAAGTTTTTCTAAATCTGTTATAATTAATAGCCGCACATCAATAGCTCGGGATGTTTTTGACCTTCTGTTGACTTTTTGTTCCGTCAAGATTTCTCGCAAACATATGACTTGACAATCACTTCAAATCTGCTTTCTGTTCATTCGTTTATGCAATTTCAACTGAATTGAGTGCGTGATGTCATTTATCACTCATGGTTGAGTAAGTTTTGTTCGTTCGCATGATCAAATTTCTGGTCACACGTGAATTCAATCACTCTTAAAAATGACTTCCTGAATCTGAAATTGACTTGTCTTTACTTTAGTTCAAAGAGATAAGGTCAAGTGTGTCCGTCACTAAATGAAGGTTATTTGAGAGCACCTAATAGAGGCAGCAATAACAGATTCTCAATCAAAATATAACATCTCAGCATTCAATGAAAGAGTTCTAATTTGGTCCGTTCCTTTTATCTTTTGCGAATGCATATCTACGAAGCTATTGCGGCTATTTTCTGGCAATATGTCAGCTATCTTTCAGACTTTCAATTACACCTCTTCGCAAAACCAGTTGGACATTTCAGCAATCAACATTATTGCTTAGTCCAAAAGTAAGCAGCTAATTTTAACCGAAAAAGCAAATGAGTGAAAAACAAAAGACAAACTCAAAAATTTCTATTTTTAAAAAAATAATATGGCGTCAATTTTATATCTACTTTATGCTTTCAAAAGTAATTTTAAATTCAGTATGCTTCATTATTGACTCATATAGACTTTACTAAATGAGACTGATAGGCAAGACAACAAGAAAACGGTCAAATCAAAGTTCAATTTTAAAAAAGTTGTCTAGTCATTTTTAGTATAAACTGTCTAGTCATTAATAGTATAGAGATTCGTACGCTTTCGATCGCATGCTACTACTGCAATCACTAAGATCTTTCGCTCAGACTGTAACAAACGTACAGCAAAAAGTCTGAGGTCAGAACTTCAAAAATTTACAAAATCTGTGCAAAAATAAATAGTTTTAAAGTAATCAATACCGTAAACTTAAAAAAAGATACAATATATAGATTTAATAGATCTCGTCAGAACTTCAACGAGACTTCTCAGTATTGTGACTTAGTTGACAGTGGTCAAATTTTGAATAGAGGCACCTTGATTCAAATTCGCCAAAATCGTTAGTTGTCGGAGAGCAATTCGAAAAACAGCATATATGCACCGTTACGACAATTACGTCGTATTTGCTGAACTCAATAGTTCTTTTTTTGTATTTCGAACTTCGTTAGGCTCTTAAAAAAGTGATGACATTTATACAAGAGAGTTACATTTTCTCTACTTCACCAGAGTGTGTACTAGAGCAAAAAGCATCAGACATTCAAATTAATTCTAATATGAAATTTGCATCATGTTAAAGGAAAGTTTTATCAGGTGATTTACTATTTTTCACCAAGAAACGAACAATGGGATTCAGAAATCAACATATATCACTTTTCAAGTTAAATTTCAGTATATCAGTATAAAGTCTTTCAAGTAACAGCTTCATTATTATTCTGCTTTCTTGGCCTCAGTTTAATTTCTAATATTTTCTAATAGCTCGACTTAATTCATAAGAGTGCGGAAGTAAAAAAAAGTTCTCTCAAGTCAGCTTTTATTACTTAAATGGGATTTTCAAAGTAAAATAACTCTTTCTCATTGTATTGGGAGGTTCTTTAAGGGCAGTTTTATATTAAAGTCTATTTTAGACATCACAAATTTGCGATAAAACGTCTCGTAGAAAAGTTTTTGTAGGTTTCATTCCTTTTACTGGTTTTTTGAGACTACAGGTTTGCGCAGCTATTTTGTGGCCATGTGCCAGCTATGTTTGAAAATTTCTATTTTATCTGTTTGGTGCCGGACGCAGGTCCAGTTATATATCGCTAAGCTAAATTATGCTAAAATGAAAAGTTATTTTGCTTCCGGTCTTGTTTTTCTTGGGTTATCCTTTTACCATGAGTTTCGGTTTCTCTCATGTAGTACGAGGTTTTTTTCTGAGCTATAATCTGAAAAATGTTTAGTCGTGCCGCCCACTTACTCTGAGAAGTTTTTCTCATTATGCCTTTTTCATTTTTTGACTGTTGTTGTTGTTCTAGGCCCGTTCAATTTTTGACTGGCATGTAACTGTATTGTGCGACTTCCGTATGCAATGTTAAATTAATTCGAGGATTTTTTCAGCAATATTACTCTTATTTTTTGCGTTATAGGGAAACTTTTGATTAATTTTAGTTAACGTCTTTTAAACGTTTACACGCTTTTTGGGCAAGCGTTTACATGCATTTTTTAATTGTTTTGAAGAACGGGACGGTTTTGACGATCAAAAAACATCTTTGTTGCAGTCAGCTTTCAAGTTCAACTTCAAATCTCCAAGGGAATTTTTTTTGCTCTTTCTGAAGTGTCTGCCTTCAAAATGAAGCCTTATTAACAAGCAATGTACATGTACCTTCTTTTATTTCTCAAAATTCTAAGAAGTGCTTTCGAGGAACATAAAATGCCCACACTCGGATGTGTAGGGAGTTGAACTTTTGGTGGCTTCGTATATCTGAATCATGTACAATTTTAGATGGTAGGCATTCTGTTTTCAATGACAATTCAAATGTTAATGAGTATTCTGACGTCGCCTTTCTATTCAGACTATTAAGTTCAGTTTTCACTCATTTTTTCAGCCGAGATTTTCATATTATTGACGATTTGTTGCTTAATTGGTGTCTCTGAATTACTATAGACAATTTCCTTCTTTGGATTCGCTTTTTCTCCATTCCCCCCATTAACGTATTACAGTATCGTTTATTTTTTGTTTGTTTGTTTTGTCGGCAACGGTGAACTTTAGATGCCGATGCGTGGGTGTTGTCTTGTTCTGAATTATTTTGTGGAGAGAACTGAATTTCATTACGCCCTTTGGAAATTATTGAAACTAATTGACATTTTGAAATGAAGCTGAGAAAGCATCATCACCGTGTTTACTTGATTTGGTTCAATGACTTCTCGTTAAGGCTCATTTGTGTTGGTTAGTTGAACTAGAGTTGAATTTGATCTTTAATTTGATGTCGTTTTTGGTGTCAAGTGGTATTATCTAAATCAAATTTGATCCTTTGTAAAGGTCAGTGGCTTTAGTTTCGTGGCTAGCCTCAGTTGCATTTTATCAGATTTTAAAAGATGGCGCTGTGCACACTTTCACAATAGAACTTGATAGAAAATTTGATTTATGGATACTACTGCAAAGACTATCTGGAGATATTGAAAAGGTTAACTAATAAAGTAAAAAACGCTGCACAAAACAATTTTTAAATGATGAATGAGATTCATAACTGAGAGATAAATAAATGCTGATCTATTTTTGAGAGAATTTCAAGACCCTTTTCTCGCATCGTCTGCGCATGCAGAACAAGAATTGTGTGCCCAAAAGAAAGCTCTTTACGGGTGTAGCATCTCTCAAGAAATTGAAGATCTATGAGAATATGTTAAATAGCTTTTCATACAGTTGAATAATGCCCCATCTGCTTAGAGTGTCATTTAGTTTTGGAGTTGATGTTTTGTGTGGTGTTATTTAGTCTCTGTTTCTGACTAAAATTGTAAAGTAAGAGACTTGAATAGTTTGTGACTTTGGAGAGATGGTGCTATAGTTATCTATTTTATGAATCCCTACTATAGTAGAGTTCGTTAGTGGTTTTGGTGTATTGTTACTTCTAACAACGTTAGATTATTGTTTGCTACATTTCACCTATTATTATTTGAGTGTTTATGTAGTTGGTGAGAACGGTGGTGCTTACCTGGGCGGAGGCGTCGGAGCTCCCCTGTTCGATCCCCTGTACGGGTATTACTACTACATGCCTTATTCAAACATCACGGACCAGACGGTTGTCCGTGAGAGCATCAAACACCAAATGTGAGTAGCATATTAGATTTGTCCCATCTGCTTCACTGCAACAGAAGAACTGAAATAGAATAATTGATGATTTCGTACCTTTATCATAGTATACACAAATTGTTGTCACATCTCTTGAGGTCATACAACCCATAATCAACGCCAAAACACTTATTTGTTTGCACAGGCTCGTGAAAACAACATTTTTTTTACAGCTGCGAAGCTGTAAGCTGAGCGAAGCTATATTGCGGTGCTCTTGGTTTTTACGACTCGAAGAGGAGTATTGGTTTTCTTTAGGTTTTTTTTTACCGGAAGTACTATTCGTTCAGACGATGTTTTGACCTGAGAGCGAAAGTGAGTAAAATTGCAGTGTGAACTAATATTTTCTGAGCGAGAGAAGTTTTTTTATCATGCGCTGCGATTAGTGAATGACTTTTTGACTTTGAAAAGTAGTTTTTGACTGAATGGCACATATAGATAACTGTTTTTGGCCGTTTTTTCGTCCAAGTGCCCCTTTTTTTTGCTTGCAATTTGCTTTGTTGTAGAAATAATTTTTATTGGATGCTATATTGAAACGTAAACCTCGGAAATTGATACCACAGTGTTTTGCAGAGCCTGAAAATGCGTTTGAAGTTCAAAATTGTCACATTTCTAGATTTTTTAGTTAATTTTTGTCTTTTTTCTAGTAATTTCTTCATTTTTGGATCTTTCAGCCGTCTTTTTGTCAAAAATCAGTTAACCTAGCACCGTCTTTTTAATAATTCATATACTCAACGCCTCTTTCTATCTCGATGTAATTTTGTCTTATAAAATTGTACATATGCTAATCCGATTTTGGTAGTTTTTTTCCAATTGTTCTGTTTTTTGTTTGTTTTTTTTTAATTACTAGCACTAGTCTTTTTGTGCAACATGAGGGACTTAAATTTCGTTCAATAAAAAATCAATCATTTTTGGCGTTAAGTTTTTGAAAATCTATTTTTTTTATTGAAAATTTTTTTTCATAAATGCGGTCTGAAAAATTTAGAACATTTTTTGCAAAATGTTTTGTAGGTTTGAATTCTGATTTTGCCTTTTTTTGTTCCGTTCAGGATGATGGATCTTTGTCTCGGATGTTTTGTTGTTTTTACTATGTCTCGAATGGTAAACATTAAAATGTAATCGTTTTCTTCATTTGTTTTCAAAAATCAAGAATTAGTCTTTTTATTACTGTGTTCCTTACATTCTGTCCATGTTTTTCACATTCTAGTTTGTATCATTCTGGCTTTGTCCTTGCATCTATATTTTTATCCGTTATTTTGATTTTGTCAGTTGTTAAAAATCGAATGATTTCTCGTTTTTCTTAGATTTTCGTCATTTCTTTGGTTTGCAATTGATTTCATTCATCATACATTAGTCCTGAGAGTCTGCTAGAAAACATATCCCAACATTTCTACTTATTACTACTTATTGCAGTTTTCTTCAGTCCTTGGTATTGTTTTTAATTAATTTTTTGCCTTTGATTTTTATTCTGCTGCGTGTGTTTTCTATCAATTTAATTTTTGAATTAGTATGAAATCTTGTTGTCTGGAATATATACATCAAGGAAGAAGTATGTGTTGTTTTTGGCTTATTTGCAGTGATTAGAAATCTAATTGTAGTCGTTTTCCGATTCTCAAATTTGCGCATTATTTATGAAAAATTTAACTTAGTTTCTATGGTTATTAAGGGCAAATGGTTATTAAGGGCAAGAGTTATTTGAGGGCAATTGATAGCCCTGTCAGCTTTTTCATGCTTTTGGTATTTTGGCCATCCTAGTTATGTCGCACTTTTTTAACGTTGCCAAACGTTTTCAATAATATAAAATTTTGCTGCGTTTTGTTTCTCTTGGTGATAGTTGTTTAAATTTAACTAATTTTTAGATCAGACCTGGGTAGGTAATGAGTTAAAGGTTTAATACAAAGGGTAATGACTTCAGCTGCAATTACGGTTTTTTTGTGTAGTTTTGATGCTTCGAGTCGCTTCCGGAATTCTTCCGGTTATGTTTTTTTTTGTTTCGTCCTCTGACGCTCTTTTTTTCGTTTTACATTTGTTCATACAGCAAAGCTGAAAAAGTCAAATTTTCCGAATGACTATTTCCTCTCACTAACGGCATTTGCGCGCGTGACGTCATTTCTCACTCGCTTTAGCAAAAGTTTTTAGGTCATTTGCGTGATTAGATTTTGATCATACGACTTACCTCACTCAATAAAATGACTTTAAAACTTAAGTTTAAATTGAATTTGTTTAAGGTCAAAGGAACTCATTTGTGCCGTAGAGGTCCCTAATAAGAGGTTTCTGCGGAATGAATTTTAACAAGCTTTATTAATTTATCGCTGAATGTTTTTTACCTAATTTTTTGAGCGGCGTCAATTTTTTTTTTCAATTTAGATCTTTATCTGTTTCTGTCTCTATTATATGGCACGCAGGTCTGTTCTTTCGCAGCTATTCCGGCAATCTGCCGGCTATGTTCTTCGAGGAAATGGATCCGTTGTTTGTAGTACAGTCACTGTTTGTAGTAGTTGTTTGTAGTAAAGACACTGTAAAGTTGGCGACTTGTTAAATTGCTGATTAAAATTAACAGACGTCGTATGGTCGTAGTTGCGGATGATTTGAAAGAAGATTATGCCCAAACTGGTTCAGATTGAGAATTCTCCAAGTTTTTTTCAATTTTATTGGAATGAATTTGAGTCGGGAAATCAACAGCGTGAAAAAAAATCGGAACTTTCATTGGTAGACTAAATTGGAGTGGAACGAAAAGAGTGGTTTCCTGTTCTTAACGCTGTTTTCGTGAGAATGGGAAATTGATGTGTTAAAGATTTTCTGTAAATGAGCAAAATTTTTTCACGTGCGTCTTTTTCAAGCAGTTTTTGTTGTTTTGCCATTGTTTTCGATTTAGAGGTATGAGCCATAGTTTTAATATAAGGTTTCTACTGATAAGATTTTTCAATTATTATAGCTGTTTTATTAGTTGTAGTTTTCAGCTGCTCTTGGTTTTTATGTTTTGTCGTCTGACGCTCTTTTTCGTTTCGCAGTTTGTTCTAGAACATCCTGTCGTTTTGCGTTTTCAGTCACTTTTTCACACTTGATTTCTTGCTTTTCGCGTGACCTAAATTGCTCGCATTCAGAAATTACATATGTTGCTAAAACCAAGTTGGTTGTAATTAACGAGCGCATAAGGGACTTTCAGCCTAGTGGTTAATGCAGTCGGTTCTTACGCCGGGGGCTGTGGATATGTACCTCTGCATCGTCAAAAGTTTGCACCAAAAATTGTTCTCAAATGTACACCCCCTTTGAATAAAAGTTGGCCGCTATAACTTTTCCAAATCTGTTTCCATTTGTATTTTACGGCAAGCAAGTCTATGCTTTCGCAGCTATTCCGGAAATCTGCCGGCTATGTTTAATTAATAACCAACGTCCGCCTCTCAACTGCTATTATTTAAGAGCTCTCCTTTTTTTAAATTTGCTTTGTCTTTTCACATAAATCAGGATTTTCACGTGTCTTACTCAAGTACCACGGGCCAGACGTTTATCCGTGAGAGCATCAAACACCAAATGCGAGTGGTATGTTAGATTTATCCCACCTTCATTTTTGCGAAAGGTGAGTTGAAATTATATATATAATGATGATTTCGTACGTCTATGATGGTACAAACAAATTATCAGTCCCGTCTCTTATGAGGCCGTAGAGCTCGTCAGCGCCAAAATTTTTGTTTATGATCACAGGCTCGTGGAGGCTTGTTCACCGTGGAAATATCCGTTGTTTGTAGTCTTTTGGTTGTACAAGTGTAAAGCTGGCGTCTTGCGGGTAAATTTATCATTAAAAATAACGGACGTCACATGATCGTAATTGCAAATAATTCGAAGGAAGGTTATGCCCAAGGTATTCCAGATTGGTGTTTTCTCGAGGTTCTTAACGTCCCAAAGAAGTTATATTTTTCTCCATGGTTTTTGACTCGAAGAAGAATATTGGTTTGTTACAGGTTTTTATTAAATGCACTCAAAGGTTGTAGCAATTATATTAGTCCTGCGGTATTTTAACGACTCGAAGAGGAAAATTGGAATTCTACAAATTTTTAATCATTTTTACCGCAGTGAATATGAAGCAGGAAATGAAAAGCGTGAAAAATTGGGAACGTTTCTATTGCTGAGGAAAATGGAGAGTTGAGCCGAAAAACTGGTTTTTTGTTCGTAATGTTGTTTTTTGTTCTTAACGCTGAATTTTATGGTCTTTTTTATGCGATTTTTCGCTTCACCAATTTTTCGTCTGACGCAATTGACTTTTCCTCAAAAACGGGATAAACAGGTGGCCCCCAGCGGGCATTAAGTGCTCTTATAGCCTTTCAGCTCATTGGTCTTCAAGTATGCGATTAACAGAAACTGTTTTGGAGACTATACTTATGGTGTGAAGGGCGGTTCTTAGAAGTTGATCCCACATCCCCACCCACCCATCGCCCCCACATCAGTCTCCCAATCTATTTTTGCTCCCCCGCTGCAGTGCACTCCCGCTGCGCTCACTTACGCCTCATCAATTAAGCTAAAGCTAGCCTCACGAAACCGTGCCTAGCTACTGACAAAGCCAACCACTCGCCGGTCGTTTGAGAGCAATTCGCCCGACGTTAGTCAGTTATGTTTGAATAATAACCGCGGTCAGCCTCTCAACGGCTATTTTTAGGAGCTCTCCTTTTTTAATTTGCTTTCCCTTTCGATCACGTTTATTGTTTTTCAAAACCAGGTGGTTTTACGTGTATGTCAAGTGTTTTTTCGTGATCTTAATATAATTGTAAGTTTTTCGTTTTTATGTGCATTTCTATTACATGAGTAAATAATTGTATTTTTGTCTCTTTGTTTTTATTGCATTTGACTTTTTGCATTAAATGACGTTGATTTTTTTAACTTTTCACGAGGGGTTTCTTTAAACAACAGAGTTCTGAAATTGTTTTTTTACTCAGAGGACTCTTTGAATCGTTTCCTGAATTCCTTGGGCTATGTTTTCTTAAGATCTGTTCACATTTTGATTGTTTTTAAATTCAAATTGGATTGATGCTTTTAGTTGCGCCGAAACAGGAAGTGGAGTGGAAAAGCGACGGGTTTTGTGGCGTGAAATAGGTTTTTGTTTAATCAATCAAAGTTTTTTAAATTAGATTTCAATGACTGTCCTGTTATGTTTTTTCTGTAACTGAAGCCTGTTTGTTCATGGATTGAATTTTGACTTCTTTCTCTTTGATCATTGACTTCAGATTTGTGACCCTAATTCTGTTTTCGCATATTGGACCTTTTGTAGTTTTTAATGTATTTAAATTAAGAATTGCTGGTAAAATTCAAGGTCGAATGTAATTTTTTAATTATAGCTGCGAAGCTGTAAGCTGAGCGTAGCTATATTGCGGTGCTCTTGATTTTTTTTGTTTCGTCATCTGACGCTCTTTTTTCGTTTTACATTTGTTCACACAGCAAAGCTGAAAAAGTCAAATTTTCTGAATGACTTCGTCCTCTCACTAACGGCATTTGCGCGCGTGGCGTCATTTCTCACTCGCTTTAGCGAAATCCTTTAGGTTATTTGCGTGATTAGATTTTGATCATACGTGACTTACCTCACTGAATAAATTGACTTTTGCACTTCAAAACTTAAGTTTAATTTGAATTTGTTTAAGGTCAAAGGAACTCATATGTGCAGTAAAGGTCCCTAATAAGAGGCTTCTGTGGAATGAATTTTAACAAGCTTTATTAATTTATCGCTGAATGTTTTTTAGCCTAGTTTTTTGAGCGGCGTCGATTTTTTTTTCAATTTAGATCTGTATCTGTTTCTATCTCTATTATATGGCACGCAGGTCTATTCTTTCGCAGCTATTCCGGCAATCTGCCGGCTATGTTCTTATTGTCCTCAAAAACTGGATAAACAGGTGAAGCCAGGGGACAATTAAGTAGCTGAGGAGCTCTCCTAGAGCCTTACTAACCTTTAATTATGCGCAACATTGAACTATTGAGGAGACATAGGTTCTTGGTGTAAAGCGTGGTTCTTAATTTTAAGAGGTTGACGCACGCACACACACCCTTCAGTTACCTTACCGCGACGTTATGTGGTTGATTCTTTGATTTTTGTTTTAAGCGTTCTATTTTGTCTGGAAGTTGACTCAATCACTTTTGTGATCTGCCAACCCCTAATAACAAAATCTACTTCAAAATTTCTGGAAATTTCTGATTTTTTTCTTTTGTTTCAAACTTATGAAGTTAATTTTTCCACCTTCTAGCTTTGGCTATATCTTTTGTTAAATATCTCAGATAATTTATGGTCATAATTTTTAGTTCCTTTTTGCTGTACTTTGATTATTTAAGAGTTGCTTTTATGGGTTTCAGGCTCATTCCCGTGATTTTTTTTCAATTTTTCTAATTCTTGATTGTTTAAATTAGTTTAATAATGTTCTCATAATCTTCTGGAAATACTGTTAGAAAAGAAATGAATTTTATATTCTGAAAAGTTTCTTGGGGCTGTGTTTGAATATTATTGATTCCTTCTTTTTGATTCTGAATCTGTATCATTTCGTTATCATCTTTATCGAGACAATTATTTAGCAGGATTGCTTGTTCTGATTTCGTCAAATTTTGTCCATCTCATTAACTTTTGGCCTTTTTCGAAGTTTTGCTAGTTGAAAGATTTTACGGTGATTGTTCTCTGTGCATTCATGGGGGTAATTTTTCTCAAAATTTTTAATGCCGCTTTGGTCTACTAAAACGGTTATTATTTAGTTTTCTTGTTTCTTACCAAGCATTCTCCTTACGCGGATTTTATGAAGATCTTCATAAGAAAAAAATCATTGAAGAACGTTTTTCCGACCTCTTATCGAGAAGTCAAACTACAGTGACGTTTTAGTCATGATGAGGCTGTAAAGGGCGAGTAGTTGCTTAGAGTAGACGTTTTCAAACTGCTCGAATTTGTAATCTTAAAGAACTGGAATGTGAAATTGGTTTTTGAAGAAGTTTTCAGTTTCGAAAAGAGAATTTTTTTCGCGTGAGGCATTCGACTTCTGTTTTCATTGTTTCTGCTCGTGAGTTCTCGCGAATGCTATTGTCGGTGATACATAAGTTATACTGGAGCTTCGAGGTCTTAGCGCTTATTGACGAGGTTTGTATTGAAACACAGTCGATCCTATGCAATGTTTTTCAAAATGTTAGGGAGATTTTCAGCTGTTTTTTTGTTCTGGTTGGAGCATTTTTGCTTAGTCACACTTAATGACCAAGTCTTATTGGTTTTCTAATAAAACTTCCAATAAACCTTTTGATTGTTCGTTTGATAGCTGATGGTTTTCTAAAAAATTGTCGGCGTTTGTTCTTTTTTTTAGTTTCAGTGTGTAGTGTCAGTAACGATATATAGCAAAATTCAATCTAATGTTATTTGTTAATCTTGTTTATGGCATTGACACGTTTCAGTAAAATGTTAACGCCTGTTTTAGCTTTGATATGTGTTGTTTTCTTTTTGTTGTCTTTTCGCTTGATCTGAATTATGACGGATTTGATCAGCCTCGCCTTGCAGCAAAACTTATCCATTTAATGTTTTTTTTGCAACTAATTGTTTTATTTTTAAACACTATTTGTTTCCAAACAGTTGCAGTTTTTTTTATTAATTCCTTTGTTTGTCGGCTTTTTTGTCACCATGTCACTAAGTGTAATTAAGAGTTTATGGATTTTTAGTATGATGAGTTAGAGATTTCAGTATGAAATTTTTTTAATGACTTGATGTTAAGTTGTTATTCTGCTCCGTTATTTTTTGCGTTTGTGGGGTCATTTACTCTACTGACAATCAGAGGCTAGTTTTTGATGGTCAGTTTAATTGTCGATTGTCAGTTACTTGATTGTTCGTTTGTTCGGATTGTATTTCAGGGCAAATTTTTAAATTAATTAGGGTGAGCTAGAGGGATCGTTTTCTAACAAAAATTATGGCTCTGACTTCAATAGCGTTCAGTTTTGATTCTCCTGAAATTCAGTTTTCCTCGATATTTGATAATAGGTTATTTTTAGACCATCTGCGCCGTCTATTTTACGCTATATTATTTTTTTTTTGCTTTTTTGGGAATGAAGAATTTTGACTCGATTTTGCTGCAATTAAGAAAATCTATTGTGTAGCTTTTAAATGAAGACGCTAATTCATAGTTATAGTTTATATCTGGAAACGTTTTTTGTTTCAGAGAATATTACTTCAGCGTGGAGAACCTGCAGCGTGACTTTTTCCTCAGGCGCAAGATGGATCCTAAAGGATACCTTCCCATCTCACTTTTAGCCTCCTTCCACAGGATACAGGTTAGTTCTCTACATAGTGATAACTATTTTCATGAATAAAGGTGAGAACTATGCTCAAATATAGTGCATAAACGTAAGTAGAGAAAATATATATAATAGAAAAAGTCTTATCTTTCCGAGCTATAATCGGATATGGATGAATTTCTTCAAATTTTAAGCAAAAAATTGCGTTTCTCAGTACTGAGATACGATTCAGAAAAAAATTATTGATAAAATCCATAAATTTCAACTTTACCTGTATCTTTTTTAGGGGCGGTAAGAAATTACAAAAGCTATTAATTCCATATACATGCTCTGTGTTTATATACTGCCTAATCCTACAGCCGTAAAAACAAAACTCGACCGCCCAATCCTTAAGAAAAACCTCTGCGGATGGTTTAAACCTCAGACATCAGATTATTCTGAATTTATAGCTCAACCTTTTCGATAAAGCAGACAATGCTTGCGAAGCCTACTGTGAACTTCTGAAAAATCGAACTGATGTCTTAGAAAGCTAATAGATGTCGATTTTTATCTGCTCTAGGCGCTAACATTGGAGACGAGTGAGATAATTGGAGCGATAGAGAACAGCAAAGAAATAGAGCTGAGTGAAGACAAGCTTCTCGTGAGGAAGAGGGTGGACCCAACTGCTTGGCCAATCATAGATGAGTTCAACCACTCGGAGGAGATGAATATGCTAGGTAGGCCAATACTCATTTAAATTATGATTGTAGTTGATATTAATGCATTCGGAAATTATTTAGGAATCGCAATAATTCAACTTGACGTTTTTTTTTTAAATCAAAGGTTCATCTGCTTTGTTTGTGTCCTCATTTCGGCCTGGAGTATTATTTGTGATGAGTATAATTGAAACTTATAACTATGATGGAAAAGATCATGTTTCATTGCGTTCATTTTGCTGTTTTGGGATTCAGTCGAAATTTATGAACTTGGTGTCTAATTGCCGCCGTCAGCCTCACAAAGGTATTATCTATTACAATTGTATTATCTATTACAATTCGAAGTATTTTAATTGCATCGACGCGCTGTTTTTTTAACAACCCGAAGAGGTATATTTACGTATTTTTTTTAATAGGTGATTTGTTTTTTCGCGGGATGTAAAGTAAAATTTCGCACGTGAAAACAAGAGTTTAGGTAAATCTGCTCAACAAAAGGCAAAAGCAGAGAGAAGTTTTGAAAAGATTTTCCATACAAAAATTATTTAGGTGTAAAATCTTTTTTTGCTAGAGAGGGGTTTTTTCAATTCTGTTCAGCATTTTCCATGCGTTTTTTTAGATGTTCGACCAATTCAAAGATTTATTAAACTTCAAGATGAAATTTTAATCTAATTAAAGTCATTTTGACAGTTTCGACCCTTTTTAAAGCAGTTTTTGTATTATTAATAGCCGCCTTCAGCCTCTCAACGGCTATTATTCAAAGGCCTCTCCTTTTAAATTTGCTTTACTTTTTGATCACGTTTTTCGCTGTACATAATTAACGATTTTCACGTTTGAATTCTTAATTCACTCACTGTTTCAACTGAATGGATTTCAAATTCTTTCACGCATTAAATTATGCAATATGGAGAATACTGTCAGAGTCAAAAGATCAAAAGAGACGGGGTAAACCGATGAAGCCCGGTCATTAAGTCATTGAGAATTAGGTTATCAAAGTTCATTAGAGTGTTTGCTAGCTGACATTAGTATTGAGCTTATTAGCTTTCAGTTTAGAAGCTAAATTAAATATAGCTTTTGTATCCAGCTGAAACTGCTCGCAAAATTACAAATAAAAAATTGGTCAATTTATCTCCTTTTTCTTTTTCTGTTTCAATCCCGACGTGCATCAAGCGTGTCAACGGCGGCTATTTTCCGGCAATCTGCTGGCTATGTTTTTTGATTTTCCCATAGTCTATATAGTGGCAACAGTTAGTCTTTATGATAGTAGATGAAGTGACCTTTCATTTGACGGGAATGAGTTTTATGTTGTTTTGGTTTCAGAAATTTAATTTCAATGTTCTTGATATTTTCTTTTTTTTTTCTAGGTTTTTCTCGTTTTTTTTAGTCAGTAAATAAGCAGAGGTGGTATTCAAAGATGTACATAGAACAAGCTTAAGAATCTAAGTTGGAGAAACTTCTGTTTTTTATTGCTCTCAAATTAAGTTTGTAGCAATTATATTAGTCCTGTCGGTCTTTTTGCAATTTTTCGCTTGATCGATCTTTCGTCTGACGCTTTTGACTTTTCGTCCTCAAAAATGGGATAAACAGGTAGCGCCCAGCGGGCATTAAGTACTCCTAGAGCACCTTAGCTACTGACGAACAACCGATCACAAAAAACACCCGATTTAGAAAATTATAATTGATGATACAAACTTATGCACAGTTTTTTAACTGCTTGGCTTTATCGGAAATAAAGAGCCATTTGATATTTAGTAGAGCGGCTCATATTTAGGCTGGGTTCCTGATCGGTGTATAATTTTTTTATCTGCTTCTACCTGAGGATATTGAATTTCTTAATGGAAATATTCTTTGCCCTAAATTGTTTTATAATTTACTGTCATTTTTTCACTTTAAATCAGTAGTGGTTTAAAATAACCTCTCATGACGTCATTTGAAGCACCTTAGTGAAATTCCTAGTCCCCTCCCTGCAGAGCTCCCACTTTTTATTTGAGAGAAATTTTACTTAATTTGGTCGGTTATTCGATCATTGAAATTTTATTCTAATATTTGGACGTTATAGATTATATAAATTGTTTGACTACATCTTATTATGCTCTACATTCTCACGGCAATAGGTCTCATTTTGTCTATTGAGGCATGTTTAAAATATTTTCGTGCTTCAAGCTACTGTTGACACCAACTGTTTTCGAAAATATATTAGCAATTTTCTTGGTTTTTAAAAGCGGCCCTCATCTCAGCCGGCTATTATAGCGCTCCTATTTTTTTTACTTCGTTGAGCAAAAAAATGTTCCGCTTTACCTCATTTTGCCGCTTTTTCAACATTTTGCGTGAAATCTTTTTGACTTCTCTAGGCTAGTTTCTCTCTTCTTTCATTCTGCTAAAAATGATTTTGAACTACAGTTGCTCAGCCAAGCAATTCAAAATGAACAGAGTCAGTAAAAAAATTGAAGTCAGAAATTGAAACGGGATAACCCATAAAGCCCAATTATAGATACCAGCTATTTGAACGTCGTTCCTATAAGTCTTAGTTACCATCTCTAATGCTTATTGGTATTGATAGTAGCCCCTGTAGCCTCCTCTCTCTAAGAACCATAATTATGTTCAACTACGTAATGCCATCAAAAAAAATCGGACTTCAAAAATATTTTTGTACAATTTTTTTTCAATATCTTCTAATTGGAATCAACGGCGGCTTTTTTCCGGTAATCTGCCGGCTATCTTTTTTTATTTTCCCGTAGTCTGTATAGTGGCAACAGTTAGTCTTTATGATAGTAGATAAAGTGACTTTTCATTTGATGGGAATCAGTTTTATGTTGTTTTGATTTCAGAAATCTAATTTCAATGTTTTTCATGTTTTCTTTTTTTCTGGGTTTTTTAGTAGTTTTCAGAATGTTTTTTATCGTACAGTTGCTTGTTTAGATTTATTCTAAGGTGATTTACAAAAAGAAGACTCTTGAATCTTTGTTATACCACGGTATTTATCGAAATAAGGGAAGAATTTCGTTTTGTTCTCATTTTTGCTTTCTGGTTTTTATTGTTATTTTAATGTGTCTAACGACGCGTTAGTAGTCTCTGATTGAGAATTTCTGGCATCCGAAGTTTCATATTTTATGAAATGAAATATGATCAGATTTCGCACTTTTTTTAAGATGCTTTTTTTAATAAATTTTTGGGATATGTAGTTTTTTTCGCTTCACTTCTTGTTTTGACGTGACCAAAATGGATTCAATTTGACTTCACTAATCATGAAAAGGTATAAAAAATATCTTCAAAACAGCTGGAACAATTCCGGAATCGACTCGAAGGTGAAAATTGACCACCCTAACTGACAAAATGTTTATCCTACTTAATAACACTAATCACTTTGAAACAATAGCATGAAAATGTGCAATGAAAAAGTATTTGACCAGAAAAGATGATAAAGCATCTGATAAACATTCTATATATAAGTTTCAACTGCAGAAACTGTAATCATTTGGTATCAAAAGACTCCATAAATATTAAGCGTCTATTCAAATCCAACTAAAAGCAGTAAAACAACACAAAAGGAGAAAAGTCGCTAAAATTCGCCCGAAATTCAGCGAAATAGCTGAAAAACCTTTAAATTGGTATTAATTTCATTTTAGTTACCAGAAACCTTTAAGCCACTGTCAAAACAACGCTAAAAATTTAATATCATAATTAATAGCCGCCCTCATCTTCTCAGCCGGCTATTATTGCGCTCGTATTTTTTTTACTTCGTCAAACTTTTTTTCGCTTTACCATTTTGCCGCTTTTTCGACATTTTGCGTGAAATCTTTTTGACTTCTCTAGGCTAGTTTCTCTCTTCTCTCATTCTGCTAAAAGTGAGTTTGAACATCAGTTGCTAAGCAAAGCAATTCAAAATGAACAGAGTCGGTATAAAAATTGAAGTCAGAAATAGAAACGGAATAAACCCATAAAGCCCAATTTTAGATGCCCGCTATTTGAACGTCGTTCCTATAAGTCTTAGTTACCACCTCTAATGCTTATTGATGTTGATAGTAGCCCCTGTAGCCTCTCTCTAAGAAACAGAAGTATGTTCAACTACGAAATGCCATCAAAATAAATCGGACTTAAAAAATATTTTGGTACAAAAATCTTTTTTTTTCAATATATTCTATTCGTTCAATCCCAATCTTGCTTATTTTAATCAACGGCGGCTGTTTTCCGGCAATCTGCCGGGTATGTTCAAGTTTCTAAACCAAAAAAATTAAGAAAAAACTGTTTAAAAAAGACGCACCTCAACAAAGAAATTTTTCACGCCTCAATTTCTCGCTCTCTTGAAAACAACGGTAAGAACAAATAACCACTCTCTTTTTGTTCCTCTTCAATTTTGTTTAGCACCCCAACCACTTCAAAATTTTTCACGCTTTTCATTTCCTGCTCCAAGATACACTCCAATAAAAGTGATTTAGAAAAAGACAACGCCCCAATACAAGCCATTGAGTGGTTGGAGGCTATGCATTAAAAAAAATTGAAGCAGATTACAAAAACTGCAACAAAGGCGTCCAACAGGACATAATGGCAAAAAAGCTCACTATTGCATATTAAAGTCCAATATTTGCTTCAGATGGTCAAAAAGGATTCCAAGCGTGCTATTACTCGCTAGCAGAATTGAGCCAAAGATCTTTGGTTGAAAAATCAGATATAATAACAAATTGGCATAATAACATGGCTGTTTAATTGTCAATCATAGCACTTAAATCATGGCACATGCATGTACTCTTACAGGCACTGATCAGAATATATTCGCAACTTAAATTTACTCTTACAACATCTCATATAGTGTCTTTGTTTTGGCCACGCAGTCGCAAAATGGTATGAACTTTCTTCTCTCTGCTACCTGAAACACGTGACCAATACTTCAGTAGATACACAAGCAAGCGTTGAACGGAATTGCTTTCATTCTACTTCACTTGAAATGATCGAAGATAAATCCAATGTGAGGTGCATTGATTCAAAATACGGTTTTTATCTTCATCCGGTTTTTAAAGTTAGTACTTTAAAATAGCAGTTATAATGGGACAACACCTTAAACTTAGGTCAAACAAGAACAATCAGAAGGTTTGTATTAACATTTAATCCTTTGAAACACACATTTAGTTTTTTTTAAAAAATATTTAATTGTCATTTAACCCTCTTTGACCAGGCGCGTATCTCATAATTATAAAAATTCTTAAAGATTACCTGGTTTATATCATTCCTGCAAAATAAACTGTTAAAGTAAAATCAACGAACTAAAATAGATATTCGGCGAGAAGTTAAGTGCTAATTTTTCCTCAAAATTTGCAGTCGGAATTTACTTCTAGGAGCACACGCATAACCTAATTAGACAGCTCCCCTTTTTTGCAATCCAACAGATTTGGATTGTTTTGGGGCGCTCTGCTTTTTAATAGCTCTCAAGCGAAGTTTGTAGCAACTATATTAGTCCTGTCGGTCTTTTTTATGCGATTTTTCGCCTGATCGATTTTTCGTTTTGACTTTTCGTCCTCAAAAACTGGATAAACAGGTAGCGCCGGGCGGGCATTAAGTTATCTTAGAGCTTTTCAGCTATGTTTCAGCTCAAACTGTTTTGGAGGCTTATAATTATGGTGTGAAGGGCGGTTCTTAGAGGTTGAAAATCCCTCCACTGTTGACCCCCCACCCCACTGTTGCCTCCCCACCCCCATCAGCCATCGGTGCACCCCCCCCCCCCCCTCCCCCCCTCCCGTGGCTACTGATAAACACACGCAAATTTATACTAATTTTCACAATTTTTTGAAAACAAGCTTTTTGAAAATTTTTGTCATTTTTTGAGTTTATCAGCCCTAGGTGTCAAGGAACCTCCTCTAGGTTTTAATAATAGGTTACTGCATAATTTCTGGTGCTGATGGAATGGTTTCAACATTTTAACTTTACGAATTTTAGCATTTTTTTTGACAAAACGTGCAATTTTTTAATTTTTTGACATTTTTCCTTATTTTGGTGTTTCCAGACCCAGGGGCCAGAAAATTTCTGACAAATTTCAGACAAACAAGTTACTGACAAATTTTATTGGCTATGGAACAGTTTTTCAACTTTTTAATGTCACAAGTTTTTGTAATTTTTTGATACAACTTGCTTTTTTGATTAGTTTTGTCGTTTTTTTAAGGTTTTTTCAGCCTCAAGCGTCAATGAACCTCCTCAAATAGGTTACTGTATAATTTCTAGATCAAATGGAATGTCGTGCAAGATTTTAACATCACAAATTTTAGCTTTCTTTGACAATTTTTGTCATTTTTAATTCTTTTGGCGTGTAGTCGTTATTAAGGTTTTTTGCGCCTCAAGGATCAGAAAACCTCCGTTAATAAAATACTGGAAAATTTTTGTTGGTCATTGGTTGATTTCAACTGTTTAATATCACAAGTTTTTGCAATTTTTTTCTAAGTTTTTTAAAATTTTTCAGGTTTTTTAAGTTTTTTAGTTTTCTCCAGCCTCGGAACTTCCTCTAGGGTTTGATAATATGTTACTGCATAGTTTATAGATGTTATGGAATGTTCAAGTTTTCAATATCACTGATTTAAACAATTTTTTAAAATATTTCCATTTCATGTTTTTGAATTTTTTCTGGCATCAGGGGCCCTGGGACCCCCTCCAAGGTTTGGTAATAAACTGCTGCATACTTTCTAGTGTTAATGGAATGGTGATCAGTATTTTTCATGACTCCAAGTTTTAGATAATTTTTGGATTAAATTGAATTTTTTTTTTCAAGTTTTTGGGACTTTTTTGTTCCTATTGTATGGATCTTTATGAGCCAGTGGAACTGTTTCAGGCTTGAAACAGGGAAAGTGGACGGTCTCGTGAGACAATTAAATGATTCTTAAGATATTCATGTCTTAAATTTTTGCAAGATTTTGTTAATATTTGCAATTTTAAATTTTTTCAGTTTTTTGTCCATTTCTGAGTTTAACAACCATTTACTTGCCAACAAAACTTTCCAAGTCTTGGAGATGAGTTACGTGACAGAACTTTCGAGACAAAAATGGTTTTGAACTTGTTTTTACCGCGAAGTTGAGAACTTTTTGTCTTTAAGTTCTTTTTTTAGTTTTGATTTTTTTTACTACCAAGGCTAGAAAACTTTCTCTCTGTCGGTTAGGGATTCTTTCCTTCTCTTTCTAGTTCACGATTTTTTTCTCTCTCTCTCTCACTCTATCTCTCTCTTTGTTGATGCCGCACTTCAGCTGCTGTTTTGTGGCGTAATTTCATCATCTCTGATCCTCATTAACAATGAATTATAGTAAAAATGTTTTAATCATAAATGACTCAACAGGCAATTTTGAGGAAAACATTGTTTATTGCTCTCAAAAGCAACTTTTAGCAAATATATTAATCACGTTTGTCTCTTTTGTTCAATTTTTCGCTTGGCAGATTTTTCGTCGGACCCATTTGACTTTCGTCTTCAGAAATTGTAAAGAGGTAGCGCCCAGTTTGCATAAAGTTCTCATAGAGCTGTCAGTACACTAGTTTTCAAATATGCGATAAACAGAAACTGTTTTGGAGACTTATACTTATGTTTTGAAGGGCGGTTATTAGAAATTGATCCCACGGCGCCCACATCAGTCCCCCAATCCACTTTTGCACCCCCACTGAGGTGCACCCCAGCTGCGCTTACCTTACGCCCCTTCAATAAATCTAAAGCTAGCCTCACTAAACCGTGGCTAGCTACTGACGAAGCCAACCGCTCGCCGGTCGTTTTAGAGCAAATCGCCCGACGTTAGTCGGTTATTTTATTAGTCCTGTTGGTCTTGTGTATGCGATTTTTTGCTTGACCGATTTTTTGTCTGACCCATTTGAAATTTGTCCTAGAAAACTGGATAAATAGGTAGAGCCAGTGGGAATTAAGTTCTCTTAGAGCCTTTCAGCTCAGTAGCTTCGTAGTATGCGATTCACAGAAACTGTTTTGGAGACTTATACTTATGGTGTGAAGGGCGGTTCATAAAATTACGCCCCAACCTCCTCCCTACAACCCCCAATCAGCCCTTCTCGCTGCACCCCTCCCCAATCCCCACCCTGCACATCGTTCAGGCCGTAAAGGTACCATGTAGCCAAAGACCCTCCTCCCGACGTTACTCTCCCCCAAACCCCATCAGCCGCCATCCCGGTGCACCCCCACGCGGCGATCACCTCACGCCCCTACAATTAAGCTAAAATAAAATGTGGCTAGCTACTGACGAAGCCAACAGTTTGCTGGTCGTTTCAAAGCAAATCGCTCGACGTTAGTGGGCTATGTTTAAAAAATCTTTTCACGTTTCTGCTTTTTATGTCAATGAGACGTTGAATTGGTGTTGTTTTAGTCAGGATAGAGTAGTAAAGGGAGCATTAAGCGAGTAGTTATAGCGTCTAGCTTTTTTCAGATTTGTAGACGTCAATTGGCCGCTAATGGTTAATTGCTCTCAAACGCAGTTTGTAGCATTTTTTTTTAGTCCTGTTGGTCTTTATGCGATTTTTCGCTTGACCAATTTTTCGTCTGACGCATTTGACTTTTCGTCCTCAAAAATGCGGTAAACAGGTAGCGCCCAGCGGGCTTCTAAGTGCTCTTGGAGCTTTTCAGCTCACTAGTCTTGAAGTATCCGATTCACAGAATCTGTTTTGGAGACTTATACTTATGGTGCGAAGGGCGGTTCTTTGACCCCTCCCCCCCCCCCCCACTGTTGCCACCCCATCCCCATCAGCCCCCCGGTCCCCCTCCCGTTGCGCTGACTTACGCCACTTCAATTAAGCTAAAGCTAGCCTCACTAAACCGTCCCTAGCTAATGACGAAGCCAACCTCTCACCAGTCGTTTGAGAGCAATTCGCCCGACGTTAGTCGGTTATGGTTTTTGATTTTTGTGCTATCAATTTATTGTACTAACATATTAGAACTTTTGAGCTTTGTCCGTTTTTTCCACCGTTTTAAGGTGCTGTTACCCTGAATCATTGTCATCAAGTCTTGTCGAATTTACTGGTTTTTGTGACATTTAAATTATTGTTTCCATAAATATAGGCAAATTTTTGTTTTGCCAGTATTTGCTGTTCTTTGTCCGGTCACTTAATGTCATTAATGAAAGTTTTATCAGCTTCCTAATAGCGCATAAATGAAAGTAGTAACTGGTTTTAGGTCATAGCCAGTGGCATAGTTGTTCAATAAGTACAGCTTTTATCAATAAAACTTTTAATTAGGCATAGGTGCATCTAGTTAGATGTTCAAGTTGGTAACTTGTTCTCCTACTTTGATGCTATTCAAATTGAGCATTATATTTTGCTCTCTATTTTGTTCTTTTGGATGATTAGGTCTGATTGTATGTTTTTAATTGCTTTCAAGCGAAGTGTGTATCAATTATATTGTCCTGTGGTCCTGTGTGATTTTTTATCTTCGAAAACCGGATAAAGAGGTAGCGCCCGCAGGGCATTGAGTGTCTGAGCAGCTCTTTTAGAGCCTTACTAGTCTCTAAGTATGCGATTCAACGCAACTCTGTTCAGGAGAGTGAAGGTTGGCTCTTAATCTTAACAGTTTAACTCCCCTCAGTTACCCACCGCACCCCCCAAGCTCTCCCCTCCCTAACAATCCCCAAGCTCTCCCACAACCCTTCTCCCTGATAGCATCCCTGAGCCCCAGCTGATAATTACTACCAAAGCCAATCGCGCGCCGTTCGTTTGAGAGCAATTCGTTTGTCGGTTATGTGTATTGATTTTAGTTTAGAACTAACAGTTCGAATGTCTTTGATATTTTCTCCGCAAAATATTGAGTTTTTGATTATTCCCCGTGGTTGTTGTCTTTTAACTGCGCCTCAACTGAACTGAATGGTGTTATGGGCTATGTGTGCTCTCTAATGCCACAGTGTTTGATGTGGTTTGAGTCTTAATATATTGTTACTTGTTTTAATGGCCATGATGCCACCGTTTCACAGACAAGTGAAATCTGTGTTCTCATTTTTGTTTTCTATCCTACCACTTTGTTGTCATCGATTTTCTCGAAAGTCACTGTATGCTCTTTGAGGATGCGTCTTTTTAATTTGAATTTTGTTTTTAAGATTTTAATAACTCTGACACTTATGATTTTTTTTGAAAGATGAGGAATGAAAGTTTACTTTTTTCATTGCCTTTTTTGGTCATTTTCCTGGCGTGTTCACAAAACGCTGTTTGACTTAATGTTGAATTCCATTTCTCGTTCACAACTTTTTCAATAAGTCTGTTTTATGGAGTCTCGTTTAGTGTATTAAAGTTTTCAGAAATTCATGTTCTTGAATCTGACTTCCTAGAGGTTATTAGTGGCCCCTGACGGGCCACGTCTTCAACATCAGGTGTTTCGCCTCCGGTCCGGCGTTCCTCCTGTCATCCGGCGCATTTTTATTATCAGCAAAGTTTGCTATGATTTTTATCTGGCAGTGCCCTTCGGGCACTGACAGCTTGCTCTGCTTCAAGTTTTTTTTTCTTCCGACTGCTCTTCGAGAATGTGAAAAAAACGGGGGGGGGACGAGTGTGAAGCCTCAGGCAGCCTGCGAGGGCATGTTGTGGGGCAAGCCCCACATAACATGCCCTCAAAAAATTTTTGAAAAAATTAGAAGTTCGAAAATCGAAAAATTTTAAATTCAGATTTTTGCCCGAAAAACGGTTCAGATCGACCTAATTTTATCCCAGGGGGAGCGGGAAACGGTTTTTAGACCGAAACAACGATTTTAAAATTTTTCGATTTTTGGACTTAGAAAATTTTCAAAAATTTTTCAAAATTTAGGTAAAAATTTTGAGTTTTTTTAAATAATTTTTTGCAAAAAGTAGCAATTTTTTCCCCGTTTTCATAGCGGCCTATGATTTGTAACTCATTGGCGTCCCAGTTGGCTTTTACAGAACCTCGCTAGCATCTTTAGTTCAGGAGAAAACAAGTACTAAAAATGGACAAAAATTCAACTTTTTTTACAAAAAATTTTCAAAAATCTCTTTTTTGAGTTGCTTTCATGAAAAGTCACCCTTACTAGACCCCCACTATTTTTTGACGCCAGACATTTTTTATCATAGGCAACAAAGGTCAAAAGTCAACCATTTTGGAGAAAAAGTCAAAAATCACCAAAAATTGTCAAAAATCATGAAATTTTTCAAAAATTTGACTTTTATCACCCCGGATCTGACTGGTTGCCCAAACGTGTCCACCTCTGCCTAATATTTGACCTTTTATGAAAAAAAAATTTTTTTCTTATAAAAAGTGGGATTTTTTGGCAATTTTTCTCAAAAAGTCAATATCTGACCCCCCCAACCTCTCAAAAAGTGCAACAACGCGAAGTTCAATCGAAAAATGCCATAAAGAAAAAGTCATTTTTTCGCCGATTCATGGCCGCATGCGAAAAATTAGAAAAAGTTACGATAAGGATTACGAGAACGGTCCCAAAAATTTTTTTCGGATATATATGCTAAGAACCGAGAAACAGGCGGGGCCCCTACCCCTGCCTTACATGATAAATAATGCAAAAACAGCGACCACCTAGTTTTCAAAAAAAATGACAAATTTTGCAGCGACAAGTCTATTTTTTAGTGTTAATGTAAAGAGACTGAATCAAGCTGCGTTTTGTATACCCTTCAATCAACGAATTACTTTTATGCCTTACGTTTTTCGAAATTTAGCATGTTTGCGGATGTAAGTATATACGCGGAGTTTTAGGATCATGTTTACTATTTATTAATAGCCGCCGTCAGCCTCCCATCGGCTAATATTTAGGCGCTCTTAGAAATTTGCTTTTGATAACGTTTTTCATTTTACATCAGTCACGATTTTCACATTTGACTCGTGACTTACCTCACTCAGTCGTTCAACTGGTTGGATTTCCAAAAGAGTAATATCAGAAGTAACTGGATAAATCGATGAAGCCCGGTCATTAAGTCATAGTGCAATATGGTATCAAAATCAAAGTCCAACAGAGTGATTGCTAGCTGACATTGGTACTAAGCTTAATAGCTTTCAGTTTAGAAGCTGAATTAAATATAGTTTTGGATTATAACTGAAACTATACACCGAATTAAAACACTTTTTGAAACTTATGAAAAATTTCTGCCAATTTCGATCTCCTTTTTCTTTTTCTGTTTCAATCCCGGTTTGCCTCAAGGGCGTCACCGGAGGGTATTTTCCGGCCTTTTGCCGTCCATTTTGTCGGATCACAGAATATGGTATTTACTTTTTCTTTTGAAAGCAAGAAATCTTGGGCTAAGATATGATAATATTAATGAACCTATGATTTCGGTGGACTATTTGGACGACCATGTGGACTATTTCGGTGGACTATTTGGACGACCATGTGAGTAAACATTATGCTGGAAGAGATTTCACCTTTGTTGTTGTCAAGAAATTCAAGATTCGATCATAGACTATGAGGTTCATTGAGTTTCAGCGTTTAGCTAAACTTTTCTAAATTTTAAGAGAAACATAGATTTGTTTTAAATTCGTTTATCTTCTCGACAATAAAGAAGCCCAGAAGAGCTCTGTATTTTTCTTGTCTGCAAGGGATTTCCAATGATATGGCTCAACTCAAAGAATATAAAAGCCGGCCATTACAAAAACCAGATCATTAAAACATGTCTTATCATATCTTATAAGATAACAATTCAGCCCTACGTGAACTCCTATCGGGTAAGATGAGATAAGATACTTCTTAGATCTTATAAGATAACAATTCAGCAAAATTGAATTATCATCTTATATGCCCATATCTTATAGGGTCATATTATAAGATTTTTGATCAGCATCTAATCAGATCTTACGCGATAAAAATTCCAAAATCACTGGGGTAAGAATGATGATTATGTTGTCTTCCCTCAACTATTTGAGCGTTAAGAAAAAGCTACAAATATTTTCTCGGTAATGGCAGAATTCAACCACAAAGGGGGAATTGCTTTAATTTTGCGATTCATCGAAATTCATTGAAGTGCAAAACTTGGCGAAGAGCAGAGAGACGACAGCAACTTTTTATTTGTTTTATCTCAATAAATGTTAAAGTGGGGATAGCAGCAATTTTTCGAAATCGCTCGCTGTATTTTGGGATATTATGAGTTAGAAGTCGCTCGTTTATAAATCTACATTGGAATCAAAATAAGGCTACTGCATTTTTGCGTAAGCAAAAAAGATATCATTAGTACCATTATTTAGTCTAAAAAATGATCATCAGTCGTGTTCCAATGTTACATGGCTCAAAATTAAGATCTGATATTGTCTCGTGCTTGAAAGTTGGAGACTATCTGAGATAGAACGATCGTTTTATGAAGTTACTAAACTCGTTTATAGAATAAAATGGTGCAACGTGGGAGGAATCTCAGCTGAGAAGAACAGGTGGTTGCTAGAGGAAAGACTAAATTTTTAAGTGAGGTCTAGGTCTGATTCCTGTTATTTATAGGTCATGAGGACAATGGAGACATGATCTTTGAGCCAACACCCTTCTATCCTGAAGTGGCTCCCGTTATCATAAGCGATGCAATGTACGACGAAACTGCCGAAGATGACACGAATGACGAAGCCGAGCTTAATCAGAGATCATCTCTGGCCTCTAAAGACGAGAACTCGAACAATATCGATGTTGAACATTCGATCTTCAAAAACTTGATCAACGTTCCTGCATTCATACCAAGTTTCGTAATGCCTCCGGATTCTGAACGTAATCTATCTGTAGCTTCTAGTGCTCCTAAAAATGAAGATGGTAAAGAAACTCCATCGTCAGGAAGACTATCTAGAGCGGAGTTGACAGTTCCATTGACGCCAGGACTGTCCAGTAGTGCCCCGGAAGTTACATTAGCCTGGTGTGAAGTGAGAAAGAACCGAACGAGAAGTGGGTCCAATGATCCCGACGGACAGACCAAACGATCATCCTCAAAGGTAAGATTGCTTAGCTGTTTTCAGAGCATGAAATTAACCTATTCTATTAACTTTTAGTCGTTGTTCCAACAAAACCCAATTGACACCGGATTACTAATTGCTATCGAACTAAGTTTAAACCAATTATTGTAAACGTGACGTTTTTTATAGCTACGAAGCTGTAAGCTGAGCAAAGCTATATTGCGGAGCTCTTGGTTTTTAACAATTCAAAAAATTTGAATTGTATTGGGGCGCTGTGTTTTTTTTAAGATGTGTTCACACATGTTTCAATGACTTTGATCTTTCAAAAACGGGATAAACAGCTAAAGCCCAGCGGGCATCAAGTTTCAGTAGAGGCCTAAAGTGGGCCTTAGTGGTCTTACAAGTGCTTAGAGTGGTGCAGTTGCTGGGATGGCCTTAATTTAAGGTTAAAAGGTCATTTTTAGTAGTTTTTGGGCTCAAAAAGGTGCAACTTTTCATGTTTTTTTTATTTTTTTGTTTATTGTTTGATTAGTCTTAGGTTGAAGTTTTTGAAAGTTGATGAAGGCCTTTTGCGAGACAAAATAACTTGTTATGACCATTTTATGAGCTATACGGGTTGGTACTACAAACACAAACACGCAAAATGATACTAATTTTTGCCATTTTTTCAAGGTTTTTGAAAATTTTTGTCATTTTTTTGAGTTTTTCCAGCTTCAGGGGCCAGGCAATCTCCCTTGAGGTTTGATAATTGAGCACTGCATAGTTTTTGGTATTAATGGATTGATTTTTTATCATTTTAATGTCTCGAATTGTAGCATTTTTTGATAAAATTACAATTTTTTTCAAAGTTTCCTAAACTTTTTTCAGTTCTTGATATTTGTCCTTTCCCAAGTGCCAGAAAACCTATTCCATGGTCTGATAAAAAGTTACTGCATGGTCGTTAGTTTCAATCGAATTGTTTTCAACAATTTAACCTCTCAAATTTTAGAAATTTTTTTGATAAAAATTGCAATTTTCAAGTTTTTCAAAACATTTGTCTTTTATTCAGTTTTTCGTGCCTCAGTGGACAGGTAACATCGTCATGCGTTTGATAGTATGTTATTAAATAGTTTCTAGGGGGCAGTTGAATGGTTTTCACCATCTTAATAGAACAAATATCTATTTGAAATTTTTTCTAAAAATTTTCGCCTATTGATCTATGAGCCAATGAATTTTTGAAGGCATGGAATTGGGTTACTGGATTGCCTCTAGAAACACAGAAATGGTTTTGAAGATATTAATATCACAATTTTCAGCATTTTTTCTTTACAATTTGCAATTGATTTCATTTTTTTAAAAATTTTTCAATCATTTTCGAGTTAATCGATCTTTAAGGCCCATGAAGTTTTTTCAGGTCATGCAGATATAATACTGGACCAATTTCAGCAACAAAAATTGGTCTTGAAAATATTTTTGAAATAGGTATATTTAAGTGGATGAAATTTTGACGAAGGGGTAAAAGCTTCAAGAGTTTTAGCAATGAGTATATTTTTGTTTAGTTTGTTTGATTGTTTGTTTCTCAATTTTTTGAGATGATTTTGTTTGTTTTGTCTGGCATTGTTTAATTGATCTGCTTGTCAGATAAAGTACTTCTAAGTTTTTCATTCAATTCTTTGAATTGTTTTTCAGGACTTGTCCTGCTATGTTTTTTTTGTTTCGTCGTCTGACGCTCTTTTTTCGTTTTACATTTGTTCACACAGCAAAGCTGAAAAAGTCAAATTTTCTGAATGACTTCTTCCTCTCACTAACGGCTTTTGCGTGCGTTACGTCATTTCCCACTCGGTTTAGCACAAGTTTTTAGGTTATTTGTGTGATTAGATTTTGATCATACGTGACTTACCTCACTCAATAAAATGCGCTTTAAAACTAAGTTTAGTTTGAATTTGTTTAAGGTCAAAGGAACTCATTTATGCAGTAAAGGGTCCTAATAAGAGGCTTCTGCGGAATGAATTTTAAGAAGCTTCATTAATTTATCGCTGAATGTTTTTTTACCTAGTTTTTTGAGCGGCGTCGATTTTTTTTTCAATTTAGATCTGTATCTGTTTCTATCTCTATTATATGGCACGCAGGTCTATTCTGTCGCAGCTATTCCGGCAATCTGCCGGCTATGTTATGCATTTGCTTGACTGTTGACTTTTCTAGTGACTTTTACGCCCTCGATATTTTGAGTTTTGTGTGATCTAAGTGCCTCTCATTTACAATTTTAAGCAGCTGAAATGAATTGGTCGCAGTTTATTGCTAAAAGTCGAATAAGTGCACCTGAGGTTATTGAATTTCTTAATGGAAATATTCTTTTGCCCTAAATTTTATATAATTTACTGTCATTTCTTCACTTTAAATCAGTAGTGGTTTAAAATAACCTCTCATGACGTCATTTCAAGCACCTTAGTGAAATTCTTAGTCCGCTCCCTGTATGACGTCAGAACAACGGCTAGCTGCAGTTACGACCTTCCAATCGACGACATTATGAAGAATGATGTGAATGATATCTTCTCCAGCTATTTGAGCGTTAAGAGAATGCAGCATTTCGAATGGATTAATTGATGATACAAACTTATGCTCAGTTTTTTAATTGCTTGGCTTTATCGGAAATAAAAAGCCATTTGATATTTAGTAGAGCGGCTCATATTTAGGTTGGGTTCCTGATCGGTGTATAATTTTTTTATCTGCATCTACCTGAGGTTATTCAATTTCTTAATGGAAATATTCTTTTGCCCTAAATTTTATATAATTTACTGTCATTTTTTCACTTTAAATCAGTAGTGTTTTAAAATAACCTCTCATGACGTCATTTGAAGCACCTTAGTGAAATTCTTAGTCCCCTCCCTGCAGTTTACACCCCCCCCCCCCCCCCATTAATGCAGACTGCAATAGATTAGAGCTCCCACTTTTTATTTGAGAGAAATTTTACCTAATTTGGTCGGTTATTCGATCATTGAAATTTTACTCTAATATTTGGACGTTATAGATTATATAAACTGTTTGACTACCTCTTATTATGCTCTACATTCTCACGGCAATAGGTCTCATTGGGTCTATTGAGGCATGTTTAAAATAATTTACTGCTTTAAGCTACTGTTGACACCAACTGTTTTCGAAAATATATTAGCAATTTTTTTTGTTTTTAATAGCCGCCCTCATCTTCTCAGCCGGCTATTATAGCGCTCCTATTTTTTTTACTTCGTTGAAGAAAAAATGTTCCGCTTTACCTCATTTTGCCGCTTTTTCAATATTTTGCGTGATATCTTTTTGACTTCTCTAGGCTAGTTTTTCTCTTCTCATATTCTGCTAAAAGTGATTTTGAACAACAGTTGCTCAGCAAAGCAATTCAAAATGAACAATCAGTATAAAAAATTGAAGTCAGAAATAGAAACGGGATAAACCCATGAAGCCCAATTTTAGATACCCGCTTTTTGAACGTCGTTCCTATAAGTCTTAGTTACCATCTCTAATGCTTATTGGTATTGATAGTAGCCCCTGTAGCCTCTCTCTAAGAAACAAAAGTATGTTCAACTACGTAATGCCATCAAAATGAATCGGACTTAAAAAATATTTTTGTACATTTTTTTCAATATCTATTCTTTCAATCCCAATCATGCTTATTGGAATCAACGGCGGCTATTTTCCGGCAATCTGCCAGCTATGTTTTTTGATTTTCCCTTAGTCTATATAGTGGCAACAGTTAGTCTTTGTGATAGTAGATAAAGTGACCTTGCATTTGATGAAAATCAGTTTTATGTTGTTTCGGTTTCAAAAATCTAATTTCAATGTTCTTGATGTTTTCTTTTTTTTTCTGGGTTTTTTCGTATTTTTAGTCAGTAAATAAGCAGAGGCGGTATTGAAAGATGTACATGGAACAAGCTTGAGAATCAAATTTAGAGAAACTTCTGTTTTTAATTGCTCTCAAACGAAGTTTGTAGCAATTATATTAGTCCTGTCGGTCTTTTTTTGCGAATTTTCGCTTGACCGATCTTTTGTCTGACGCTTTTGACTTTTCGTCCTCCAAAATGGGATAAACAAGTAGCGCCCAGCGGGCATTAATTATTCCTAGAGCACCGTGGCTACTGACGAACAACCGATCACTAAAACACCCAACTTCATAATAATTTTCACAATTTTTTTCAAGCTTTTTGAAAATGTTTGTCATTCTTTCAGCACTAAGAGGTTACTGCATAGTTTCTAGTGGTAGTGCAATGGCAACATCACAGATTTTTGCATTTTTTCTACAAAGCGTGCAAATTTTCTAATTTTTTGACGTTCATTTTTCATTCACGATTTTTCTGGACGCAGGGGCCACAGAAATTCCTTAAGAGTTTGTTTCAATATTTTGTTTGCCATGTAATAGCTTTCATTTTTTTAATGACAAATTTAAGCAATTTTTTGATAAAATTTTTGAGTTTTTTGACTTTTTTTGTTATATTTTAGGTTTCTCCAGCCTCAAGATTCAACGAACCTCCTCCGGGGTTTGATAATAGGTTACTGCATTGCTTCTAGGGGTAAAAATCACGAATTTTAGCAATTTTTCGATAAAACTTGCAATTTTTTTTCAAGTTAAGTAAAAATTTTTGGCATTTTTAGGTTTCTCCAATCTCAAGGGCCAACGAACTTCCTCCAGAGTTTGATAATAGGTTACTGCATAGTTTCTAGTGGTAATGGAATGGTTTTTTAACGTTTCAGGAGCATCACCAAATTAAGCATTTTTTGACAAAACCTGCATTTTTTCAAGTTTTAGTGAATTTGTCATTTTTTAGTTTTCTCTAGCCTTAAGGGTCAGCAAACCTCCAGGGTTTGATTATAAGTTACTGCATAGCTGCTAGATGTAGCTGAGTGTTTTTCAAGATTATAATGTCAACAATTTTCAAAAAATAATTGCAATTTTTCAGTTTTTTCACTCTTTTTCATCTTTTTTGTCCGGCACCAAGGTCCTGGGCAAGCTTTGACGATAAGTTGTCACATAGTTTCTAGAGTTAAGGGAATGGTTATCAATGTTTTAATGACTCTAGCTTTAGAATTGTTTTGATAAAATTTAACTTTTTGGTCAAATTTTTGGAAAATTTTTATCATGTTCCAAGTTTATGGATCTTTATGAGCCAATGAAACTATTTAAAGCTTGCAATAGGGATACTTGATAGTTTCTGGAGACAATGAAATTGTTTTGAAGATTTTTATATATTGAATTTTAGAAAAATTTGTTGAAAATTTTTGATTGTTTCCAAAATGTTTCAATGTTTTTTGTCCTTTTTTGAATTTAACGACCATTATTGGCCAACAAAAGTTTTTAGGTCTTGGAGAGGAGTTACTTGACAGAAATTTTGAGACAAGAAATGATTTTGATATTTTTTAGTACGAAGTCTCAATTTTTTGTTTTTATTTTTGCCTTCAGTTTTTTTCTATGATTTATTCAATAACAGGTCTAGAAAACTGGAAGTTGCAGAGTCAAATCCCATCATGGAAAAGTTTCCTATCTCTCTTTCTCTCACTGTCGTTTAGGGTTTCTTTTCCACGTTTTTCTCACAATCTATCTCTTTCTCTTTTTGTTGATACCGCACTTCAGCTGCAGTTATGTGGCGTAATGTCATCATCTCTGATCCTCATTAACAATGAGTTATTGTGGAAATGTTTTTTATCATAAATGACTTGACAAACACTTTTTTAGGAAATAATTGTTAATTGCTCTCAAAAGCAATTTTTAGCAAATATATTAATCCTGTTTGTCTTTTATACAAAATTTCGCTTGGCCGATTTTTCTTTTGAAAAAATTTCGCTTGGCCGTATTTTACCTTCGTCTTCAGAAACGGGATAAAGTTGTAGCGCCCAGTTTGCATATATTTCTTAGATTTTGTTAAACTTTGCGATTATTTTAAAAATTTTTGAATATTTTTGTCCTTTTACGATCATTACTGGCCAACGAAGCTTTTCAAGTCATGCAGATAAGTTACTTGACATAAATCCAGAGACAAAAAATAGTTTTGAACATTTTCACTTGGAAATCTGGAAGCTTTTCTTTTAAGTTTTGCAATATTTTGCGATTTTTTTAAAATCTCAGTTTTTATTTGATTTTTTTTACCCAAAAATGCTAGAAAATTAAAATTTGCAGAGTCGAATCAAGCTAAAGCTAGCCTCACTAAACTGTGACTAGCTACTAACGAAGCCAACCGCTGGCTGATCGTTTGAGAGCAATTCGCCCGACGCTAGTCGGTTATGTTTGCTGGTTTTATTGGTAAGTACCGTTTTTTTTGTTTACCCTCTTAAGCGTCACCTTATTTACTGAATAGATGTAGAGAATCGGTGACTTAGAGTATAAGAGACGCAAACTGGGAAGAATTCTCAGGAGAAATTTATTTGATCGGTTAAAATATTGTGCAAATGATAAAACCATGTATTTCTTATAGGAAGCGCTTGGGCCTAAGTGAGCATTTACTTCGATTCGACACCGGAATCTTCCGGTTGTTTTTTTTATTCCAGTAGACAAGATTTGTTTCGCTTTACTTGATTTTTCCGCTTTTTTGTGTTTTTGCGTGAATTTTTTTCACTTCTCTATGCTAGTTTCACTCCTCTCTCATTCTGCCGAAAATTTTGACGAAATCAAAAATAGAAACCGGATAAACCCATGCCGGGTATGCTTTATATTGATATCCCTTAGATTAAACTTCGTGCGCTTATTCAAATGAAGTAGCGCCAGCTTTTTTGCTCAACTCGTGGCCATGAGCGGCTGCGTAGTTTTACGATAAGGGGAGTCAGCCTATTGCGCATGACTTTAGTTGGAGAATCGGTATCCCTTTTTGTAGCAGATGGCCGATTTGTGTAACATGAGATAACTTTTAGGAGGCTAGTGGTGCTATGTACGTGGAGCCCCCTAGTCACCCCAGCAAACACAGCAGTAGTAAGAAAAAGCAGAAGAGCTCCAGGCAGAGTGGTGGGACAGGCGATGCTGCGTTGGAGGCTGCCACAGCTTCTGCGGGCTACAAGGGTGGCGATGAGATCGAAGAGCTCGAGTTCCAATTCGATGAAGAAATGACAGCACCAGTCAAGATCAACACATTCTCTGCTAACATGTAAGTTTGTCGCTTACAGTAACCGCTGGGAAAATACTTTCTATCTCGAGACGTTTTCATTTTTACTTGTTAATAGCCGCCCTCATTTTCTCAGCCGGCTATTATAGCGCTCCTATTTTTTTACAATCCAAGAATTGGATTGTATTGGTGCTCTGTCTTTTTACAATTCAAAGAATTTGAATTGTATTGGGGCGCTGTCTTTTTTAATAGCCGCACAGCGATAGCTGGGGCTATTATTGGCCTTCTCTTGGTTTTTTTTTATTTCGTCGTCATGATTTTTGTTACGACCATATGACGTCACAGCCACTTTTTGTTCATTCGTTCATGCAATTTCAACTGAATTACTTGTGTGACGTCATTTTTCGCTCTTAGTGGAGCGAGTTATTTGTTCATGCGCGTGATTAAATTTTTGGTCACACTTGACTTACCTCACTCTCAAAAATGACTTCCTCACTTTGAAGTTGAGTTTTATTTACTTTAATTCAAAGAGATAAGGTCAAATGGGTGTGTGTCACTCTAAATGAAGGTTATTTGAGATCAGCTAATAGAGGCAGCAACAACTTATACAGATTTTTAATCAAAATATAACAGATCAGCCTTCAATGAAAAGACAAATTTTTTTGGTCTGTCTTTTTTACTGTTTTTTTTAGACTGCCGATCTACGAATCTATTGCGGCTATTTTCTGGCAATCTGCCAGCTATGTTTTAAGATCTGTTCACACATTTTCATGATTTTTGAAGTCAAATTGGAGTAGTGATTTTGGTCACGCCGAAACAGGAAGTGGAGCGAAAAAGCGAGTGGTTTTGCGGCGTGAAATTGTTTCGCTCTAAATTTAAAGTGGAGTGAGAAAACGGTGTTTGAACAAAAAGTCGCTTTCTCGATAGTGGTTTTTTGTTCACATGCGGCAATTTCACTTTGATTTTTTCAGTGTTTTCGATTTTTTGGATCGGATTTTTTTCGAAATTGTTTTCCCAATCCATTCATAGTCCGTTCTTGGTCTAGTTTTCTGTTTATTCATTGAAAATTCTTTGAATTGTGTGTTAGGACTTGTCCTGCTTTGTTGTTTTAATTTTTGTAAGTTGTTTTCACACCTTTTTTTCTATGACTTTGAGCTTTCAAAACGGGATAAACCGGTAAAGCTCAGCGGGCGTCAAATTTCATTGGAGGCCCTTAGCCGCGTTTAGTAGTCCTTCAAGTGCTTAGAGTAGTGAAGCAACCGGGGAGGCCGTATTTCAAGGTTAAAAGGTCATTTTTAGGAGTTTATGAGCCCGCCCAAAATGTTGCAATTCTTCACGTTTTTTCGTTTTTTTTCGAATTTTTTGTTTGACCAGTCTAAAATAGAGGTTTGTAAAATTTGATAAATGTCTTTTTCAAGAAATAATTACTCTTTGTGACCATTTTAAGAGCTATATCTTCTGGTACTCGGAAAAAAACACGCAAATTTATACAAGTTTTTACAGTTTTTTTCAATTTTTTAAAATTTTTTGTCATTTTTTGAGTTTTTTAGCCCTAGCTGTCAAGCAGTCTCCTCCAGTCTTTGATAATAGGTTACTGCGTAGTTTTTAGAGGTATTAGAATGGTTTTCAACAATTTGAAATTACGAATTTTCTCAATTTTTTGATAAAACTTGCATTTTTTCAAATTTTTAAAAGTTTATTGTCATTATCTAAGTTTTCCGAGCCCCCCTCCTCTAGGATTTGGTAATAGGTTACTGCATTGCTTATAGTGGCAATGACACAGATTTTTTTTATATATCACGAATTCTAGCAGTTTTGTTGTTAATATAACTTGAAATTTTTTGCCAGCGAGTTTTCCCCACCATCGGCCCAGGAATCACCTCTACGGTTTTTGACAAAATTTAAACTTTTTTCAAAGTTTCTGAAAATTATTTTCATGTTCCAAATTTATTTATCTTTATGAGCCACTGAGACTCTTTGAGGTTAGAATTAGAGATACTGGATAGTCTCTGGAGACAATGAAATGGTACTGAAGATGTTAGTATCACGAGTTTTATTAACATTTGGATAAAATTTGTCATTGTTTAATTTGTTGAAATTTTGTTGTTTTCTGAGTTTAACGATCTGTACCTACCAACGAAATCTTTTTAGGTCTTGCAGATGGGTCACATCGCAGCACTCTACAGACCAAAACATGGTTTTGAACTTTTCCCTCAAAATTTAGAAAGTTTCCTTAAATTTTGCTCTTGTCATTTTTTCGAAGCATTTGTCATATTCTCGAGCTTATCTGCTTTAGTGACTAATAACTCTCTTTCAAGTCTTTTGCGTGAGTTTATGAGTATAGTGAATTGTATCATGTTTGGCGTTCAGGGTAAAAGTTTCAAGATTTTTTGCAATGAATACTGTGTATAGTTGGTTCGATTAATTTAGTTTCTCAACTTTTGAGATTGTCTCTTTGGCTGGGATTGTTCAATTGATCTGCTGGTCAGGTACATTGGCACTCAGTATTTCATTCAATTCTTTGGATTGTATTTCAGGACTGGTCCTGCTATGTTTTTTTACACCGTCGCTTTACCCATTTTGCCGCTTTTTCGACATTTTGCGTGAAATCTTTTTGGCTTCTCTAGGCTATCTTCACTCTTCTGTCATTTTGCTCAAAGTCCTTTTAAACAGCCGCTGCTCAGCAGAGCATTTAAAAATGAAGAGAGTCCGTATTAAAAAAAATCAAAGTCAGAAATAGAAGCGGGATAAACCCATAAAGCCCATTTTTAGATGCCCGGTACTTGAACTTTGTTCTCATAAGTTTTATTTACTATCTATCATGCTTATTGGTATTGATACTAGACTCTGTAGCCTCTCACTGAGAGACAGGAGTATGTTCAATTACGAAATGACACCAAAAAAGATCGCACTTAAAAATGTTTTTTTTTTACAAAAATCAGTTTTTGTTGATATTTTCTTTTCTTTCAATCCCAATAGAGTTATGGGAATCAACGGCGGCTATTTTCCGGCAATCTAACGGGTATATTTCATTGATTCTTGTCGTAATTACAATACGCAATCGATATCTTGTATGGTGGCACTTCATTATGGGATTTGTTTGTGCGTTACGTTACGTTGACGTGCTCTGATGTCTCTTTTACAGAGATACCAGAGTGCAACAGTTGATTATCTATCGCTTTTCTTTTTCGGCAGCGTAGAATTATTTTTCGGAAAGGTATTATTTGGCTTCTTTCAGCTCGAAAGCAGAAAGCAGGTCTGAGAGTGGATGTTCTCAGAGTGACGACTTCGTGGATTCCGACGTGAACAAACTTCTAATTGTAACACAGGACACAAGTCGCTCCTCAGATGTCACAAGTGGGAGTGCAGGTGTTCAAAGCGGATCTACGGGACAGGGTGGAGGACATGCGCCATCTTACGTTAGAAAGCATATGGGATACGACAGGATAAGCGGAACTGTTGGAGGAGGAGTGCCCTCGAGAGCCAAAGCCATGAGTGCATGGGCGGAAGTGATCAACGAGGGGCTTTACTACTACGAGCAAGATCTAAGGAACGGAGAGGATCAATACACTTTTCACCATTACGTTAGTGGAGTTTCAATCTGATTTCATACCATTGTCATCTATGCAATTATAAATTATTATAGTCCCTTTTCCAGGTTTTTTGTATTTTCGCTTCTGTCTAAACGTGGAGGTGTGTTTGTTGTGGTTTATTTCCGCTGTTGGAGTTTTATTGAATTTAAAATGTAGCTCGAGTATTTTAGTTTCACCGACTGCGGTTATCTGTTACTTAATGCATGCCAGTCGTTAAAATCCAAAACAGAAGCTAAAAACAATTCTAATGGTAGGCAAGTTTGTTTGCCGTGCATGAAATTGCTGATCCTGGCCACATGCTGATCAATGATAATTCGTGTGAATTTTCACTGCAGCTCAACGGCCTAGACTCTTTGGCGGCGATGGCCGCGATCTCCGAGGCTGTGCCCGGGTATCCTCTCGGCTCTTCCTTTCATTCGGGCACCCTCACCAACAATAATTTCTTACTTAATACCCCAAGAAACCAAAACCACAATCATCAGCACCAACAACAGCTATTATCTCAACACCCCCCGTCGTCGTCAATGTATGCAAATTCTGTGAGCAAGGATAATTTTGGCCATTCTGGTGCATTTCATTCTTTTTCAAACTTTGGACAGCGTCAGCAGCTGTCTGTGATAAACATGGACGCTGCGAGTCACTTAGCGATGTCCTATGTTGACTATAACAACATAGAGACGCCGTTGCATTCTTCATACTATGCGGTTCGTGTACTGCTCGAAGCTTTAACATTTGTCAACTTGAAAGCAATCTTTATATGCATGCATTTTGACGAGTTTGTAAGATGTCGAGATTTTGCACCAACATTTCGGCTGCTATAATCGGCTGAATAATTGCCCCCAACCAGATTGATAGAATTCTAGGTTTTGAGCTTGTTTTGAGCATGTATCGTAGGCAATTACCATAGCTATTTTTTGCTATCTTAAGGTGTTAGACAATTTTTTTCCACAGTTTTTGTAGCTTTATTATTAGCCGCTGTCAGCCTCTTGACGGCTATTATTTAGGCGCTCTGCTTTTTTGAAATCCAAAGTATTTGGATTGTATTGGTGTGCTGTCTTTTTTAAAATCGGTTCATACTTTTTTTGGCTTTTTCACGTCAGTGAGAAGTCAAATTATAGTGGTGATTTTAATCACGTCTGAGTAGTGAAGGGAGCGAAAAAGCGAGTAGGTTTGAAGCGCGATTTTCTCAAATTACTTTTAAAGTGGAGTGAGAAATTGGTAATTGAACAAATTTCAGGTTCTCGAGAGCGAATTGTTCACGTGCATCAATGTGACTGCTATTTTCACGAGTTTTTATTCCTCAACGTGTTTTTTTATCTTTTACTCTCCTTAATGACAACTCTTATTGCTCGCTAAGGATGCCTAAATTAAAAGAATTAATCATTCCTCGTTTTTAATTTAAACTGTTGTTTCTTTACTTGTGCGCTTTTCATTTTCAAATAATTTTACTTTGTTTTATTATTTGTTGTACTTATTACTGTTTTATCACGTGAATGGGAGTTGACACCGGTTTCTAATGAGTAGTAGGTGAATGTGATTAATTGTTTCGGTTTGAGATAATGACACCTGCTTTTTGGAAAATAAAAGTTGAGTTTTTCGTCTTAAGCGTTTGTGGTCTTTTCACTTTGTCTTAGGAACAACAAATAATTCTCACTGACCCTCTAGTGTGACGTATTTTCTGGCCTACCAAAAGTATTTACTTTTAAATTTTGATTATATGCGTTGGTTAAGGGTTTTGGATTGTAGTTATGAGGTTCTTTTTGTTTGCGCCATTGGTTTTAAAAGTATCTCATTTTTGCCGATTTTCTTCCGTTTCTCCCTCTTTTTCGCTTTGTTTCATTGATGCACACCATGTTGTTTTTATTATGCGTTCTTTCTAAGTACGCAAAGAGTCAATATATCTTTAAGCACTAAATCTTGGGAAAAATCTGTCTAGTTATTTGTTTTTTTCTGTGCATTTTTGCACATCTGGCGTCAGGGGCTTTGTTGACTCTCTTAGATTGATGTTGCTGTAAAATATTCATCATAAGGTGAATAGTTAGTCAATTTTTTGAATTGTAATTCAGGACTTGTCCTGCTATGTCTTTTTGTAATTTGCTTTACCTTTCGATCCCGTTTTTCATTTTACTTAGGTCATTAAATTGAGAATAAATTGTTGCGAGTCGCAGCCTGTGAAGAATTTTTCTCTTTTTAATGTTCCTGTTTTTCAGTGATTAAACTACTTGATAATAAAGTTCACTAGAAATTATTTCGTTTGTTTAGTTTAGTGAGCAAGGTTTTGTTGGAATCTAAGTGAATTTTGGGGAATCTTCCGGCAATGTCTTCCGGAGTCTTTTTGCTGTGTGGAGTCTTTCAGCTATGTTTTTTAATCAATTGCATGGGAGTGAATTTTGAAGCCGGAAACGGATGAAGTGAACGGTGTGAGTTTGCAAAATTGGTGAGTGAAACGAAAAGAGTTGTTTTTTGTTCGTGCCGCTTTTTCAAGAGAGTGCGAAATTTAATTGTCAAAGAACTTCTCTAAGCGAGCGCAATTATTTTTTAAAGTGCAGCTTTTGCCAGCCAAGTTTTTCTTAACTTTGGTATTTACTGAAAGTTTCAGTAAGTTATGGCTGTAACATTCGGATCGTTTTGAAAGTGTATAAAAATCTTATATTGAGTGTGGACACTAAATTTTAATGTGTCGAGCTAATTTGGGTTTTTTATTAATTCGGTCGGTTTGAGGTTCTTTGCGCGATTTTTGGTCATGTGTTACGATCAAACTTTTGTTGCAAAAACTAAACAGATTCTTAATTTTTGTTATGGTAAGCCTGATATAATAAGTAAGTACGAGTTGGCAGTTAAAATTGTATTATCTTCTAATTGAAAGTGTTAAACTCAGAACTGAGAGTTTTGATTTAAGACACTGAGTCGGAGTTGATTTGATACCTATGTGAAATACAGTCCGAAATTTGTTTTGTTTAAATTCATGAGCATCGAATAAACGGTATAAAGCAGTTCTACCCTAGAAGAAGTCGTTGTTAGTGCCGTAAGATTAGCGATCCGTATTGTTCCAGGACTTTAGAAATTTGATCTATTTATTCTGTTGCAAAGCTTGTTATTGAATTGTTAAGAATGTTTAAGAAGACTTTGGGAATTTCAAAAACACCCCCCAGTGGTCGCAGGAATGGAGAACTATTTTGATATCGAGGAAAAATGTTACTCTTCCACCAACAATTAGAACACATTTCCTATGGAAAGATGCGTGCGCCCTGGAGGACTTTACGCTGCAGAAGTTTGGGGCAGTTTCCTCTCTGACTCCTCCCACGACGGTCTGGTAGCTTGCAACAATTTGGCAGCTAGAGTGATTGGCGGAGCCCCGCAGGCTCGCCAGCCTTTCCCACCAAGGCGGAAGCCAGAGTCTACACCGTCCGGGATAACAGTCAACACCGATACAGAGAGGATTGGAGATCCACTACGAAGAAACGACTCGCTAATGTTCCCCCTAACACGGACCCGCTGGAAGCTCTAGTCCAACAGCGAGAAGAGAGAAGACTGGAAAGATACCGCAGAAACACCCCACAAAACGCGCATCACTGAAGGGCCACGGGGGGTTGTCCTCTGGTGCTACCAAACCTACCCAGAGAGAAAGAAATCGAGATCTACCGGCTTCGTCTCAACCGAGTGCCTCAGGTAACGGTCACCTTAGCAAAGTTCGGGAAAGAATCCGACCCCACTTGCAAACTTTGCAACGGCAGACCTGAAGATGCAGCACATTACATAATGGAATGTCGGTACTGGAACGACCAACGCAAGCAGACCATGGGGGAAAACCATCCTCTGGACTGCCTCAACAACAATCCCGACAAAGTACTGGAGTTTCTGGAGCGCACTGGGCGCCTTGCGGCCTCGGCATCATTGTAAGCCGATCTACAAACAACAACAACATGGAAAGATCATATGATGTCGAACGCAGGGTAAACGACTACAGAGACAGACTGAAATCACATGAGAATATTTTGCAATGCACCAACAGAAACAGCAAGAAGTTTCAACGGATATTGAACGAGCGACAGTTGAAAGACATTCAGTGACTTCGTTTTCATTAACACACGAAATATCTAGTTAAATAAACACATCTGTCCGATTGAAAAAATCAGGTGAAAAATTAAAGGATCTAACCAGTAACCCAGAATAAACACAAAGCAATGCAAGCTTCAACAGCAAAAACTTGAACAAAGGCGAAAATTATCCGGTAAGTCTAAGTGGATCTTATTTGGATGCTGATTGAGAATTTCATATTGAAATGTGACAAAGAGAACGTCAGAAAGATGTCAAAAATTGTGCAAAATCGCATTCGGCGAGCTCAACAACAGCAAGAACAGCTTAAGGAAAAGCCTTAAGAAGAAATAAAAAAACTGGAAATGCTTGAAGCAAAACTTTGGACTTTTGAGATTACCGGAGTAAAGCAAGACAATTTAATAGAATTAGTGATGTTGAATGTTTTAAGAAATTTGACCTCAAGCTGACATAACATGTAATCCCTGTCAACGGGCAAGCAGGCAGAGTTTGCAGACACTTCGCCGAGTGTATACAGCAGAGTTGACTTTTCACCTCCAAAGCAAGACTCACAGAAGTTTTCAAACACCAGAGAAGCGTTCCAAAACTGAAGCTGAGTTTTCAGGAGATCCTCTTGAGTGGATAAAGGGGAAAGAAATGTTTCTTGCTACAATAGAAACCAGCCCTCTAACTAATGACAAGATTTGTCATCTAAAGGGTCTTGGGCACTGGAAAGGCTACACGCGCAATCAGCGGCCGGTGCGCAGATACTCCGGTGCAATGAACCCACAAGCATGGCATACTGTCACAGAAAATTTGAACAGTTAACTCGTATTGTATGCGCGCAGCTGCCAAAATTTCAAGGAAAAAAAACAGGTGCGAGGTGCGATGTAACGGTTCTTCTGCCTTCATTGAGCTAATTTACGCAGTGGCTACTTTTGTTTGAGTTTTCATTCAGTTGTTATTCGAACATATTTTTGCCCAGCAATTTGGAAATATTCGTGAAGATGTTAACATACAAAAGCAAACGAAGATGATTCGCCTTCATCGAGAGTCCAATAAGGTACGGTAAACCTCCAATTTTGATGTAATTGATTGGCTATCTTCACGAGGAGGCACAATTTTTAAGGATATTTGCTTGTGATAAATGTCCGTTGATGATGAAAACCCATCTCATCTGGAATTGCAAAAAGTTCAAAGCAAGGACTGTTGACGAGCCCTGCAAAGTAGCAAAAGATTTTTTAAAATTATGTTTCTGTTGTCTTGCCGAAAATCTTTTGTAAAGAACTGCCAGAGATCGGGCTGATGTGGAATTGGTGGTTGTGATCGGACCCACAACAAGCTACTTCATTACAAATGGAAGGCTGCGGAACAGGAGAAATCTAATGAGGCTACGAACGTGACTAGAAATGTTAAACGGGACTTCAGCCTTTTGGCCGAGTTCGAGTCTTGGCGAAAACGGAAGGTTGGATTATACGCTTGCAGCGTATGAGTGGATGTGGGTGCATTTACTTTTCTTGCATTAACTCTTCTTGAGTTAGAATGGGACAATGTTTCCGATATCCTGAAAACACGGTTATAGTTTTGAAACAGTGACTTTTTGGTCACAGAGGAAGATTTTGTCTGTGGTGTCTAGCATGTGTTTAGAGCTAGGCGATATTTTTGTTCAGTTTTGCCTTATTAAGCTGTCGGTTTTGATTCTATATTCATAATAAATGCCACCTTTTTAGCTATTTTTTCTGACTGGTACTGGTAATTGTTCTCAATTTTCCAGCAATTATTTTATTCATGATATTCGTTTTATGCATTTTAACGGTTAAGCTTACGCGGGCTCTGTTACACCACTCAGAATTTTGTTTACCTGATGGCAAATAATGGCGGAAGATTACTAAGAGCCAAAATCAGTATCCGCCAATTTTGGTGTCGTGAATACCCGCCGTCGTATACTCAAACGGCTTATGTTTAGTCGCTCCATATTTTTTTTTACAGTCACGGAGTTTTATTCATTATCTTATAAAAATCGAAGTGGAGTTTTGGTTATCTTTATTACAATTCAAAGAATTTGAATTGTATTGGGGCGCTGTCTTTTTTTTTTAAGATCTGTTCACACATTTTCATGATTTTTGAAGTCAAATTGGAGTAGTGATTTTGGTCACGCCGAAACAGGAAGTGGAGCGAAAAAGCGAGTGGTTTTGCGGCGTGAATTTTTTTCGCTCTAATTTTAAAGTAGAGTGAGAAAACGGTGTTTGAACAAAAATTCGGTTTCTCGCTAGTGATTTTTTGTTCACATGCGGCAATTTCACTCTGATTTTTACGATTTTTTGGATCGGATTTTTTTCTAAATGGTTTTCCCAATCCATTCACAGCTCTTTCTAGGCCTAGTTTTTTGTTTGAATTAAATTTTAATTTCTCGACAGTAGTTTTTTTTCACATGCGGCATTTTGACATTGATTTTTTGTTTTTTTTATCTGATTTTTTTAAATGGTTTTCTCAATTCACTGATATTCCATTCTAGGTCTAGTTTTTTTTGTTTAGTCAATGAAAATTCTTTGAATTGTACGTCAGGACTTGTCCTGCTATGTTTTTATTTTTAATTGCTCTCAAACGAAGTTTGTAGCAATTATATTAGTCCTGTCGGTCTTTTTTATGCGATTTTTTGCTTGACCAATTTTTCGTTTGGCGCTTTTGACTTTTTGTCCTCAAAAACGGGATAAATAGGCAGCGCCCAGCGGGCATTAAGTGCTCTTAAAGCCGTTCAGCTGTTTCAGCTTAAACTGTTTTGGAGACTTATACTTATGGTGTGAAGGGCTGTTCTTAGAGGTTGACGACACCCCCACAGGACCAAAGTGAACATGTTTCAAATTGGGTTGACAAGACTTACTCTAAACTGACCGGTACTAGAGCACCTCTGACTGCTGATAACGAAAGGAAGCTAGATCGCAGCACTAGAAGGGCTCTAGCTCAACTCAGGTGCGGTCACTCTCCATACCTAAACAGTTTTTTGTTAGTCGAGCCGACCAAAATGTTGATGAATGTGAGCTGTGTGGAAACAAGGGTCACACAACCCTTGATCTTTTCGGTTGCCCGTCAAGTACAACTACAAGTTGAAGATCTCTGGACTAAACCTTTGGAAGTAGCTATCTTCTTGGGATTAGTAGACCGCAATGGAAATAACATTAAAGATCAGCAGGAACAGGACGGAGTTTTGTACACAAGTTCTCCGAAAAGATCAAAAACTGAGGGAGTTTTTGCCTGTTCTCACGAGTCGAAAAACAGTGTTTCGGTACCAAACACCGAAGGACAAATGGGCCCTGGCTGCCAGGGGGACTCACCTCATCCAGACGCAGCAGGGAGGGCGTGTGGCCCGGGTGGGTCACCCACTTCGGTGGGGGGTGCAGATCAGAGACCAGGACGAGACCTATGATTGAACCTCACAACACGTTCACAAGATCGAACGGAAATCATAACAACCTCAGAAGAGGAAGGCCACCCGAAAACAGCACCCAATGAGATCTTCTGGGAGGCTACAACAATAACCACATTAAGACACCCCCACTATTGACCCCCCGCGCTGTTGCTCCCGCCCCACTACTGCCCAGTGGGGTGGGGGTTGGGTTTGTGGGCAATTTTTTTACAGAAAATTTGCCCCCTGCTGACCAGTTTTTTCAGCCTAACAGAAAATCTCCGTTAGGGTTTGATAATAAAATACTTGAAAATGTTTTTTGTCGATGGATTAGTTTTCAACTTCATTTATCACAAATTTTAGCAGTTTTTTATGCAGATTGCAATTTTTTTCAATTTTCTTTGAAATTTACTTTTTAGGTTTCACCAACCTCAAGAGCCACAAAACCTCCTCTAGGGTCGATTTTAGGTTTCTGCATAGCTTCTAGATGTAATGGAATGTTTTTCAAGATACTAATATCAGCAATTTTTCAAAAAAATATTTGCAATTTTTTCAAGTTTTGATCGTTGAACTTTTTATCATGTTTTTCCGGCACCAGGGTCTTAGGGACATCCTCCAAGGTCTGATAATAAACTGCTGCATAGTTTCTAGAGTTAATGAAGAGGTTACACATTTTAAATCACTCCAGCTCTAGCAATTTTTTGATAAAGTTTAATTTTTTAAAAATTTTCGATAAATTTATGTTCCAAGTTTATGGATCTCTATAAGACAGTGAAACTATTTAAAGCTTGAAATAGGGACACTGGATGGTCTCTTGAGACAATGAAATGGTTTTTGAAGATTTTAATACTTTGAATTTGAGCAAGATTTTGTTAAAATTTGCGATTGTTTTCAAAATTTTTGAATCTTTTTGTCCTGTTCTGAGTTTAACTATCATTACTGGCCAACGAAACTTTTCAAGATTTGCAAATGGGTTATTTGACATAACTCCAATGAGCAAAAGTAGTTTTGAACTTTTTCACCGCGAAATCTGGAAGCTTTTCTAAATTTGTCAATATTTTGCAAATTTTTAAAATAGTTTTTTATTTAATTTATTTACAAGGCTAGAAAACTAAAACTTGCAGAGTCGAATCAAGCTAAAGCTAACCTCCTTAAACTGTGGCTAGCTACTGGCGAAACTAGCCGGTCTTTGGAGAGCAACTCGCTCAACGTTAGTCGGTTATTTTTCGGAGTCGTTTCTAGTTTTTCTGTTGTCTGTTTATTAGCTGAAGCAAGTTTGTTCATAACTTGAATTTTGACTTCTTTTTTCGACCAGTGACCTGTTTTGAACTTTGAATTCTGTTTTCGAACGTCGGAATTCAACTGTAGCTTAGATTCTAACATATGGTAAGTTGAATCTAACTTATAGTAATTTGAAACTGCCGAAAAAATTGAACATTGAAATTTAGTTTTTAGAAGCTCTTCCCATAACAGTCTCCCCCCGATTCAACTTTTTGGATTTTTTTTATTCTTGTATTATTCCGTTCCCCAAGGGCCCAGTGACTTCCTTCAAGTTTTGATGATAAGCTGTTGCATAGTTTCTGGATTTAATGGAATGGTTATCATTTTTGATGAGTCCAGCTTTAGCAATTTTTTGATAAAAATTAATTTTTCGCAAAATTATTATCTGTTCCAATTTTATGGATCTTCATGAGCCAGTGAAACTTGGGATAGTGGATAGTCTCTTCAGACATTGAAATGGTTTTGAAGATTTTAATATCGTGAATTTAAGCAAGATTTTGTTAATATTTGCTATTGTTTTCAAAATGTTTGAATATTGTCCTTTTCTGAGTTGAACGATCATTACTGGCCAACGAAGCTTTTCAAGTCTTGCAGATGGGTTACTTGACATAACTCCTAAGACAAAAACATAGTTTTGAGTAATTTTTATGTAATTTTTTGCTTGATAGATTTTTCGTCTGACCCATTTGATTTCTCTTCCTCAGAAAGGGGAGAATGAGGTAGCGACCAATGGGCATTAAGTCAACCGCTCGCGGGTCGTTTGAGAGCTATTCGCCCGACGTTAGTCGGTTATTTTTCAGTTTTTTTCTGGTCGTTTTTTTAACCAATTTAACTTAGCTTTGTGGGCTCTAAGTTGCCCTATTTTGAATTTTAAATAGCTGTACTAACCTCTGGACGGAAAATTACTAATAGTGAGTGAAATTTGAAGTGCGCCAAAGAGGCTCTCTTGAATGGCCGCCGGCATCTGCTCAAATGTTATTTACACACTGCTTCTATCTGCATTTCACAAAATTTGAGTTATACTGTCTTTTTTATATGCTTAATCTGATTGGAGTGTCTTGAAACAGCAGATGCCCCACTGAGAACAAACTTATTAGATCAAAAAGCGAGACTTTTTGCTAAAACGTGCAGCGTTTCTACATATTTAATTTTAAACCAAATTTTGTTCCACTACGCTACTGTTCTTAGTTCAAAGATGTTTTATAGGCGTGTTTCTTGTAGTTTTTAGGTATTTTTTGGTTATTTTGTTTCCAATATTGAGTTTTTTTGCCTAATTTTTTGGTTCGCCGTGTCCAACATGAGCTGCCCGCATTTTGAATGATGTTTTTGGGTACATACAACCTTTGCTGTTGTTAGATATTGCAATGTCATCGTCCAAACTTGAACGAAAACTTGACTACTTTCAATTATTGTTCACTCATTTTTTGAAAAAAAAATGGCAAAACTTTTATGATAGCCCCACTTTTTTTGTTGACAATTTTTGACTTTTTTGAGGCAATTCTAGGCTAGCATATGTGGTATCAATTTGAAGCTCTCTGCTTCCAGAGTTTCACTAAAAAGATAAGTTTTAGCAATTTTGCTTTTTTGGATAAAATTTTTCAACATTTTCTACCCCGAAATTTTGGGCAACTTATCCTAACTTTTGATTAAATTTAGCTAAAATTTTGGTCAAAATTCAATAATTTACGATATCTAGCTTTTTATTCGAGAGTGTCTTTATCCTTTTGTCAACGTCTCCATATAGTACAGAAATTAGAAAAGAATGCGTTTTTTGGGAAAATGTTGCGACAATTTTTGAGCCGATGCGACATTTTTAATAACCGCCTCAGCTTCCCAGCCGGCTATTATAGCGCGCCTATTTTTTTTATTATAGCTGCGAAGCTGTAAGCTGAGCGAAGCTATATTGCGGTGCTCTTGGTTTTTTTTTGTTTCGTCGTCTGACGCTCTTTTTTCGTTTTACATTTGTTCACACAGCAAAGCTAAAAAAGTCAAATTTTCTGAATGACTTCTTCCTCTCACTAACGGCATTTGCGCGCGTGACGTCATTTCTCACTCGCTTTAGCAAAAGTTTTTAGGTTATTTGTGTGATTAGATTTTGATCATACGTGACTTACCTCACTCAATAAAAATGACTTTTGCACTTTAAAACTTAAGTTTAATTCGAATTTGTTTAAGGTCAAAGGAACTCATTTGTGCAGTAAAGGTCCCTAATAAAAGGCTTCTGCGGAATGAATTTTAACAAGCTTTATTAATTTATCGCTGGATGTTTTTTACCTGGTTTTTTTTTGCGCGGCGTCGTTTTTTTTTCAATTTAGATCTGTGTCTGTTTCTATCTCTATTGTATGGCACGCAGGTCTATTCTTTCGCAGCTATTCCGGCAATCTGCCGGCTATGTTTTTTTACTTCGTCCTACTAAATTTTTTACTTTAACTTAGTTCACAGCTTTTTCAACATTTTGCGTAAAATCTCTGCGTTCACTAGGCTGGTTTCACTCTTCTCCAAATGAAAATGAACAGAGTGAGTCTCAAAAAACGAAATCAGAAATAGAAACGGAATAAAACCATAGAGCCTATTTTTAGATACCCGTTACTCAAACTTACGTAGACGTAGAGGTGCTGTTTCCATAATGGTTTTTGGTTTCGTATTCGATTTTCTAGATAAAAACTTATTATTTTTATTATAAAAACTTGCGTTATTTTTTACTCAACTATTGCATTGTCTACAGCCACATATACCAATCTTTTGGAACAAAACGTTCTTGTTGAGAAAAGTATATAGTATGAAAAACAGTTAACCTTGAATCAGAAGTCATCAATTTGACTTTAAGATAAAAACTAATGAACCTCAATCGAAATTTTGTATAATGCAAAAGAATTCAAACTTGTCTAGTTACAAAACGTTTTAAGAAACCTCTTTTGATAATCTTATCATAATTAATTGCTCTCAAACGAAGTTTGTAGCAACTATATTAGTCCTGTTGGTCTTTTTTTAATGTGATTTTTCGCTTGACCAATTTTTTGTCTGACGCTTTTGACTTTTCGTCCTCAAAAACGGTATAAACAGGAAGCGCAGCGGGCAGTAAGTGCTCCTGAAGACCCTGAGCTCTGTTTCAGCTCAAACTTATGGAGACTTATACTTATGGTGTGAAGGGCGGTTCTTAGAGGTTGAAGATCCCTCCACTGTAGACCCACCCCCCACACTATTGTCCCCACCCCCGTGAGCTGTAACCCCAAACCACTTTTGCCCCACTCCCCTCATAAGTCCTCGGTGCAACTTCACTAATTTTAGCATTTTTTTGACAATTTGACAAAACGTGCAATTTTTCAAATTTTTTGACATTTATTTTCCCTTATTCAGGTCTTTCCCATACCCAAGGTCCAGAAAAACAACTAAGGGGTCATTCTATTAAGTTGCTTGTAAACTGTTAGTGGCCATGGAATAGTTTTTCAATTTTTTAATGTCACAAATTTTAGCAATTTTTTGATAAAAGCTTACTTTTTCCAAGTTTTTTGAAAATTTTTGTCGTTTTTTAAAGTTTTTTCAGCCTCAAGAGCCAAGGAAACTCCTCTAGAGTTTGAAAATAGGTTACTATATAATTTCTAGATGTAATGGAATCTCTTGCAAGTTTTCAACATCACAAATTTTAGCATTTTTTGACAATTTTTGCCATTTTTCAATTTGATATTTAAAGTCGTTATTAAGGTTTTTTGAGCCTCAAGGGTCCGAAAACTTCCGTTAGAGTTTGATAATAAGTTACTGGAAAATCTTTGTCAGTCATGGATTAATTTTCAACTTTTTAGTATCACAAGTTTTGGCAATTTTTTAAAATATTGCATTTTTTTTAAAGTTTTTGAAATGCCATGTTTTAGGTTTTTCCAGCCTCAGGAGCTACTGAACTTTCTCTAGGGTTTGATAATATGCTACTGCATAGTGTATAGATGTTGTGGAAGGTTTTAAGATTTTGATATCACAAATTTAAATATTTCTGTTAAAATATTTGCTAGTTTTTCGTGTTTTAGGTTTTTTCCAGCACCAGGTGCCCTGGGACCTCCTCCAAGGTTTTAAAATAATCTGCTGCGTAGTTTCTAGAGCTAATGGAAAGGTGATTAATGTTTTTATGAATCCAGTTATGGTAATTTTTGGATAAAATGTACAAATTTTTTTTTCAAATTTTCGGAAAATTCTTTTGATGGTCCAAGTGTTTGGATCTTTGAGCCTTTGAAACTGTTTCAGGCTTGAAACAGGGATACTAGATAGTCTCTTGCGACAAGCACTTTTATGAAATCGTTTTTAATAGCTCTCAAAAGCAATTTGCAGCAAATATATTAATCCTATCTCTTTTTTGGAATTTTTCGCTTGGCCGATTTTTCGTCTGGCCCATTTGACTTTCGTCTTCAGAAGCGGGATAAAGAGGTAGCGCCCAGTTTGCATAAGTTTCTCTTGAAGCCGTTCAGCCTACTAGTCTTCAAGTATGCGAAAAACAGAAACTGTTTTGGAGATACAGTCTCCCTAATCCACTTTTGCAACCTCGCTGCGGTACATCCCCGCTGCGCTCACCTTACGCCCCCTTCAATTAATCTAAAGCTAGCCTCACTAAACCGTGGCTAGCTACTGACGAAGCCAACCGTTCGCCACCCGTTTGAGAGCAATTCGCCCGACGTTAGTCTGTTTTGTTTTAAATTAAACTAAGTATTTCGTAATTAAAGATTGTACAGGTTTTTTGGTTCCTCTGAAAACTCAAATATTCTTTTCCGTTTGTGCCCCCAGCTTAGTGGGCGCACATTATTTGCACCCCCAGACGCACGTGACATGTTTTGACAATGATTTACTTTGTAATGCCACGTGGTCTGAAATTGCGGGACGCAATACGTACTGGGGGGCAAAAACGAAAAAGATCCAAATAATTTTCGCTTTTTTGTAGCAGGTGGATAAATACAATGTTTGGTGTTTTTGATATATTAATTTGAGTTATTTTTTGCCTTCATTTGCGATTGTGGGAACATTCTGTGCCATGCACAGAACAAGCGAGCCTTCTTGTTTTCTTTTATATTGTTTTTATTGTTTTTATCGTATTAATCGTCAGCATTGTGCATTTCTGTATTTCTTTTAAATCCTGATTACATTGCTATCCTGTTAAGCTGTCGAGTTATCATATTGTCGACACATACTCTCAACAACTGACTATTCTCCAAGTTTACTCTTGGTTTCCTAACTAATAACTAAATTTTTTTCATCGAACAAAAATCTGAATTCTCAAGGCTAGTTTTATTCTTCCATCATTGTGCACCAAGTGCTTCTTAGACAGCTCTTGCTCAGCAAAGCAATTTAAAGTGAAGAGAATAGATATCGGAAAACGCAATCCAAATTACAAATGGTATAAACCCATAAAGCCCAGTTTTAGATGGCCGCTACTTGAACTTTGTGCTTAATAATAGCTGTTGTCAGCCTTAAAACGGCTACTCTTAGGCGCTCTCTTTTTTACAATGCAAAGATTTGGATTGCATTGGCATGTCTTTTTAAGATGTTTTTACGCATTTTTCTGATTACTTTTAGCTTTCCAAACGGCATAAACAGGTAAAGATCGGCGGGCATTAAGTTGCCATAGAGGCCCCCACCTGATCTTAATGTATTGAAGTTGCTGGGAACGTCTAATTACAAAGATGAAACGTCTGATTCGAAAGATGAAATGTTCACTTTTGAGTTTTTGACCACAAAATTATGCTTTTTTGTTTTCCTGTTTTTTGAGATTTTTCTCTGACCTGGACTTCAATTGACAAGTTTAAGCTCTAATAGTCTTGTGGAAGCTAGAAATGCCCTCTTTAACTGTTTTTGTTGTAGGTTTAGTAATGCAAATTTTCAAGTTGAAAGTTTTATCATTTTTTTCGGTTTTTTTATTTCCGGGAGCCAATAAATCGATTTTAGGGCTGAAAATGGCTCAGTTTGTGTCGGTAGGTGTTTGCATAAATTTGGCTATGATGACGTTGACTTTAAATTGCTTTTTTAGGCCAATGTCCTCAGACCAATTTTTTTAAAGTTTGGTTAGATTATATACATATTTAAATGAATGTTTCTGCCTCTGTTTGTATCGTGGATGTGCAAAGAGGTTTTTGCTGGCCTATAATTGGTTATCCTACATATTTTGGCAAGAATGAAATTATTTTGATATTCATGAATAATTTAGACAAATTTACAATGATATAATTTTCAAGTTTTTGGAAAATTCTCATTTTCGTTTTTCCTGAAATCACGCGTTAAAACATCTTTTTGATGTTGGTGCTGCGCTCATGCGCAAAAAATAATTGAGTTACAACTTTAGTTTTGAAGACATCGACATCAGAAAGATGAACCGAATGTTCAGTGTTTTTACTTGTTTCTTTGTTTTGCCTGCTTCTTTCTATAGATATATTCCTATAAATCCACGAAGTTTTGTTTTCATTCGCAGTTCCGTTTTCTTTGACTCGTGACTGTTTTGAGCGAAAACCATGGTATTAAATTTAATTTTTCTGAAAGTGTACACACATTGAATGCCGTTGTTTTTAATTGCTCTAGTAGAGAAGCAATTATTGTAAACGTATGTCTTTTCGTGCAAAATTTTTGCTTGACCGTTTTGACTTTTCGAGTGACTTTTACGCTCTTGACTTTTGCGTTTCGCGTAATCTAACATTTTCTCTCAATCACAATTTCGAGCAGCTGAAATCAATTGGCGGCAATTCAATACTAAAAGTCAAGTGAAAAGTGCGCCGAAACTGGTGCCAATTTCCACTTTAAATCTTAATAGTGGTGTGTTATCCTCTAATGTGGTTATTTGAAGCCCAGTATTGAACTTCTTAGTCCTATTTAAGCTCCCCCTCCCTCCCTCCCCCCCCCCCCCCCCCGACTGAAGCAGGCTGCAAATGATTAGAGCTCCCACTAGTCGTTCGAGAGCAATTCTTCCGACTGTTAGCCGGTTATGTTTATAAATTTGTGAAACTACGTTTATCTTTTGGATTCGTAATCGTTATGTGGTCTGCTGGTCAGATAGTTGAGTCTTTAGTTCTTCATTCAATTCTTTGGATTGTAATTCCAGACTTGTCCTGCTATCTCTTTTATTTGGCTTTACCCTTTGATCACGTTATTCGTTTTACATAAGTCACGATTTTACGTTTGACTTGTGACCAACCTCAATCCTTGTTTCAACAAAATCGATTTAATTTCTTTCACGCATTGAATTACGCAATTTATTGACTAGATCAGTGCCAAAAGAGCAAAATCAGAAAAAGTGGGATAAACCGATAAAGCTCTTTACATTGCGTTATCAAAGTTCATCAGAGCGATTGCTAGCTGATATTATTATTAAGCTTACTAGCTCTGTTCGGAAGCTGAATGAAGTTTAGTTTTAGAGTCCAACTGAAACTTCACACCAAAATGAACAATCTCTGAAACTCAGAAAAAATTTTCTGTCAATTTCTATCTCGTCTGTTCTCTGTTTCAATGCCGATCTGCATCAAGCGCGTCAACGGCGGCTATTTTCCTATGTTTTTAAAGATATGGGAAATGAACAAAAATTTGCTTTCTTGTTAGTGGTTTTTTGTTCACGTGCGGCAATTTGACTTCGAACTATGTTTGAAGCAGTTATTGTAAACGTGTTAGTCTTTTCTGCAAAATTTTCTCTTGACCGTTTAGACTTTTTGAGACTTTTACGCCCTTAATTTTTTTGTTTTGCGTGATCTCAATTTTTCTCTCATTCAAAAATGTCAACAGCTAAACTCAGGTGGTGGCAGTTCACTATTAGTTTCTACGGTGTTACATAATAACTCCAAATGTTGTTATTTAAAGCTCCATCTCTAGTTCTGCCGATCTCAAATGCCACAATTTATAATCAACAAGAATAGTAACCAATTTTGCCTTTTTTTGTCCACAATCCATGTTTCTATCGAATTGTCAGTTTTTGAGTGATAGCTTTTGTGTTTTCAGTTTAATTTTTGATTGGTTTTAAAGTAAAATTTTTTGGTTCCGCTACTCTTCATAGCTTTTTATGTAGATATCTTTTTTCTAATTAGTCTGACCAATCTTGTTTTTACTGCTGTTTGATTTACGGAGTTAGTTTGTTTTTGTCTCAATTTCAAAAAAAAACTTAAGAGGGCATTGATGAATTTTGTATAAAAATAATAGTGTTTGGTTGCCGATGAAATTTTTATAGTAGACGAATATCTTTTTGCTTGATCCAACCAACGTCGACAGACAGTGACTGAACACCGTGTTTAAGCGCCTATCGCAGCACATTTTAACAACCCTTGAACATGCTACGACTGGCAACAGTAAAAGCGACTGGCAATAGTCCGATTTGAAATTGGGTCTGTGGGAGAGAGGCGTAAGAAGTTGGGCTACGGTACAACACATTCCCCGTTATCCCCGCCCCACCTCTGGAACTACATGATGTTCATCCCAATTTCTAACGGCTCAATTTATAACAACTGCTTCACGGTTATTAACTGCTCTCGAACGAAGTAACTCTTAAGGCAATTGGTCTAAATGTGTGTCTTTTTTAATGCATTTTTTGCTTGATCTTTTTCTAGGACATTCTTTTAATCTCATGACTTTATCACGCTTGAAAGTTTTTAAGTGATTTGAATTGCGCGCATTCCGAAATTAACTTTCGTGCTAATATAAAACTGATTGTGAGACATGAGAGCACGGAGATGTCGCGGCTTCAAATTCCTCCGTTGTCAGAAATATTTGCACCATAAAGAGCCGTTGCCCCTGTCATTTGATTGCCTCTCCAGTTGTTGCAGAGTATTTCGTCCGATGTTGGTCGGTTTATTATTAACACATGGCAACACTACAGAATGCTCTTTTTAATTGATCTCGGACTAGTCTTTTTTATGCACAAAATTTGAGTGTGTTGGTGACGAGATGGCAAAGGCGTCTTAGTTTAGAGGTTGATGTTCAGGACTGCCATCCAGGAGGTTGACGGCTTGAAGACCCTCGGGGTGTTTTTTGCGCCCATAAGAATTTATCTTGCCTACACCCCTCTGAATTAGTTTACCCAATTTTTTTCTCCCGATATTTTGTGTAATGGCCACCGCCGCTGCTCTCACTGTTTTCAACTGAATTCATTTTAAATCCTTTCAAGCATTACATTACGCAATGTAGTGAATACGTTTAAAGGAGCACCATCAAAAGATCAAAAGAAACAGGATAAGCATTTAAAACCCTGTCTTTAAGTCATAGTGCTTTAGGTTATCAAAGTTCATTTAAGTTCGATTGCTAGCTGGCATTAGGACTATGCTTAATAGCGTTCAGTTTAGTAGCCAAACTAAGTGTTTTTTATGGCTGCGAAGCTGTAAGCTGAGCGTAGCTATATTGTGGTGCTCTTGGTTTTTTACAATTCAAAGAATTTTCTCAATGACTTCGTCCTCTCACTAACGGAATTTGCGCGCGTGACGTCATTTCTCATTGGCTTTAGCGAAAGTTTTTAGGTTGTTTGCGTGCTTAGGTTTTGATCATACGTGACTTACCGCACTCAATAAAATGACTTTTGAACGTTCAAACTTAATTTTATTTTGAATTTGTTTAAGGTCAAAGGAACTCCTATGTGCAGTAAAGGTCACTAATAAGAGGCTTCTGTGGAATGAATTTTAGCAAGCTTTATTAATTTATCGCTGAATGTTTTTTAGCCTAGTTTTTTGAGCGGCGTGATTTTTTCAATCTAGGTCTGTATCTGTTTCGATCTCTATTATATGGCGCGCAGGTCTATTCTTTAGCAGCTATTCCGGCAATCTGCCGGCTATGTTTTAGAATTTTTTCGAATATGCAGAATTTGCACACCAAATAAAACATTTTGACACCAAGCCAATTTCTATCTCCTATTTTTCTCTGTTTCTGTTTTAATCCCAATGTGCGTCAAGCTGGTGAACAGCGGCCATTTTCCAACAATTTGCCGGCTATGTTTAGGTTTTTTCTACCTAACTTTGTTGTCTTCTCTTTTTTCATCCCGTTATTTCTCTTTTCTACTCAATTTTTTCCTCATTTTTTCGTTCTTTGCTCTTTGTATCTTTTCTGTACTATTTTTCTACTTTCCTTTCCTCGCTATTTTGTTCCCTTTTTGGGCTGTCTGTGAGCTCTCTAGCAAGCTTTTGGTTGAAGAATTATCAAGGTAAGCAGTATGAGAGTGGGTCAAGGATTGTTGCTGTGATGCTTATTGTCTTTCAAAAAAAAACCTTATTGAGAGGGCATTTACTCAATATAATTTTTGATGGGTTTGAATTCGATGACATGATTTTGTTCTTTATCAAGATGGATTTATTCTTGTATCCAGAAGAGAACTGGTTATTGAGTTGGGTTTGAGCACCATTTTCTTAATTGTCGACTTTGTGATTTATCATTGAAGTTTGTTTTAATTGGCCAAAATAATCAGATCTTTTATTTGTACTTGGAATGAATTTTGAGGTGCGAGTAGTTTCTCTCTCTCTCTCTCTCTCTCTCTCTCTCTGTCTGTCTGTCTCTCTGTCTCTCTCTCTCTCTCTCAATCTTTCTTTTTTGCCATTTCACATTTACTTTCTATCTCTGTCGCTTTTCATCTCCTTGCTTTTCTCTTTTTCTTCTCTTAAGCAATGTATTCTCTCGTAATTTTTTTAAAGCTATCTCTATCCTTTTCTCCTTAATTTATTGTTTCTCACTATCTCTAATCTAGTTTAATAATAGCCTAAAGCTATAGCTTTTCATTCGCTTGATTAAGTTTTTAGTCGCGCGTGACTTACTTCACTCTCAAAAACGGCTTCATTCTGAAACTGATTTTTGTTTATTTTAATTCAAAGAGATGAGGTCAAGTGTGAGCTGTCTTTAACTCTCTTTTTCCTCTCATTTTCCCGTTCGGTCAGTCTCTCTCATTCTGATTTTTTCCACTTATTATTCACTTTACCCTCCCCTGTTCTCTTTTTTTTCTCTTCTTCTTTTGTTCCCTATTACTGTTTTGTCGCACCTTTTGTTTTTATCTACCCCTTTGCTCACTCTAATTGAAGGTAAATTGAGTGCTCCCATTAGAAGCAGCAATAATTTAAACAGATTCCTAATCAAAAAATGACATCTCAGCATTTACTAAAAGATTTTTCTGGTCTGTTTCTTTTACTATCTCTCAGAGACTGCAGATCTAAGAAACTATTGAGGCTATATTCTGGCTATCTTTATTTTTCACTCTTTCTCTCGCCCTCTTTCTCTCTCTCTCTCTCGTCAATATATGTTTTCGCCCTCTCATATTTACTCGTTTGTTTTTTCTCTCTCACACTCTCTTTGTGTCCCAAACTTTCTTCTTTACTCTCACACCTCTCAGTTTTCGTTTTTCTTTTTTTGTCCTTTTTCGCTCTCTTCGTAAGGTGGATTTTTTCACACAAGAGCACTTATTTCCCCGCTGATATCCCTCTCAGTTTTCTCTCTCACTCAACGTTTGTTTTTTCTGTCACTTAATTCCTCTCTTCCATTTGCTGTCTAACTTTCCCGCATCCTTTTTTACTGTCCTTTCATTGTATTTTCTCTTTCAATCTTACTTTTTCTAAACACATTCATTCTCTGGCTTTCTATCCTTTCTGTTCTGTATTTTCTTGCTCTCTCTCTCTCTCTCTCTCTCTCTCTCTCTCTGTCACTTTTTTAAATATATTTTCTATCTGGTATATCCGTTTTCTTTCGCTCTGTTTCTCTTTTTCTGTCATATCCTGCTACCTCTCTATCTATTTCTCTGATCTGAATCTTTGTATCTCTGAATTTCTCTCTTCGTGTCTCACTTTTTCTTTTTTCGTCTGCTTTTCCCTCTCAATAACTTCATTATCTGTTGTCATTTCTCGCTGTTTGTTCTCTTACTTTTTCTTCGTTTCCACTCTCATTCTCTCTTCTTTTTGTCTAATACCGTTTTTACATCCGCTAAGCGTTCCTCGCTTTCTCTCTCAATCTATCTTTCTATAGCGTGAATGCATTCTCGTATTTTGACGGTTCTCTAATCTCTTCCGTCATTCTTTCGTTTTCCTTTTCCCTTTCTTCCTTTTCCTCTCGTTCTGGTTTCCAATCATTTGTCTCACTTCTTTCTTGTTTTTGCTTTTCCTGTGATCTCTCTCTCTCTATCTATCTATCTATCTATCTATCTATCTCATTCTTTCCCTCTTTTGCTGCCTCTCGCTCATTTTTTGGTCTATCTTCTTTTGTTTTTCTCTTTGTTAACTTTTATCCCTTTCTTTGCCTCCAGTCTTGTTTCGTTGTTACTTTCTCTCAATTGCGTGTTCATCTCTTTTCTCTCTGTTTTTATATATTTTCTGGTGTTTTGAAACTTTTTTCAGCACTTCTCTATCTCGCGCCATCTTCCTTTGCAATTTTCCTTTTTTCTTCTGCCTTGTGCATCTTCGTATTTTGCTGTCTTTAACCCTATTTTACCTCTCACTTTCCCTTAAGTCAGTCTCTCTCTCTCTCTCTCTCTCATTCTGATTTTTTTTTGTTTTTATTTTTCACCTTACCCACCCCTCTGTTCTTCCTTTCTTTTTCCTCTTCTTTTGTTCCTTTTTAATGTCTTACCTTTTGTTTTTTATCTCGCCTTATGCTCTCTTTCTCTCGCTCTCTCTCTCTCTCTCTCTATATATATATATATATATATATATATATATATATATATATATATATATATATCGTCTTGCTAACTTGCCAGTGTTCTGTTATTTGTCTACCTCAATGTATGTCAACCTCAACATTATCTCTCTCTTGCTGTTCCTTCTGCTGTTTTTTTTATGTTTCTCTCTCACTCTCACTAGCTCAATCTTTTCTGATGGTTCTTCATTACCTCTTTCCCTCGCTTTTTCTGTCGTTGCATCTCTTTCTCTCATTCGTTTGCCTGCGCTACTGATAGCTGAGCGGAGCTATTGGACTTTTCTCTTTTTGCTCTTTCATTCTTGCGTTTTTGACTGATATTCCTGCGTGGCGTTATTTTTCTGGTTTGTTAAAGTGAGTTTAAGTTCATTCGTGCGAATAAATCTTTACTTGAAGATGACTCAGCTCACTCTCAAAATGACTTTTGTCTCAAATCGACTTCTCCTCACTTTATTTGAAGGAATTATTGTCAATTGAGTAAATGTCAATAACCAATCCAACTTATATATAATAAATTTGTTTTCAGTACCAAATATTCAAGCTTCGAATAATTAAACAATTTCCCTGTTGCAGCACCGTTTCAGAGCTATTCAAAATTAGATTATATGTACGAAATTCATTTAGTTACTTTTACTGAGACCATTCAAGAGGAACAGGAAAAAAGGGGTTTAATAAAACAAATTTTTAGCAGCTAATATATAGTACACATAAGTTAGGCATTTTCTTGTAATTAGAAATACGAAGTCTGAGCAATTAGTAAAAAAAACTGAATTTTCTCTTTTGGTCTTTTTTAATTCCTTGAGACTGCACGTATACAAAGCTATTTATGGCCATCTGTCAGCTTTTTTTTGTTTTCTTTCTCCTTTTTTCGTTCACTTTTTCTCTTTCGGTTCATTCTTCCTTTTATTTGCTTTTTTAGTCTGAGTTTGTTTTGGGTTTTTTCTGAAGCTACCAGTAGACATTTTGCAGAGCTCATCAAATCGGTTGGACGTTTATTTTACTTAAATATCGTGAAACTGATTGACTCTGAAAATTTTGTTGATATAAAGAGCTACCTGGGAGATTTCTCCCCCTGTAGAAAATTTCAAATGCTTTGTGAAAAGCAATTCTTTTTATTTTCACTTCGGTTCACACTGTCAGCTTAAATTCTCTTCTTTTTATTTGCGCCATTTTTCCTCTATTTGGATGCCTTCTGTTGAGCTGTGTGCAATTTTCTATGGATGAACTATTTTCACGGAATAGATGTGATGAATTGGTTTTTCATTATTGCTTACGGCGCTATTGGTTCATTTTATTGTAACTATCAACTGGCACTATCTTAAACTGGCCTTCTGTTTTGGGGCAAAAATTTGTAGTTGTGTTCTAAGTTATTATTATTGTTACTTAATTAAGAAGATCACTGTAGAGGCAATTACCTAGAAACGCCTGTTTCACCTGTTCGTTTCCGCTCATTACATGCATGCTTATGATACTTAGTTTTGCGGTTAAGTTAGCTTTTACAAGTTTGTTGTCTGAGCTACACAGATCGATTGTTTTAGCATCGTGTATGGTGCTTGCTTTTCGTGGTTCATAAGTTTAGAATTTGAAGCTGTGTATGACGCATGTCCGCATTGTGTCTTCGTTAGTGAAATTCCCATTAAAAATTTTTGGCTCGATAAAAAATCCCAAAATTTCTCGGTTTGAAATGATCCGTTATCATGCAGGGAACGTTTTGTTGCATGTGATTTGTGCACATCGAGTTTTGATATCAGTTTTGGAGATTGCGAGTTATTTTAAAAACTTTGATGGGGGAAAATGTGCTGTTTCAGGGTGGTCAGCCTGTGCACCACAAACTGGACTTCATCTCATATCAACAGTACCAGAACATGTACCCGAGGAGACCAAAGCTACCAGATCAGAAGCTGCCACCCGCGCCCCCTGGGGCCCACAACTCCAATCCCAATGCAACCAACGCCTCTTCAACACAGCAGTCCTCAGACACCACAAATGCCACCGCGTCAACAAGTGACGAGCAATCGGGTACTGCGAGTATGGCTGCTGACTATATTTAAGCACCGTTTATTTAGTAAAGGAATACGAAAACAGATGGTAGGCTTTCTTAGTACAATAGGTCGAAATTTTTGCTGTTTGTTAAAGCAATATAGTATATTACAAAGTTGTTCTCAAGGTATTTACAACCTTTAAACATCGGATAGTGCTCAATGTAATTGAGTGCCTGAACGTCTTTTTTCAGCTGACAAAAACAGTGGATCAAGATCCAATACCTCCAGAAATAGCGGCAATATTAATAACAGACAACAGTACCCTAGAAATCACATGTACAATCCTGCGGCCGCCTTCATCAACCCGTACACCAACCCCCACCACTCCCAACATCACCTACATCCTCATATGGGCGCAGGGGGCAGAGGGGGTGGTGCATTCCTGGCCAGGTCCTGGGACTCGCCTGCTGGTGCTGGATTCTATGATCCGAATGGTCTTCACCATTACATGGGCTTCTATGATCCGCACCTGAAGCAACGAAAACGCATTAGGCAACAGTCGACCAGATTCTACCCTGTGATCAAAGACTACTCTTACCACAAATTCGATGAAAAGGTACGCTTGTTAAGAGAAGTAGATTCAGTTGGTGGTCGACAATCATGCAAAAACCATTTGACATAGCAATGTCGTGAAATTGAGCCTAGAATTGTGTTTTCGTCAGTTTTAAATTTAAATTAGGACAGAAATTCCATTCTTGAACAAAGGTTCATTCATCATGTTGGGCAGAGAATTAAAAGGCGGGCATATATCCCTCCGATCAATCCTGCAACACTGAGATTCCTAGATCTATGCCTTATAAATTGCACTGCATAAATTTTTCATAGAAAGCCCTATTTAATTGCTCTCAATCGAAATTTGTTTCAATTATATTAGTCCTGTGGCCTTTCTTATTCGATTTTTCGCTTCATCAATTTTTCTGTTCGCTTTCGACTCTTCTTCCTCGAAAACGGGATAAACAATTTAAGCATCTATATATTAATTCAGTGTCGACATAAAAGGCACCATGTTTAAGCTCCTAATCTTTACATGTTTTAACAGCCCCTAAACATGCTTTTCGGCAAAAAGCGACTGGCAACAGTCGGATTCGAACCGGGGTCCGTGAGTTAAGAGGCAAAAGCGCAATGAATTGAGCTAAGAAACAGATGAGCCGCGTATTTATTGGGATTTTTGTCCATTAACGTCGCATCCGTTTCTACTTTCTCCAATTCCCTCCTTTTTTCACAATTTTTTGTGCTCCATGCCTTTCTCCTGTCACTATCTATCTTGTCTCAATCTACATATTAAAAACTATTCGAATACCTATACCACCATATTTAAGCTCCTAATCTTCACATGTTTAAAGGCCTCTTAAATATACATCAAAGCGTTTTGATTCGGATGTATTTTGAAAAAGGTCAATGACCAAAAACTTGACCTTGCCAAAAAGTAAATGACCAAAAAGTTACCTATGCCGTAAATGTCAATGACTGAATACTGAATGTAAAAATGGTTCATTTTTCGGAAAGCTGCCTATGACCGAAAAGCTGTCATCTATATCTTTATATTAATTCAGTGTCGACATAAAAGGCACAATGTTTAAGCTCCTAATCTTTACATGTTTTAACAGCCCCTAAACATGCTTTTCGGCAAAAAGCGAATGGCAACAGTCGTATTCGAACCGGGGTCCGTGAGTTAAGAGGCAAAAGCGCAATGAGTTGAGCTAAGAAACAGATGAGCCGCGTATTTATCGGGATTTTTGTCCATTAACGTCGCATCCATTTCTACTTTCTCCAATTCCCTCCTTTTTTCACAATTTTTTTGTGCTCCATGCCTTTCTCCTGTCACTATCTATCTTGTCTCATTCTACATATTAAAAATTATTCGAATACCTATACCACCATATTTAAGCTCCTTATCTTCACATGTTTTAAGGCCTCTTAAATATACATCAAAGCGTTTTGATTCGGATGTATTTTGAAAAAGGTCAATGACCAAAAACTTGACCTTGCCAAAAAGTAAATGACCAAAAACTTACCTATGCCGTAAATGTCAATGACTGAATACTGAATGTAAAAATGGTTCATTTTTCGGAAAGCTGCCTATGACCGAAAAGCTGTCATCTATATCTTTATATTAATTCAGTGTCGACATAAAAGGCACAATGTTTAAGCTCCTAATCTTTACATGTTTTAACAGCCCCTAAACATGCTTTTCGGCAAAAAGCGAATGGCAACAGTCGGATTCGAACCGGGGTCCGTGAGTTAAGAGGCAAAAGCGCAATGAGTTGAGCTAAGAAACAGATGAGCCGCGTATTTATCGGGATTTTTGTCCATTAACGTCGCATCCATTTCTACTTTCTCCAATTCCCTCCTTTTTTCACAATTTTTTGTGCTCCATGCCTTTCTCCTGTCACTATCTATCTTGTCTCAATCTACATATTAAAAATTATTCGAATACCTATACCACCATAATTAAGCTCCTTATCTTCACATGTTTTAAGGCCTCTTAAATATACATCAAAGCGTTTTGATTCGGATGTATTTGAAAAAGGTCAATGACCAAAAACTTGACCTTGCCAAAAAGTAAATGACCAAAAAGTTACCTATGCCGTAAAGGTCAATGACTGAATACTGAATGTAAAAATGGTTCATTTTTCGGAAAGCTGCCTATGACCGAAAAGCTGTCATCTATATCTTTATATTAATTCAGTGTCGACATAAAAGGCACAATGTTTAAGCTCCTAATCTTTACATGTTTTAACAGCCCCTATATTGAATATAATATAATAATGATAAGAGAATTACTTGCACATCAATGGAAAAGACAAATTCAAGACAATTTAGAATAGTAATTACAATAATAATACCAATATCCGTGCTTCACTTCCCAAATGAACTAAATCAAAACAGCTCACAGTATCCTAACAGGTCTTGCAATTACAAACTTCCAGAGTTCAGTCTCAAAAAACTCTCAATCTCTTCTTTGCTGTTTGCCCTATCATTTAAAGTTTAGTCCCACTAAACCAACTGCTTCTTTTCCCTTGTGCGAATCCAAACTGCTGGAGTTCTCACAAAATCTCCAAAATCTGCCTCTGCCAAAATTTCTCTGTGTTACTTTAATTTATACTCGACCAATACGCTCTTATCTTAAGCAAACAAACCATAATCTCTTAAGAAAACAATGCAACTTACACTTGAAATTGTCATATTCTGTAGGAGGGCTTGTTTGCTATGCGAACAAACCAATATCAAACTATGCGCTGTCATTCAGCTGCTACCAACCATTGTCCAACTTTCTCCTTATCTTAAATACACGACCTTTGGACTCTTATGAAAACAAATCCACTACACTTTATCTCATATATGCACTTGACATGTAAATCAGTGTTTGCTTAGTAAACATTGAACGTTGCTCTGAAAAGTTATTATTCCTCTGTTTCCGCTATCAAATTAGCTAACTATAAATCAATCCCTGTATGAAAATCATGTGTTGAATAAATAACTAAACTCAACCCCAAAGCTAAGAGCAATTGTTATTTCCAATCTTGAAACCTTTTCATGCAATTCTCTGTAATTATACAAGCCGAAAATTCTAAAATTCCTAAAAACCCACAGTTTGACCTCCAGGGGTCAATCAGGGGTCAAGTTGATAAAAACTAACTATTGTCATGGAAACTCCTGTCACATTTGCACCTACCCGCAAATTTTCATATCCTAACTCCCATTAGAACACGAGCAATGACCGCGCACACTTTTCTTCGACCTCCTGGATGACCCCAAATGTCCAAACCTAATAACTCGCGAAGTAGTCAAAACGTCTTTGGGTAAAAATTTATAGTAAATATAGGGTGCCATCAATTTGCCTGCCAAAATTCATGACCTACGGATTAGCCGTTGCGAGTCGTTTGCAATTTGAAAATTTTTAACGAATCGTGAGTGCTGAAACCCAAAAAATCCGAGTTAATCAAAATTGACCGGGGCTGTTATTTTTTGTCACTAACTGTCTCAGATTATCATATTATTACCATTTGAAAGTCATTCGGCCGCTCAAAGAGGCCAATTTCCGATTTTTGGCACTCGGGTCGTCCCGAAGCACCAAATTCCGGTCGGAGTGTGGGATTAAAAATATCACCAATCGAAAGCCCTTGAAAAGTTACACTTACCCTCCAAAAATCATAGGGCTACTACCAATACTCCACGTGCAACTCAAATTTTACGTTCCGCAGCACGGGCGTGCGCTATTTAATAATAAATTAGTTCTCGATTTTATTCCATTGCTTGCATTTATAAATTTACAAACAAAACAAAACTCGAAAGGACATCAAAAGGTCACTAGACCTGTCAAGTGATGCCTTTTACTTCTTCTCAAAGTCTACTGATTTGGTAATTCAAGCTCTCTCAAATCAATTTTTACCCTGGTAAAACCCTTTTTTAATAAACCTTTAGAAAATGTCAAATAGAAAGACCAATTTTACAAAAAAATGCAGCTCGATAAACATTCAAGTAAAAGCATTAGCCCTAGAACCTTATTCCTTGCCAAAAAAAGGTTAAGAAAAAATCTGTTATCTATAATAAATGAGTCTCTAAAACAATGTAGAAAGTTTGTTAAATCCTGTGCATTAAATGAGCCGAGTTTTTGAACAATACTTTCATCCATTTTAGTTAAAACATTATATACGCGTCTTAATCTATTTATGGCTGAGTAGCTATTAAGTGGCTGAGCAGCTCTTAGAGCCTTACGGCTTACTAGTCTCTTAAGTTCCAAAACTGTTTTGAGGAGAGACAGTTTCATGGCGTAAAGGGCGGGGCTTAATCAACAGCCCCCCCCCCCGCCGTCAGTCACCACCACCCCCCCCCCCCCCATTAAACACACTCCCCCTGTCCATCCTTCTTTACCTGCCAATTTGATTTGGACCCCTCTCTCGTCCAGCCCTCTCGTTAGTCGGTTGTTTAACAGCGTTGACTGCTCAAAATAGTCTTCTAGTCTTTCATCGTCCTCTTTGTTTAAACAACAGACTCCTCGCAAGAAGAAGACGCGTCACAGCAGCAACCCTCCAGTTGAGAACCATGTGGGATGGATCATGGACAACCAAGAACACATCCCACCGCCCTCGAGTCGTAACAGGAACAACTCGTGTGGATCCAGTGTAGCAGATGGTAGCGCAACTACCGCACCCGGAACCTCTCTTGGCAACAGTTACACTGGATCGTCGCCAGCGGCCACCGCTGCCTTCAACATGGGTCCAGCGCATCCTTCCCAAGAGCTACTGAAAGAGAATGGTTTTGTGCAGCAGGTGTATTACAAATACAGGCGGCGATGCTTAAAAGGTATGAATCTAGAATTTTCGATTTGATAATTTAGACTTTGGTGTGTAGGTACTTTCTGCCGATATTCATTCGACCCCTGGAAGAAGAAAATATAGTTTTTGTCATTTTCTCATCTGGTAGAGCATATCCATGCGATAAAATAGCAGTTTTGTAAATTCCATAACGTAAATCCTCCGCAATGGTTAGCATCCTTAACATTGACTCATCGTTTCATGAATTATTTTAGCATGTTCTGATAATTGTTTAGAGCGTAAGTCTTTGGGCAATGGGCAGTCACAGGAGATGAACACTCTCTACAGATTCTGGTCTTTCTTTCTGCGGGAACATTTCAACCGCAACATGTACACGGAGTTCAAGACACTCGCCAGAGAGGACGCCAAAGACGGATTCAGGTCAATAAATTGTATTGCTCACTGGGGAAATCAAATCAAGATCATTTATTAATAGCCGCGAAGCGATAGCTGAGGCTATTATTGACCTTCTCTTGGTTTTTTTTTATTTATTTCGTCGTCAAGAATTTTGTTACGACCATATGACGTCACAATCACTTCAAATCTGCTTTTTCATTCGTTCATGCAATTTCAACTGAAATGCGTGCGTGGCGTCATTTTTCACTCTTAGTGGAGCTAATTTTTTTGTTCATTCGCGTGATTAAATTTTTGGTCACACGTTACTTACCTCACTCTGAAATTGACTTTGCTTTAATTCAAAGAGATAAGGTCAAATGAGTGCTTGTCACTCTAATTGAAGGTTATTTAAGAGCAGCAAATAGACACTGCGATAAGTTATACAGATTCATAAATCAAAATTTAACATCTCAGCCCTTGATGAAAAGAATAAGTTTCTTTTTTTTTGGTCTGTCTTTTTTTTACCTTCTTTTTGAGTCTCAGATCTATGAAGCTATTGCGGCTATTTTCTGGCAATTTGCCAGCTATGGTTTAACAGCAAAATTTATTAATAGCCGCCGTCAGCCTCTCAAACAGCTATTATTTAGCCGCTCTGCTTTTTTACGACTCGAAAAAGAGTATTGGTTTTCTTTCGGTCTTTTCATAGCTGCGAAGCTGTATAGGCTGAGCGAAACTATAATGAGGTTCTCTTGGGTTTTTTTGGTTTCGTCGTCTGACGCTCTTTTATTGTTTTACATTTGTTCACACAGCAAAGCTGAAAAAGTCAAATTTTCTCAATGACTTCCTCTCACTAACGGCATTTGCGCGCGTGGCGTCATTTCTCCCTCGCTTTAGCAAAAGTTTTTAGGTTATTTGCGTGATTAGATTTTGATCATACGTGACTTACCTCACTCAATAAAATGACTTTTGCACTTTAAAACTTAGGTTTAGTTTGAATTTGTTTAGGGTCAAAGGAACTCATTTGTGCAGTAAAGGTCCCTAATAAAAGGCTTCTGCGGAATGAATTTTAACAAGCTTTGTTAATTTATCGCTGAACGTTTTTTACCTAGTTTTTTGAGTGGCGTCGATTTTTTTTTTCAAATTAGATCTGTATCTGTTTCTATCTCTATTATATGGCACGCAGGTCTATTCTTTCGCAGCTATTCCGGCAATCTGCCGGCTATGTTTTTTACAAGAAGTAATTTTGTCCGCGGCATTTTGACCTAAAAGCGAAAGTGAGAAAAGCTGTCTTGGTGAATAGACGTTCGCTAAGCGAGAGAAGTTTTTTGATCATGCGCTGCGTTGTGACTGAATTTCGTACTTTGAAAAATGTTCTTGAGAGAACGGCGCATATAGGTAACCGTTTTCAGCCGTTTTGTTGTCCATTTGGCTCATTTATTAAACTTTTATTTTTTAATTGCTCTCAAACGAAGTTTGTAGCAATTATATTAGTCCTGTCGGTCTTTTTTATGCGATTTTTTGCTCGACCAATTTTTCGTTTGGCCTTTTTTGACTTTTTGTCCTCAAAAACGGGATAAATAGGCAGCGCCCAGCGGGCATTAAGTGCTCTTAGAGCCGTTCAGCTGTTTCAGCTTAAACTGTTTTGGAGACTTATACTTATGGTGTGAAGGGGGTTCTTAGAGGTTGAAGACACCCCCACTGTTGACCCCCCCCCCCCCGCTATTGCCCCCACGCCCCCCCCCCACCGCGCTGTTGCCCCCCACCACCCCAGTGTCCCCCCAATCAGCCCCTGGTGCAGTTTTTTAGAAATTTGTCATATTTTAGGTTTCTCTAGCTTCGAGGGCCACGGAACCTCCTCTTAATAATGTATTACTGCATAGTTTATAGATGTAATTGAATGTTCTTCAAGATTTTAATATCACGCATTTGTGCAATTTTTTGAAATATTTGCATTTTTTCATGTTTTTCAATTTTTTTTTGGCAACAGAGGCCCTGGGACCTCCTACAAGGTTTGATAATAAGCTGCTGCGTAGTTTGTAGAGTTAATGGGTTGGTGTTCAACATTTTTTATGACTCCAGTTTTAGTAATTTTTTGGGATAAAATTTCAACTTCTCAAATTTTCGGAAATTTTATCTTACTGGTGTATGGATCCTTATGAGCTTGTGAAACTATTTCAGGCTTGAAACAGGGTTATCGAATAGTCTCTTGAGACAATGATTTGGTTCTTAAGATATTAATGTCTTGAATTTTGGCAAGATTTTGTTAAAATATGCAATTTTTTCCAAAATTTTTCAATATTAGTCCTTTTCTGAGTTTAACGACCTGTAACCGGCCAACAAAAGTATTGAAGTATCAGAGATGGGTTACTAATTGGTTTAGACAATTTTGCGAAGTTGATAACTTAACTTTTTTTAATTTTGCTTTTCAGTTTTTTATATGATTTATTTATTAACAAGGTTAGAAAACTAGAAGTTGCAGTGTCGAATCCAATCATGGAAGATAGTCTTTTCTCTTTCTCTCTCTCTCTCTCTTTCGGTTAGGGTTAAGTGGCTAGCTTAATCCCCCTCCCGTGGCTAGCTACTGACGAACAACCGCTTGCTAAAAGCGCAAATTTATACTTTTTTTGCAATTTTTTTCAAGCTTTTTGAAAATTTATGATTTTTTTTGTTTTTATCATTCCTAGGTGTGGAAGAACCTCTTCTAGGGTTTTATATTAGGTTACTGCATAGTTTTTAGTGGTAATGGAATGGTTTCAACATTTCAACATCACAAATTTTGCCGATTTTTTGACAAAAACGTGAATTTTTTTTATCTTTTCCCCCCTTATTCAGGTGTTTCCAGACCCAGGGGCCAGAATAAATCCTAAGGGGTTTGATATTAAGTTACTGACAATTTTTTAATGGCCTGGAATAGTTTTTGAACTTTTTAATGTGACAAATTTTAGCAATTTTTTGATAAAATTTAGTTTTTCAATTTTTTTTTTGAAATTTTTGTCGTTTTTTAAATTTTTTCAGCCTTAAGAGCCAAGAAACCTCCTCTAGGGTTCGAAAACATGTTACTGAATAATTTTTAGATTAAATGGAATGTCTTGCAAGTTTTATAACATCACGAATTTTGTCTTTATTCAGATTTTTTGAGCATCAGGGGTCAAAAAACCTCCGTTAGAGTTTGATAATAATTAACTGGAAAATTTTTTGTTGGTCATCGATTAAATTTCAACTTTAAATATCACAAATTTTAGCAATTCTGTTTTTTATAAAACTTGGCAATTTTTGTAAAGTTTTTTTGAAATTTGTCATATTTTAGGTTTCTCTAGCTTCGAGGGCCACGGAACCTCCTCTTAATAATGTATTACTGCATAGTTTATAGATGTAATTGAATGTTCTTCAAGATTTTAATATCACGCTTTTGTGCAATTTTTTGAAATATTTGAATTTTTTCATGTTTTTGAATTTTTTTTTTGGCAACAGAGGCCCTGAGACCTCCTACAAGGTTTGATATTAGCTTCGAGGGCCACGGAACCTCCTCTTAATAATGTATTACTGCATAGTTTATAGATGTAATTGAATGTTCTTCAAGATTTTAATATCACGCATTTGTGCAATTTTTTGAAATATTTGCATTTTTTCATGTTTTTGAATTTTTTTTGGCAACAGAGGCCCTGGGACCTCCTACAAGGTTTGATAATAAGCTGCTGCGTAGTTTGTAGATTTAATGGGTGGGTGATCAACCTTTTTTATGACTCCAGTTTTAGTAATTTTCTGATAAAATTCAAACTTCTCAAATTTTCGGAAAATTTATCTTCCTGGTGTATGGATCTTTGAGCTTGTGAAACTATTTCAGGCTTGAAACAGGGATATCGAATAGTCTCTTGAGACAATGATTTGGTTCTTAAAATATTAGTGTCTTAAATTTTAGCAAGATTTTGTTAAAATTTGCAATTTTTTCCAAAATTTTTCGATATTAGTCCTTTTCTGAGTTTAACGACCATAACCGGACAACAAAACTTTTGAAGTCTCAGAGATGGGTTACTAAATGGTTTTGAAATTTTTTTAATGCTAAGTTGATAACTTAACTTTTTTTTTAATTTTGCTTTTCAGTTTTTTATATGATTTATTTATTAACAAAGTTAGAAAACTAGAAGTTGCAGTGTCGAATCCAATCATGGAAGATAGTCATGTCTCTTTCTCTCTCTTTCGGTTAGGGTTCATTTCCTTCTCTTTCTCGTTCTCGTTTTGTCTCTCTCTCTATCTCTCACTCTTTGTTGATGCGGCACTTCATAAATGATCTAACAGGCAATTTTTAGGAAACCATTGTTAATTGCTCTCAAAAGCCATTTGTAGCAAATATATTAATGCTGTTGATCTTTTATGCAATTTTTCGCTTGGCTGATTTTTCATCTGACCCATATGGTTTTCGTCTTCAGAAATGGGATAATGAGGTAGTGCCCTGAGGTCACTAAACCATGGCTAGCTGTTGACAAATCCAACCGCTCGCCGGTCATTTGAGAGCAATTCGCCCGACATTAGTCGATTGTTTTGGTTTTTTTGTAGAAATTGTTTTTGATTGATGCTGCATTAATGTAAAGCTTTATAAAATTGATACCACAAAATTTTGAAAATGTCACGCATTTAGATTATCTTTATCTTTTTTAACCATTTTGCCTATTTTAAGCATTTCTAACGTTTTTTGTATTTTTCTTGATTTTGAACCTTTCCGGAGTTGTGTGGTTGAAACTAGTTGTTGTAGCAGTTTTGGTGGTCGTTCGTTATGATTGATACTGTTTTAATTTTTGCGGAAAATTAAATAAATTTGAGCAAATTTTTGCCGATTTGTTTATGCTTTTTGACTTTCTGACCTTACGCTTCCGGCTCAAATTTCTCAGTTAATTCTAAGTTAAGCGTTACTTATTAGACGTTGCTACTACGAACTGACACAAATCTAGTCATGGCTCTTGTCTGAAAGATAAATTTTTTAACTTGTTATTTTTCATCAGTTTTTGTTCTTAGCAGTTGTATAAATTCTTTGCCCAATAATGGTTGGGAAGAATTGTGAAAGCTGAACAAGGCACATATCACTTATTAAGTTAAACAAATTTGTATTTTTTTTGTTTTTTTTTGCTCTCCTTTAATTGTTGTTTATTATTGTCAAATTTTGTTGATGTACTGACCAATGTAATTAACATTTTCTCAAATTGATGGTTCCAAAATTGCATTTAGTGTTTGCAGAGAGTTTTTAGAGAATTTTATTTGAAGGTCTTGTCCGTCATCTCCTTTCAGTTTCGAGTTTCTTTTCATGAGTCAATTTTGCCGGGTTGGCTGTCCGTTGTTAGTACTTTGATGCATACTATCTGTATAACAGGTTACTTTACCAATAGTTTTTTTCTTGTGTTGCCACTAAAGTTAAAATTTAACAGGTTGTATCAGTTTTTGTCAGATAATTTTTTTCTGGTTTTCCTGTTTCAAAATGCTTAGGATAATAATGTGGGATTTGCATTTGACCAGTGAGGATGGTAACTTTCTACTTCGAGTCGATTCCGGAATTCTTCCGGCTATGTTTTTAATTCGCTTTACCTTTTGATCACGTTTTTCATTTTACATAAGTCACGACTTTCACGTTCAATTTCTGACTTACCTCACTCACTGTTTCAACTGAATGGTTTTTTAAAGTCATGTACTCAATGAATTACGCAAGATAGTGAATGCAGTCAAGGTCAAAAGTGCAAATTCAAAAGAGACGGGATAAACCGATAAAGCCCGGTCATTAAGTCATTGAAAATTATATTATCAAAGTTCATTAGAGTGTTTGCTAGCTGACATTGGTATTAAGCTTATTAGCTTTGTTTAGAAGCTGAATTAAGTATAGTTTTACAATCCAACTGAAACTGTCCGCCGAATTAGAACTTTTTGACACTGAAAAAAATAGACACAAATTCGGTCAATTTCTTTTTTTTTCTGTTTCAATCCCGATGTGCATCAACGGCGGCTATTTTCCGGCAATCTGCCGGTTATGTTTCATATTGCGCATCAAGTTCACTGTATAGCTATATGATTCTCATACCCTTTGTGGAGTTTTCGTTCAAGATCTTTCCTCATAGCAGCAAAGTGATATTTAAGTGGAGCTATATTGCGGTGGTTTTAGTTTTTCATGTATCAAAGAGGAATATTGGTTATAGTCACCTTAAAGCCCTTTTTTAGGATTTTGGTCCTATTGATTTATCGCAGTTTTGGGCTGAGCGTTTTATTGACGATAGTTCTCGATCTGTCCACTATAAGGGCCCGATCTGCTCTCAATGTCTCGTCAAGTTAAATACCAGTTACCCTTTGCACTGGTAAAGACTCGAACTTTACTCTTAGTGAGTTGATGGGCAACTCTTTCAGAGCTTTACTTGTTTCTAAGGGCACATTTCACCGAAGCTGCAATGAGGACTTAAATTCATGGCATTGTGTAAAGGGGCCATTGTGGTAGGTAAAGGCCTTTCCCCCTTTGAATTTGTCCAATTCTGCCGCTTTTTCAACGCTTTGCGTGAAATTTTTTGGAGTGTTATAGGCTAGTTTTATTCGAGCATTCTACTCAATTTGCTTCTAAACAGCAGTTGCTCACTGAAACAACTTATATATATTTTTACTGTGTATACTATGTTTTTTTTACCTCATTGAACAAAATTTTGCTTTACGTTAACTAGTTAATCATGTTCAACGTTTTGCGTGAAATCTTCTTGACTTCTATAAGCTAGTTTCTCATTCTGCTTAAACTGATTTTAAGCAGCATTTGCTCAGAAAATTCAGCTAGAATCAACAGTGCCGATCGCGAAAACCAAATCAAAAATAGAAACGGGACAAACCCTTAAAGCCCAATTTTGAATGCCCGCTACTTGAACTTCGTTCTCCTAACTCTTAGTTTCCAGGTCTAATGCTAATTGCTAATGAAACTAATCCTTGTATCCACGCATTCGTAAACAAGAGTGTGCCTAAATAAGACTCCAATCGAAAGAGTGCGCACTTATTAATTGCTCTCAAACGAAGTTTGTTGCAATTATATTAGTATGCAATTATATTAGAATCTTGTATGCGATACAAAGAAACTGTTACTTATGGTGTGAAGGGTGGTTCTTAGAGGTTGACCACCCCCCCCCCCCCCCCCCCACAATCCCCCCCCCCCAGTTTCCACCCCTGCACATTATTTAGGCCGTAAGGGCCCCGTGTAGCCAAAGACCCCCTCCCACCGACCCCCCCCCCCCCCACTGTTGACGTTTTTTAAACAATACCTTTTGTTTATTTGATCTCGAACGAAGTTTGAAGCACCTACTGTAAACATGGTCTTTTTTATGCAACATTAAGCTTGACCATTTTTACGATGTTTTTCTAGAATATTCTTTGGCTTCTTGATTGACTCGCTCCCACTTTAGTTCATTTTGGAGTGATCTAAGTGATCTCTCGTTCCCTAATAAAGTGAGTGGTAAAATCGATTGTGAGCTAAAGTGGTGAAAATTGGTCCAGATACCAGACTGCCGGCCTAGATATCAGTTTGTTGTTCGTTCGAGAGCAATTCATCTGACGTTAGTCGGTGTATGTTTGTTTAATTGCTCTTGAACGATTTTTGAAGCAATTATTGAAAACGTATGCGTGTTTTCTATGCAAGGGTTTTGCTTTACTGTTTCTACTTTTATTCGATGGTTCAATTCTGCAGTTCAATTTTTCTCATTTCGAAATAAAGTTTGCTGCTAAAACTTGCTCGAACCAAATTTGATGCAATTATTGTAAACCTGTTGGTCTTTTTTGCAAAATTTTTGCTTGACCTTTTGCGCTTTTGTTCTAGAACATTCTGTGACTTTTGAGGTGACTTTTTTGCGCTTCACTTCTTCATTTTGAGTGATTTCAATCGTTCTCATTCTGAAATGAATTTTTTTGCTAATATAAGTGACTTTTTGCGGTTGAGTAACAACGCATTTGTGGCTTAGTGGTTAAAATGTCTGACTGCCATTTGCGAGGTCGCGTGAGCGAACCCCTACCAGGTCCAAGTTTTTGCCCCCAATATTTTCTAAGGTATACCCCTAAATTAAATTGCCCCCCACCTGTCGTTCGGTTAGTCGGTTATGTTTAATAGCTGCTGTCAGCTACCCAAACATCTACTGTTTAGGCGGTAAATTTTATTCTTTGCCTAAATTTTTGTTCTGTTGATGTCATTTTCAACTTTTGGCTTCTGATTTACTTCAATCAGTTCTTCATTAAACTGAGCCTATGACTCGCTCACTAGTGTCATTGTCAGAAGTCTGAGATAAAAAAAAACAGGATAAAGGCTAACTTTCGGGCATAAAGTCAGTGCAATAAGTTATAAGAATTCATTAGAGGAGCTTCGATTTGGCATTGATTATTAGCTAAATGTCCTTTGATTCAGAAGCAGCATGTAGTATAATTGCGGGATCTGTTATAACTGCACACCTGATTATAACAGTTTTTGACTCAGTGACAAAAGAATGTCAATCTTTTTCGTTTGCTTCTTGTTTACCTGTCGGTAAGCAAGTCAATAGTTGCTATTTTCTGGCAATCTGCCAGCTATCTGTTTGAATGGAGACAGTGAATCTCCAACTTCAATAAAGAAATCCTTTTTCTTTTCTGCAACTGTTTAACGGTTTCAAAAGCCCTTGAGGATTTAATTCTTGTCTTGACACTTGTAAATTTTTGGTATTCAATGATTTAAGCTGATTGTTAAAAGTTATTACTAAATATGCCGGCAATTTTGATTTTTGCGTCGTATCTTGTTTTTCTTGATTATTTTTTAATATCAATTGTGTAACAATAGGAACTTTTTCTGTACCTTTTTTCACAACTTTTTTTTGCTGAATAAAACTTATATTTTAATTTCATTATTTAAACAACAGCTGAAATTTTTAAAGAGTTTATAGTGGGGATGAATTCCTGAGATATCGAAAAGACCACCCACTTTGTTTATAACTTCAGATTTAGATCCCCACCCCTAATACCTGAAAACTTGAAATGAATTTTTGTTTTCAGTCAGACATTGGTTAAATTTTCAATTGAGATTTACTGTGAAGTTGAAACATTTTGTGAATTATGAAAGTTTAGTTCTTAGTTGGACTTATTTTCGAGGGGTTTTGGTTTGATGTTTTGCAGTTTTCTGGGTACGGAAGTGATACCAACGCTAAAAGTTTTGTCGGATCTTTGCCGTTTTTGCCACCCAAGCTTAGTGTAGAGGCATATTATTTGCAACCCTTAGAGGCATTGCCATGTTTTTACCTAAGAATTTACTATGTAATAACACGTGCTCTGTAACTTGGGGGGGGGGGGCAACGGAGAAGATCTCGTAACATTCCTCATTAAAGCGGAAGAAAAATATTTCAGTCAGCTTTCAAAAAATTTGTGACTAAAAAGACCATTTTTGTGGCGGCAGTGTTTTAGTCCCGCTTTAATAAATGAGGAATGTTACAAAGACAAAACGCGCGTTTATTAAAGCGGGAAGAGAATTATTGTCGCCACAAAAATGTTTTTATTCTCCTTAAATTTTTTGTTCTGTTTAATTTTTTTCGAATAGTCAGCTGTTTCAATTTGAACGAAAGCTAGAGAGCTCAATCACATCGGGTAATGTTTTGTTTAGGCAAACAACGTGCCCTCGCTTCAATTCTTTATGCTCTGTATTTCTAAATTGTAGATTATGAATTTTTGCTGCAGTGATATATCGAAACTGACATTTGTGGTTAGGTACGGCTTGGAGTGTCTGTTCCGATTCTATAGCTACGGAATTGAGAAGAAGTTCAGACAGGAGTTGTTTGATGACTTCCAGCTGTTCACGATTGAGGACTACAAAGTGGGACAGCTGTATGGGTTGGAGAAGTTCTGGGCTTTCCTGAAGTACTCGAGGAAGCAGAATAACCTAACTATTGATCCACAGCTACAGGAAGCGCTTGCCAGATACAAGAGTCTAGAGGACTTCAGAGTGGACGTGAGTTGCGTGTTAAACCGAGATATCATTTCAGATAAAACTTATCTGGGAAGTAGTTTTGTGTTACTCTTGTATAATATTTTTCATCTTGAAATTCTTACTCCCATCTGAAATTGCAATAAAGAGGCAGTATATTGTCGCTTATTAATTGTACTTCATAATTTAAAAATTCCCTTCTTCAGAAGTGTGCACAGTTTTTTGGTTCATTGTTTGATCGCTTTAGCCCACGAGTTACCCCCAGTCGGCTCAAATCAAAGGTACCCTCCCTGCCATTGCACGTGTCCGTACCCAATCCAGTTGTGCGAATGGTAAGTCAGCTGATATCAGGCCTTGTGCAATGCCTGAGTTGATACATAACTCATTTTCATTGAAGAGAAAACTAGAAGTCGATTCGTTATGAATCAAGATTATTGTAACTCAATTTAACTGACAAAGTTTTTCATTTCATTTGGTGGCATCAGGCCTGTTTTGGATGAGACTTATCTTTAAACGAAAATCTTTGTTCCACATTTTTGAGTGACAAACTTGATTCGTATTGCCAGCGCTGCGATGCAGCAAATTCTTTGAACTGTCGGGAGCACAAAAGTAGCCAATTTGATTTTGAGGATACTTCACTTTTTAAACGTTTTGAAATTCACTATGGCTCAATTAAGGATTACGGCACTACTAAAATGCTCTTGAAACCGCCAACATATGAGAGGCAGCCAGTAAGATAGTGTATGACTCATTTTTACCCTTATTTATTTCAACCCTTTATTTTGGCGCGATTTTGTTTCAGATGGAAATTACAAGCAGTATATCGTGGGAAGTTCAGTTTCAGAGGACGATGCTAAGGAACTGTCCGTGGGGCTGATGGGTAACAGCACCTCTCTCGACTCAGAAGTAGGGAGTCAGTCGGAATTGGAAGCGAGTTCCTCAATTGAGAACAAGGAAAATAGTGGAAAAACGAAAGAAGTTCCAGTGGGTGTTAAAGCGTAGTCATTCCCATGGCTATTTGTTTTTTTAACGAATTGTGTCATTTTGTTTACAAGACAATGATGTCAACTGACAGAAAAAAAACTGAAAAAAATAAGTGATAGTGATCCGGGCGACGAGTGTGCTGGTTAAACTGAGTGAGAACCAGATGTAGCAATTTTAGTTCAAAGCCGGAGTTCGAAGCACGCGCTCTCATTTTTTGAAGCCGCTTTTTGTAACGAGGTATGTGCTGATAAGGTTCTTTCATTTGGCTGAAATGACTTGGTGTCATTATGGCTGTGCTTATAATTAAAACTGTAAAACTTTAGTTGGATTTTAGCTTTGAAAATAAACAAACAGTAGAGGAACTATGGAGCAATCAAGTGATCTGTAATGCTTCCTGTCATGTCCTGCATTTCAGTACTGTACAGTATAATCTAGTACTGAACAGTACTGTAGTGTATCGTATTTTATGTACTGCATTGTACTGTACCGTGCTGGGATCATAGCGCTACTTGTACTTTATTTTATGTTGGCAAAACTTTATGTTTATGCAGAAGTAATTATTGTTAGATACACATTAAAACATTAAAATAAATAAAGAAGTTAAACTCTATCCCCCTGTATTTATGTATGGTTACTGCTATTATTATTCTTACTTTTTCGACAACTGGAACTGTTTCCTGCCTTTTCCCGCAAAATTAAGTCAACGGATCAAATACAGTTCCCAATTTTGGTTTAAGTGAAGATAAAAAGTGGGAGAATTTAGTTTCTCGTAGCTTCTCGGAATTATTTGAAGTGTGACCGTTTTGGAAATAGTTTCTTGCAATCCTAGTGTTATTAATACAATCCATCATCCATCCATCCAGCCCATCTTACCAATTCTGTTGAAGATGCTTTGCTTTGTTCTGTGTGATAACGAAGAGTAGAAGAGAGGGAGTAGTAAAATGTAAACTTTGTGTTCATATTGTGCTCTAGATTGAGATATTTGTGACTATTGCTGTTATTACTTCCATGTGATTGCTACAATTCCCCCAATGGAACAATAAAAACTAGTTTTTGAAATGATTTGTGACAAACAAGGGCAAAATATTCTATTTTAGGTTTTTTGACCGCAACTACATTTATCTTAATGTTGTATCATGGGTGCGTTTAATTAACATTTTGCATCTTAGTCTTTTCAATTCCTACGTTGATCTGAAAACTGTTTTGCAGACATAAATTCGCCCCCACCCACGTTACCGTTCCCCCCCCCCCCCCCCCCCCACACACACACACACACCGACCGCTCACCCCTTCAATTTGGCTTAAGCTAGCCTCCCTAAACCGTAGCCAACTACTGACGACGCCAACCGAACGCCAGTCCTTTGAGATCAATTCGCCCGACGTTATTCGGTTTTCTGTTAGAATTTTAAGCCGGTAATTTTTTTGGGACAGTTGTCTACTAAAAAATCTAAAGTACCGAAATTGATTTTATTGTAAATTCTAGTAGTGGTTTATAATAAGCTCTGATACCACCATTTCAAGCTCACTCAAGCAATTTTTCTCCCTCCTATTCTAGATCTATTCTTCAATCAATGAAGTAGCGTGCTCAATACTCATACATGAAATTTATTAAAAGCGAAGTAGAGCTAGGCGTATGACTTTTGCATGGAAATAAATTTGAAGCTAAGAAACTCTAAATCGAGAATGAATCAGGGTTTCTAACATGGTTTGGAAATGAGAGTGGAAAGGATAAAAGTGAGCAAAAATTGTTTGTCTAAATCTATGTAGTTTGCTTGATTCCTAAAGGTTGCATAATTTAACTGACTATCATTCGGCCTTGTTTTTAAAAGTGACAAAATTTTTCATTTTTTCTTAAACGTTTCTCGAAATTGGATGCGATATAATTTGGTGTTTTATTAATAGTCGCTGTCAGCCTCTCAACGGCTATTATTTAGGCGCTCCTTTTTTGAAAATTCGATTTACCTTTTGATCTCGTTTTTCGTTTTACATAAGCCACGATTTTCACGTTTGACGTTGACTTACTTCACTCACCGTTTCAACTGAATGGATTTTAAATTCTTCACGCATTCAATTACGCAATGTGATGTATACTATCAACGTCAAAAGGTCAAAATCAAAAGAGAAGGGATAAACCGATAGCCGGGTCATTAAGTCATTGAGAATTAGGGTTCCAAAGTTCATTAGTTTCTGCTAGGTGACATTGATATTTAGCTTATTAGCCTTCAGTTTAGAAGCTGAATTAAGTATTTGAAAATTGAACTGAAACTGCACTCGAAAGTAGAACGCTTTTTGATATTTAGAGAAAAATTTCTATCTGTTTTTCTTTTTCTGTTTCAATCTCGATGTGCATCAAGCGCAAGCGCATCAACATTGGCTATTTTCCGGCAATCTGTTGGCTATGTTTTATATAATTTCTTTTTATAACTCGCCCGTGAACAATTTTTTAATTTTCTCATTTTGTTATCTACAACTGTTATCTGCCACAAAATTAATTGGAAAAATTTATTGTTTTGAAGACTTCGCTTCGAAAGAGTCCCAAAAAAATGGTTTGAATCCAAGCTGACAAAAATCATGGATATAAAATTTTATGAGATGAAGGTTGTTAAAAAATATTAGTTAACAGAGGGTTGACAACGCTTTGTGAATTGTTTTTGTCAATAATTGGATACTCCCCCCTTTGGATAATTTTCTAGGAAAATGAAAGGTTACATTTTGGAATAAATAGTAAACTTAATTTCTTGCGAAGCGTTTACTAATGCAAAATACACGAAGAATCAATACTTTCTTCCTCGCTACTCACAATTTAAACCCCTTTTCTATGATACTGTTATCTTTTTGTCACCGGCTGACTCGAAAGTTTTCCGTATACAGGCTGCTTTTTAAAAGATTTGTAGGAATAACTTCAGTCTATACCGTTCTCAGACACGAGTAAATTCGATTGAATTTTAATCAGGACAATAACACGCCTAATTTTCGTTATATTCCCTTCACTAGTTTCTGCTCGTCATTCTTATTTTTCAATGTAATTGTGATGCATTCTAGGTAATTTTGTTAAACGAGAGCAAGTTTTTCCGAACAACTTCAGCATTTTGCATTCAGATTAATTCTAATAGTTCTTCTATTTGGACAAATAGAAAAGTTTAACCCGATTTTCACCCCAAAACGTAGAGCAATTAACACTAGGAGGAGCTAAAATCTGGTAGCATCAAAGCTCGAGAATATTAAGCCTTTAACATTACCGCGCTGCATTGCATCATAAACACTGGTAATTTCAACAAAAGGAGCTAAAAATACGTACATATTTTAGCAAAACACTCATTAGGTTTCAAAAATATGCTTTTGAGGTAAAGTTATTGAATTCGTTAAATTGGTAGTAGCTCAATGCTAAATACGTTGTAGTCTTTCAATTACTTGGCAACTCTTTGGTAACCAGAAGAGAATTTAGGTAGCTGAATCTCAGAAAAGGAGATTGCATTGAAAAGCAAATGTCAAACTGCAATGTGCAAACTGAGCACCATGATGTTTGGGGCGCAAATTTCAACTCCCTTAACTCCAGAGCATACAGTTTTAAAAAATTGAAAAGCAAATTATAAAAGCATTAAAATGCCTAGAGAAACATGTAAAGTTATTAATAGCCGCGAAGCGATAGCGGCTATTATTGGTGACATAATGGTTTTTTTACCATTCCCAGAAGTTGAATTGTATTGGTGCGCTGTTTTTTTTAAAGATGCGTTCACACATTTTTAAATGACTTTGATCTTTCAAAACGGCATAAACAGGTAAAGCCCAGCGGGCTCTAAGTTTTATTAGAGGCCCAAAGTAGGCTTTAGTAGTCCTTCAAGTGCTTATAGTGGTGCAGCTGCTAGGATGGCCTTAATTTAAGGTTAAAAGGACATTTGGGCTCAAAATGGTGCCATTTTTTCATGTTTTTTCTGATTTTTTGTTTTGATTAGTCTTAGGTTGAAGTTTTTAAAAGTTGATGTAGGCCTTTTGCGAGACAAAATTGCTTGTTTTGACCATTTTATGAGCTATATGTTTTGGTACTACAAAAACAAACACGCAAAATGATACTAACTTTTGCAAATTTTTCAGGTTTTTTGAAAATTTTTGTCAATTTTTTGAGTTTCTTTAGCCCTAGGTGACAAGAAACCTCCTCTAGGGTTTGATAAAGGGTTTGATGATAAGATTACTGCATAGTTTCTAGTGGTAATGGTTTTTAGTTGCCATGGAATAGGTTTCAACTTTTGAATATCAAAAATTTTCTCAATTTTTGACAAAATTCGTATTTTTCATGTTTTTGAAAAATTTCGTCATTTTTCCAGTTTTTCCAGCTTCAGGGACCAGGTGATCTCCTTTGAGATTTTTTAATAGGGCACTGCATAATTTCTAGTGACAATGGAATGGTTTTTAACATTTTAATGTCTCGAAGTTTAGCAATTCTTTGATAAAATCTGCAACTTTTTAAGGCTTCCTAAAGTTTTTGTCAGTTTCTGATAATCGTACATTCTTAAGTGCGAGAAAAAATATTCCACGTTCTGATAAAAAGTTACTGCATGGTTTTTAGTTTCAACAATTTAACTTTTCTGATTGGTTTTTTGATAAAATTTGCAAATTTTTTCAAGTATTTTCAAAGCATTTGTTTTCTTTTTTTCTGCCTCAGTAGCCAGGTAACCTCATCCAGGGTTTGATAGTATGTTAATTAGTATTTAATAGGGGTTGTCGTACTTTATTATTTTGCTGTGATGATTTGCGGTGCGAGATTGCAAAGAGAATATTATTTGACTATTCGCGGCGCGAGATCTACTTTCACTTTTGTTTCGCTTACTTACAGAGCGGGAAATTAAGAGAAGGTTTTGCAAACTGAATTGAGTTGCAGAAAATCAGAACTATGAAATTAATAAACTAAAACCACTCGAGCACAAAGTGAATGCGTGATCAGACATGTCTGATCACGAAGCGGGAAACTAACCAGACAGTTGAAACAAGATCATAAGATTAAGATTAAGATAATGAACTAAATTAAGAGCATCATATAAATTTTACTGCATCAATGAAATTGGGAAATAAATAATTGTTCGGGTATCACATACCCTTTGCAGCAAGAGAAAATTGTAGAATACAATTTTCAAAATTTATATAACAATATTTACAATTTAATAAAAGGTCCCCGGTTAAATAGATAATATCAATATATTTACTGGTTATCATAGCTAAAAATACGATGATTAATACAATATATGATGTTTTTCTTTTTTGCAGTTTTCGAGCATTACAAATTCCAATCTTCATTGTCAGAATCTTGTTTCTCTGCCTCGAGAGCTGTCATCGTCCGAACCAGCGTTGGGTGTCCACATATAGCAGAGGCGTGTTTCGGGTAGCGGGAGGCGAGACAGAACCGATACGGGGTGACACATTTTGTTCCTCGGGCTGATTGTCCACAATTTGCTGTACCGATTCGACAATGGTGTCAGGTGGTGCAAAATTTTCAACATCGCCCGCTCGGCGGGGTCGTTTCGGTGGAGGCAAGATATCAGAATCTGGTGGAGAAGTCTCGAAGCCATAATATGATGGGCTTCGACGAGGACGGTCTGAAGTACGCGTAGAAGATGATGTTGTGGCCGCGTGAGTAGATGTAGTTGTGGTTGGTTCGCTAGTCGAGAGTGGAGGTTGTTGATTGCGTATCGCAGAGAAGTTTGGTAATTTTGGAATGCGTCACCGCATCGCGCGTGAGATATTCGATCTTTGCGATGAAACCCCGCTGCCCGGTTCTCTCTTCCTGTGCTTCATTTTCTTGTCACCCTTTTGCTTTCGGGTGAACTCTTTGATATGGCTGTGAATCAGCTCTTCCACGACTTTTTCTCCAGAACGGGGTCCGCGTCTATCCGCATAAACTTTCAGTGGAGTTTGCCTCTCCAACTTTGTGCCAAATTTCGCAATATCGCTATTGCGAACTGTCACTACTTGCTTGCCCGGTTCTTTTATGGTCGACGTGGTGGGGCTCACTTTGAGAATTTGCGACCCAGGGGCAAGGACCTCGTATAAACCCTCCAAGTTCTTTTTTGAGCGTCGCTTGCCATGGACCTTTCTCGCAAGATTCAGTTCGGCCGCACGCTCTTTCAGGGGAATGGGGCGGATCGCCGTGGTCTTGAGGAATCGTGGTTCCCCATCTATACTGGCCTGCTCCCTGGATCGTGCTTCAGCTGTAGCTCGGGTCATGCCAAGTTCTACTTCGATATCGCTACGATATCCATTGGTCCACTTATCGTCAGGCAGGATCTCTTCGGGCATCACTGTGTCCTCGTCTAAATAATGATTTATAATACTCTTGTATGACAGGTTCAGCAAATTAGGTTTAGTTGCAATCACGCTTAGCGGGGTATTAGGCTTTCTTCCAAAGTGTGCTTCGAAGGGCGAGGTCTTTGTTGTTCTTTGTTTACATATACGCAATTGGTGAATGATTATCTTTAATGCATGCTTTACATGAAAGGCATGTGTAGATAATTTCTCTTCTTTGATACATGCAAGTCTATTCTTAATTGTTTGAATTAATCGTTCCACTGACCCAATAGCACGATGATCATTTACCGGTGCTTCAATAATCTCGATGTTGTTTTTATTACAAAAAGTCTTTACTTGATGTCCAATTAAACATTTTTTTTGGTCCAGACGAATAGATCTTGGAATTCCATGAGTTTCAATATACATATCCAAAAATTTCAAAACATTTGGGCCATTAGCTTTGTCGTAAATATATGCAGTTGGATATTTAGAAAAACGATCAATTGCTGCCAAAAAAAGTACACCTCATTGCCCTTTTCATCAAAAATTGGTCCCCAAAATCGATTTGAATTTCTTGACTAGGTTCAACACATGGTATATGAGGAGTGAATTGTTTAGCGGGAAAAATTGATTTAAGATTCTTACCGATTGCTTTGCATGGTTTGCACTCAGTGGATTTAACTATTAATTCCTTGTGCATGTAGGGCCACCAGGAGTGTGTAGCCATAAAAATCATGCCCCAGGTACCTGGGTGAATTGAATGGATATCGTCGATCAGCGCTTCGCGGAGCACGTTCGGGATAGCCACTCGTTCATCTATGCACACACACCCGGAGCGCACGTGCAGATCCCTCCAGTACGAGTGTATGTAGGGGTTTATTGCCTTTAATCTGCTTTCGTTGTTAGTCAAGATACAATCTCTGACCTCTTTAAGAACAGCGTCCTTACTAGTTAGAGAGGCAATCAGAGACTTAATAAAAATTTTGGAGACGATATAATCGAAAGTTGGTACGTGCGGGCTCGGCGTCAATGGGGTATTAGCATTAGAAGAATGAGTGGGGGATGGGGGAGTTGTGTTTTGTGCCGTACTTGTTGCATGCGGTGTACTGAGATTTTGTATGGGTTGATTCGCCGCGCGAGAGCTGGTTGGCAAATTCGATTGCGTACTTGCAGGGCGCGTAGTGTTGTCGCTAGTTGAGGGTTGATCTGCAGCGCGGGATGCATCATTGAATCGGACTCGGGTTATTTTCTTTTCGAAGGCATTCTACTATCTATTGTATTGATATATTTGAATACAGATGATGATTGATTAGAATTATTTAGTTTAGAAGGATGCAACTGATTTCTAGAATGACAAGAGGCAAAAAGCACTGATTTTAATTCTGGGTGATGACTTTTAGAAGTATTTGTGGAATGTGATTTGATTGGCGGGATTTGTAATTGAGTGAATGGATGCTCGCGCTGCGCGTATGTCACTTTATTCCTAATTTGGATTAATTTGTTGTTGTTTCTGGTATTTTGCAGGGCGAGAGAGGTGCAGAGTGGATTTTGTGACGCGAGTGTTGCATACTTTAAATTGTTTAATTGACAAATACTATTTGAGGCATGATTTCGCGGAGCGAGCGAATTGCCAAATACATGTTTGCGTACCCGCGTGGCGCGGGTGTTAATTGAATTTACTGAATAATGAGTGGTCCCAATTTTAGGTGTAGTTTGTAATACGGGATCAAGTATCTCAATTTTAGATGTGTTTTGCGGGTCGAGAGTGTAATTTGTTAATAACTGGTGTAAATGTGATGCAGGGTGTTCAGTGTTTAATTCTAATGCGTTAATTGATTTCGAGATCAGATTCAATTTGGCAATAATAAATTCTTCATCGTATGTAGAGATCTTTTTAGCTTTTTTTGATGGATTGCGAGAAATATAATCGACCAAACCCATTTTTGCCCCAGGAAGGTGTTCAATATCAAATTGAAAAGGAAGAAGGCGATCGACCAAGCGGGTCAATCTACTATTGTATGATTTATTAGATCAATGTTCTTTCATGATTGAGAGAAGTGCTCTGTGATCGGTAATTACTTCAAATTGTTTTCCATACAGATAATTTTTAAAATATTCTGTTGACCAGACTACACCCAAAAGTTCAAGTTCATTTACACTATAACGCTCTTCACAGGAATTTAAAAATCGAGACGCAAATGCAATTGGTTTCCACCCATCTACAGTTAATTGTTCGAGGGCCGCGCCGAGACCTGAGCGGGATGCGTCGCATTTCACGCGTGTTTCGAGTTGCGGATTGTAATGACTATTTGCAGTTGCATTCGCTATGCGAGTCTTAATTTCTTGAAAACAATTTTCATGTTCTGTTGTCCAGATGAATTTTGAAGACTTCCGCAGTAGCGGGCGAAGAGGATGACTTATTTGGGCTAGATTAGGGATAAATTTCCCAATATAATGAACTGATCCCGAAAATGAACGGAGTTTCTTTAAAGTTTTCGGAGCTTCGAGAGCCAGAATTGCTGCGGTCTTAGATTCGAGGGGCGAAATACCTTCTTGTGATATATGATACCCAAGCCAATCAATTTCTAAATTACCAAAGCGGCATTTAGGAAGATTTATCCTAAGATTTTCGTCGTCTAAACGTTGGAGACATTTCATGACATAATTTCAACACTAAACCAATTAGCGTATAATCCATAGCTTTTTGAAATTCAGCTGGCATATCTGTAAGTCCGTAAAATCCTGTTTGAAATCTGTAAGTGCCAGTCATATCTCCACTAATAATTTTAAAATTACAATGATTAGCTGTGTTGATGTCCAGATTTAATTGACTATGAGCGTATTTCAAATCAATCGTAGAAAAGTACGTTATGTTCTGCGAAGCGGGAGCACTTATTTGCTGAGATATTGATTCAATTAACGTATCAATGTTTGGCATTCGATATTTGTTCTTATGAATAGCTTTATTTAAAACTTTTGAATCCAGTGCAAGCTTTATCGTTTGGTCTTTTTTAACTGTAACCACAATAGGTGAGATGAAATAATTATCAGGACAGCTTGACAGTTTTATAATGTGTTTTTCAGCTAATAGTTTTCTAAGTTCTGTATTAGCTTTATCTTGAAGATTGATAGGAATTCGTCTACCTTTTTGATGTCTAGGTTGGAAATTCTTGTGAAATTTAGATTTTGCTACATGACTTTTTGATCGTCCAATGCGTGATACCAAACCAGGAAATTTTTTGGCTATCTGTTCTTTAAATTCAGGCGATGCGATGTTGTGGACACTGTTACCTTTAATAAGTGTAGACTGAGTTACGGCAAGTCCAAGTTGGTTGAACAAATCACGGCCTATTAAGGACTTTAAACCGTCGGCCACAACTGTGAAAGCTGCTGTGTCGCATACCCACCTTTGCTCGTTACAGGGGCTTGAATTTTTCCCAGTACCTGTATTGGTTCGTTAGAGAAGTTTCGTAGTTGTGGTGGTGACGATTCGTGAAACCAGAAAGCGCGGGGGCTGCTGTGTACCACTTGCGACGCGAGTGAATGATGAAGTATACTGCATGCACTCCCGGAGTCCACGAGTAGAGTTGTATTGACATTTCCAATCTTGAGAGGCATATTGAAGGGTTCAACTTTCTCCACTGCGGCTTCAATCATTGCGACTGTGTTGTCCTCTTCACCGCTGCTGTAGTCTGATTCATAGAGTTTTGCCGGTTGGACGAAATTTACCGAGTCCTCTGGCTGTGGCTCTTCTTCTACCACCCGAACCATCTTTTTCTTGGGATCTTGGGGCTTTACGTTGATGTTCTTTTGCTGTTTACGGCAGACCTTTGCAAAATGATTTAATAATCCGCAATTGTTGCATGTCTTTCCTTTTGCAATGCACTTTTCGCGATGATTTGGGAGCCAGACTCCGCCACAATTCGAACAATACATTGTTGACCTATTATTTTGTCTGAGAACATAATTATTGTTCTGCCAATACGGTCTTCGTGAGTTGTTGTTGAATTGAATAGCGTTGACATTCTAAGCTGTTTTGTGATAAGGAAGACATGTCTGTCAAATGTTATGTTGCGTGGGCGAATGAATGCTTCCTCCACGATTTTCCAAAAATCGATAGTAGCAAGAGTGTCTATCATGATATGCGGGTTCTTACAGTTAAGGATACGACGTCCCTCTATTCCAATGCTCAAGTAAAGAAGGGAGACTGTTTTCCGGTCTGCCAATGACCAGGGTTTGTCGCCACACATGATGCCTACCTCAATAAGTCGTTGGCATATGTTTTGCCAGTTCATTTTTTGTTGCGCGTTGCGCGCGTTCCTCTCCCTCTCTGATTGTGCAGATGCACCCACAATTGTCTCTTCGTAGGTTGGCTCTAGAGGTAGTTCTACCGTATCAGGTTTTGGGCCGAGAAGCGTGTCCAAAATGATGTTTTCTTTGGCTAAGAGTGCCAGTTTGTATTGTACCCTCCACTTCTCCCAGCGGAGTGGTGGATCCGGTGTTGGTTTGTCCCAGAAAGGGTCGATTCCCAGGGGTGTTCTTTTCGTTGCTGACTGCGCCATGTCGTACTTTATTATTTTGCTGTGATGATTTGCGGTGCGAGATTGCAAAGGGAATATTATTTGACTATTCGCGGCGCGAGATCTACTTTCACTTTTGTTTCGCTTACTTGCAGAGCGGGAAATTAAGAGAAGGTTTTGCAAACTGAATTGAATTGCAGAAAATCAGAACTATGAAATTAATAAACTAAAACCACTCGAGCACAACGTGAATGCGTGATCAGACATGTCTGATCACGAAGCGGGAAACTAACCAGACAGTTGAAACAAGATCATAAGATTAGATTAAGATAATGAACTAAATTAAGAGCATCATATAAATTTTACTGCATCAATGAAATTGGGAAATAAATAATTGTTCGGGTATCACAGGGGGCTATTGAATGATTTTCAACATTAATAGAAGGAATTTCTATTTTTTGAAGTTTGAAATTTTTTCTAAAAATTATTGCCTATCGATCTATGAGCCAATGAGTTTTTTTAAGCTTGGAATTGGGTTGCTGGATAGCTTTTAGAGACTCAGAATTAATTGTGAAGATATTTATATCACAATTTTTAGCAACATTTCAATATAATTTGCAATTGATTTCTTTTTCTAATTTTTTTTGTTCATTTTCGAGGTAATCGATCTTCAAGGGCCAATAAATGTTTTTCAGGTCTTGCAGATATAATACTGGACCGATTTGACAAACAAAAATTGGTTTTGAACATATTTTTGAAATCGGTATTTTTAAAGGGAAAAAATTTGCCTTAGTTTTAAAAGCTTCAAGAATTTTAGCAATGAGTATATTTTTGTTTAGTTTTGATTCTTTTTGTTTCTCAATTTTTGAGATGATTTTGTTTGTGCTCTGTCGGGCATTGTTTCATTGATCTGCTGATCAGGAAGAGTACGTCTGTGTTTTTCATTCAATTCTTTGAATTGTATTTCAGGACTTAAACTGCTATGTTTTTTTAATTCGTCGTCTCCATCGATGATTCTTACGACGTGACTTCTTGCTATTGACTTTTTCAATGACTTCAGTGATTTTTACTGCTTTGCAGTTAAAATTTGTGTACGTGATGTCATTTTTGTTTTTAGGTCAATTGTGTGACTTAGCTCACTCAAAAAAATGACTTCTGAACTTATGGAACTTTAAATTTAATCTTTCTAAGTATCGAAAAAAAAAACAGAATCTTTGTATATTAATCCAACCTTCTTTTTCTCTGAAGCTCAAGAGATAACAAAAGACTATTTTGATAGGGAATTAATAAACGCGAATAGCCGTTTTCAATCAATTTAATGACCTAGAGAACAGGGATTCAAATACATCAACATTTATTCTAGGAAGTGCCTCATCAGGAAAATATTTTGGACTTGTGTATTTTGAAACATTCGGACGGCTGGAAACGTTGAGGAAAACTAATTTGAGAAAACAATTTTTCTGGCGAGATGCAAAAGTTAAAATGATGGTTTTGCCAAACTGGTGAATGTTGCATTGGGATAGCACCAATACTTTCTCTTAAAAATCCTCAGATCACAAAACGAAGAACGTGAAATAGTAATTGCGGTGATATTATTGGTAGTGGTACGGATTCAAATCCGTCAAATATAAACTGGCACCATGAGTTTGCTGATCTGCACCAAAACGTTTTGGACTTATGATTATTTTAAAACTATGGGACTGTTGGAAATTTTGAGGAAAATCCGGCTCGTTATAAAAAAAACATCTGTTTGTTTCTCTCCAAATGATGTTGAGATACTAGGCTTTCGATTTCATCCGTACTCACTCATATTTTTTTTATAATTGCATAGTTTTTTGTTCATAAGGCAATAAAGCAAAAACATTGTTGTGATTGCTGCTTTAGTATAATAATTTTGCTAAACTAGTGAATTTCTGTTTTGAAGTTTGAAATTTTTTCTAAAAATTATTGCCTATCGATCTATCAGCCAATGACTTCTCTTAAGCTTGGAATTGGGTTACTGGATAGCTTTTAGAGACCCAGAAATAATTGTGAAGATATTTATATCACAATTTTTAGCAACATTTCATTATAATTTGCAATTGATTTCTTTTTCTAATTTTTTTTGTTCATTTTCGAGGTAATCGATCTTCAAGGGCCAATAAATGTTTTTCAGGTCTTGCAGATATAATACTGGACCGATTTGACAAACAAAAATTGGTTTTGAACATATTTTTGAAATCGGTATTTTTAAAGGGAAAAAATTTGCCTTAGTTTTAAAAGCTTCAAGAATTTTAGCAATGAGTATATTTTTGTTTAGTTTTGATTCTTTTTGTTTCTCAATTTTTGAGATGATTTTGTTTGTGCTCTGTCGGGCATTGTTTCATTGATCTGCTGATCAGGAAGAGTACGTCTGTGTTTTTCATTCAATTCTTTGAATTGTATTTCAGGACTTAAACTGCTATGTTTTTTTAATTCGTCGTCTCCATCGATGATTCTTACGACGTGACTTCTTGCTATTGACTTTTTCAATGACTTCAGTGATTTTTACTGCTTTGCAGTTAAAATTTGTGTACGTGATGTCATTTTTGTTTTTAGGTCAATTGTGTGACTTAGCTCACTCAAAAAAATGACTTCTGAACTTATGGAACTTTAAATTTCATGAACATTTACTAGTTACTGGTGTGCATCTAAGAAGCGCCAAACTTATATGCCCTCATTCTCGATTGTTAGTCTTGAGCTTTTGATTTCTAATATCAATTTTGAAAACGCTCTTTTCGGGTTTTTTCCTTATGGACCGCATGTGTCATAAAATTGACATTCCGAATATAACACAAAAAGTCTAGTGGTCTATTAAGGGACTGGTGGTTGATCTGTCAATATTATTCCTTTAGTTGTTTCAATTCATGGAAGGCCACGAGCGTCTATCGCGGCTATTTTCCGACAGTCGGCTATGTTACAATTTTCATGTCGAATAATCTTTCTAAGTATCGAAAAAAAACAGAATCTTTGTATATTAATCCAACCTTCTTTTTCTCTGAAGCTCAAGAGATAACAAAAGATTTTTTTAAAATGGGAATTAATAAACGCGAATAGCCGTTTTCAATCAATTTAATGACCTAGAGAACAGGGATTCAAAAACATCAATATTTATTCTAGGAAGTGCCTGATCAGGAAAATATTTTGGACTTGTGTATTTTGAAACATTCGGACGGCTGGAAACGTTGAGGAAAACTAATTTGAGAAAACAATTTTTCTGGCGAGATGCAAAAGTTAAAATGATGGTTTTGCCAAACTGGTGAATGTTGCATTGGGATAGCACCAATACTTTCTCTTAAAAATCCTCAGATCACAAAACGAAGAACGTGAAATAGTAATTGCGGTGATATTATTGGTAGTGGTACGGATTCAAATCCGTCAAATATAAACTGGCTCCATGAGTTTGCTGATCTGCACCAAAACGTTTTGGACTTATGATTATTTTAAAACTATGGGACGGTTGGAAACTTTGAGGAAAATCCGGCTCGTTATAAAAAACATCTGTTTGTTTCTCTCCAAATGATATTGAGATACTAGGCTTTCGATTTCATCCGTACTCACTCATATTTTTTTTATAATTGCATAGTTTTTTGTTCATAAGGCAATAAAGCAAAAACATTGTTGTGATTGTTGCTTTAGTATAATAATTTTGCTAAACTAGTGAATGTGTTGTGAGATCACTGAAACTTTCTCTAAAAATTTTCAAATCACAAAATGAAGTGAAACAGCTATTGCTGATGTATTATTAGTAGTGGTAGTATTATTAAAACAAATACCATTCCGTAAAAATAGTGAAATGATAAATAAAACAAATTTCTCCTAATAAAGCGCTAGAATTCTGAGGAAAAGTTGAACAAAGTATGAATAAAAATGTCAATAGTAACTAAACAAAGTTTTATTTAAGAAAGTTTTAAGTTTTAATGAAGGTTTTTGTTAACTCCAAGAGGCATACCCAACCTACATAAAAACTTCTTGCCTACATAAAAAAACACTTCATCGTAAAGCTCTGATGCAAAACTGGTTTTGTATGAACTAATTTTTGAGCGTAAAGTTATTGACCTGCATGGCAAATTTACAGGGCAATCGGGAGGAAGGACATTTGCTGAGGTCATAAAAAGAGGGCTTCGCTCCAGGAAGTTAAATATCTGTTTTTGTTTCTAAAACTAGGTCTTTTATAATAATGCATCATTTCCATCAGAGGTCTCACTTATTAATAATGGAGTTTTTGAAATCAGTTTTGGGTTTCACTTTGTTCTGACCTCAATATCGTCAGTGCATATCATTAGTAGTCATAATTTATGACGGGCGAGGCATGTATAGCAATTAAAAAATAGTATGAGGAGGGGTATTTCCTTGGAGTACACCAGAAGTCACATTCAAGTAAGGCGAAAAGATCTGCTTAAGTTTCAAAACTCGCCTTTGGTCTGCAAGGCAATAATCAAAAACACCCAAAAAGCGGTGTTTTTGCGTAAAAGACATTTGGAACGGAAACTTAATCTCTTAAACTATAATTGATACTGAAGTAGAAGGAGAAAATTATCAATATTCTCTTCGGTTATATTCTCTTGGAAAAATCCTGTTCGGGGAAGTATGAATATTCTATTGATAAAAAACATTTGGCCTAGAATGCCCGACCAGCTCAGTTACTGTAATACTTGATTTCCAAGAGTCCCATTGCTGCTTGTTTTTTAAAGATTCATGAAAAAGTGAAATTTTTTTTTAAAATAAGCGATCAAGGCCGAGTGAAAATTGCCGAGGAATACTAATAAAGAATCATTTTTGCAAGCCAGTGAATTATTTGTTGCAGAGCAGGCAACCAATTCCAGAAATCGAGACGAACCAGTGAAGGGATTTTATTACCCATATAAATTAGACTTTTGTTTATTTTTATAGATTTACAGAGATAGTTGTTTTCTAAATCTATGGTCACATTGGCGGACTCACAAAAGTCTCAGAATTTTAGTCTCCGCAAATGAGTCCCGCGTTTTTGAGCAGTCAAGGTTATCTGCCTTTTTTTCCTGTTAAGAATCGGTAAAAACTTGAAGAATCAATTTTTCCACGTTTCTATCTCCTTTTCAAAATACACCATGTCTCCGGTGTCCGGATGATCTACTTTTCTGCTGCCAGTGGTCAAAAACCACTTAAGCAGTCCCGAAATTTTTAAAACGTCATTTAAAAGATGAACAAAATTTGTGACAACTAATTATTATCAGCATTTTCCAAATCAAATCTGATGGCAAAAAGATTTGAAAATTAAAACAAGATTGATTGGTCACCACAAAAAAAACTAAATTATTTCATTTTAGGCTTCAATAAATGCTCCTGTCAAGCTATATTGGAAGACGAAAAGATTAGGATCAAACTTTTGGAGTCAAGACCTGATTTCTCAAACAACAATTGATAATGAAGTGAATGAGGAAAGTATTACTATTCTTCCTTTTTAGCATTTATAGCGTTTTCCTAACCTACTGAACTGCAAAAGTAAGTTACCGCTCCCTGTGCTTAGGAAACGCATTTTTGCGAAAAAAACTAAGTTTAAAAAAACAAAGAAAAAGAAGTTAAATATCTGTTTTTTTAATTCTTTAAATCTATTATTATAAAGCATCATTCCAATCAGGAGTTCCACTTAGTAATTATAAAAAGCCTTTTGAAGTTTTTGGAAATGTGTTGTCAGTCTCATTTTGTTGAGACACTTATATCGTCACTGCATAACATTAGGAGTCATAAATTATGACGGGCAAAACATGTACAGCAATTAGTAGATAGTATGGCGAGGGTCATTTCCTTGCAGTAAACCAGAAGTCACAGTCAATTAAAGCAAAGAGATCTGCTTAACTTTTAAAAATAATCTTTGGTCTGCAAAGAAATTATCAAAAACACCTAGAAAACGGAATTTTTGCGTTAAAGCGATTATTTTGAGCAGCGAATTACACTTCTTTTGCTAATTGCGGAAAAACTTTTTTTCTAGAATGCCGACCAGCCCAGTAACTGTAATACTTGAATTCCAAAAGTCCCGCTGTTGCTTGTTTTCTAGAGGTTCATAATGCTGTAAAAAATTTTAATTAATAAGCAATCAAAAGCGAGTAAAGTTTTCAGAAGAATAATTATAAAGAATAATTTTGCAAGACTGTGAAATAATAATTGCAGAGCAGGCAATTAAAACCAAAATCAAAACGGATTAATGAAGAGATTTTCTCACCCAACTAATTTGGACTTATTATTTTTAAATCATTATATAGAGAGCTATAATCTGATTCTATGGACACATGGGCGGACTGACAAAGGTCTCAGAATTTCATTCACCGCAAATGATTCCTACGTTTTTGAACAGACAAGATTATTTGTGATTTTTTTTCCTGTTAGGAGTCAGTACAAACTAGAAGAAATATCTTTTTGTTACGTCATCATCTCATGTTTTAAGATACACCACCATGGAGTCCAGAGCATCTACATATCTGCTGCCATCGACCGAAAGTCACTTAAGCAGTCCCGAAATGCCATTTGAAAAGATGAACAAAATTTTTGACCTCTAATTAACATCAGAATTTTCCAGATGAAACTTGACGACAAAAAGGTTTGTATAATTCAAACAAGATTGATTGGTCACAATGCAAACAAAACTAAGTTATTTCGTTTGAGACAGTAATAAACGCTCCCATCAGGATAAATTCGTGAGCGAAAAGAGTGGGATCTAACATTTGGAACGGAAACCTAATTTCTTAAACTATAATTGATACTGAATTAGAATGGGAATATTATAAATATTCTCTTCGGTTATATTCTCTTGGAAAAATCCTGTTCGGGGAAGTATGGATATTCTATTGATAAAAGAACATTTGGTCTAGAATGCCCGACCAGCTCAGTTACTGTAATACTTGATTTCCAAGAGTCCCATTGCTGCTTGTTTTTTAAAGATTCATCAAAAAGTGAAAAAAATTTTTAAATAAGCGTTCAAGGCCGAGTGAAAATTGCCAAAGAATACTAATAAAGAATCATTTTTGCAAGCCAGTGAATTATTTGTTGCAGAGCAAGCAACCAATTCCAGAAATCGAGACGAACCAGTGAAGGGATTTTATTACCCATATAAATTAGACTTTTGTTTATTTTTATAGATTTACAGAGATAGTTGTTTTCCACATTGGCGGACTCACAAAAGTCTCAGAATTGTAGTCTCCGCAAATGAGTCCCGCGTTTTTGAGCAGTCAAGGTTATCTGCCATTTTTTCCTGTTACTATCTCCTTTTCAAAATACACCTCCATTTCTCCGGTGTCCGGATGATCTAATTTTCTGCTGCCAGTGGTCAAAAACTACTTAAGCAGTCCCGAAATATTTAAAACGTCATTTTAAAGATGAACAAAATTTGTGACAACTAATTTTTATCAGCATTTTCCAAATCAAATCTGACGGCAAAAAGATTTGAAAATTAAAACAAGATTGATTGGTCACAACAGAAAAAAAACTAAATTATTTCATTTTGGCATTCAATAAATGCTCCTGTCAAGCTATATTGGAAGTCAAAAAGATTACGATCAAATTTTGGAGTCAAGACCTAATTTCTCAAACAACAATTGATAATGAAGTGAATGAGGAAAGTATTACTATTCTCCCTTTTTGGCATTTATAGCGTTTTCCTAACCTAAAGAACTGCAAAAGTAAGTTACCGCTCCCTATGCTTAGGAAACGCATTTTTGCGAAAAAAAACTAAGTTTAAAAAAACAAATAAAAAGAATTTAAATATCTTTTTTTAATTCTTTAAATCTATTATTATAAAGCATCATTCCAATCAGGAGTTCCACTTAGTAATTATAAAAAGCCTTTTGGAGTTTTTTGAAATGAGTTGTCAGTTTCATTTTGTTGAGACCCTTATATCGTCACTGCATAACATTAGGAGTCATAATTTATGACGGGCAAAGCATGTACAGCAATTAGTAAATATTATGGTGAGGGTCATTTCCTTGCAGTAAACCAGAAGTCACAGTCAATTAAAGCAAAGTGATCTGCTTAACTTTTGAAAATAATCTTTGGTCTGCAAAGCAATAATCCAAAACACCTAGAAAACGGAATTTTTGCTTTAAAGCGATTATTTTGAGCAGCGAATTACACTTCTTTTGCTAATTGCGAAAAAACTTTTACTCTAGAATGCCGACCGGACCAGTAACTGTAATACTTGAATTCCAAAAGTCCCGCTGTTGCTTGTTTTCTAGAGGTTCATAATGCTGTAAAAAATAATAATTAGTAAGCAATCAAAAGCGAGTAAAATTTTCAGAAGAATAATTATAAAGAATCATTTTGCAAGACAGTGAAATAATAGTTGCAGAGCAGGCAATTCAAACCAAAATCAAAACGGATTAATAAAGAGATTTTCTCACCCAACTAATTTGGAGTTATTATTTTTTAAATCATTATATAGAGAGCTATAATCTAATTCTATGGACACATGGGCGGACTGACAAAGGTCTCAGAATTTCATTCACCGCAAATGAGTCCTACGTTTTTGAACAGACAAGATTATTTGTGATTTTTTCCTGTTAGGAGTCGGTACAAACTAGAAGAAATATCTTTTTGTTACGTCATCATCTCATGTTTTAAAATACACCACCATGGGGTCCAGAGCATCTACATATCTGCTGCCATCGACCGAAAATCACTTAAGCAGTCCCGAAATGCCATTTGAAAAGATGAACAAAATTTTTGACCTCTAATTAACATCAGAATTTTCCAGATGAAATTTGACGACAAAAAGGTTTTCATAATTCAAACAAGATTGATTGGTCACAATGCAAACAAAACAAAGTTATTTCGTTTGAGAGAGTAGTAAACGCTCGCATCAGGATAAATTCGTGAGCGAAAAGAGTGGGATCTAACATTTGGAACGGAAACCTAATTTCTTAAACTATAATTGATACTGAATTAGAATGGGAATATTATAAATATTCTCTTCGGTTATATTCTCTTGGAAAAATCCTGTTCGGGGAAGTATGAATATTCTATTGATAAAAGAACATTTGGTCTAGAATGCCCGATCAGCTCAGTTACTGTAATACTTGATTTCCAAGAGTCCCATTGCTGCTTGTTTTTTGAAGATTATCAAAAAGTGAAAAAAAATTTTAAATAAGTGATCAAGGCCGAGTGAAAATTGCCAAAGAATACTAATAAAGAATTTTTTTTGCAAGCCAGTGAATTATTTGTTGCAGAGCAGGCAACCAATTCCAGAAATCGAGACGAACCAGTGAAGGGATTTTATTACCCATATAAATTTGACTTTTGTTTATTTTTATAGATTTACAGAGATAGTTTTTTTCTAAATCTATGGTCACATTGGCAGACTTACAAATTTCTCAGAATTTTAGTCTCCGCAAATGAGTCCCGCGTTTTTGAGCAGTCAAGGTTATCTGCCATTTTTTCCTGTTAAGAGTCGGTAAAAATTTGAAAAATCAATTTTTCCACGTTACTATCTCCTTTTCAAAATACACCTCCATGTCTCCGGTGTCCGAATGATCTACTTTTCTGCTGCCAGTGGTCAAAAACCACTTAAGCAGTCCCGAAATTTTTAAAACGTCATTTAAAAGATGAACAAAATTTGTGACAACTAATTATTATCAGCATTTTCCAGGTCAAATCTGACGGCAAAAAGATTTGAAAATTAAAACAAGATTGATTGGTCACAACAGAAAAAAACTAAATTATTTCATTTTAGGCTTCAATAAATGCTCCTGTCAAGCTATATTGGAAGACGAAAAGATTACGATCAAATTTTGGAGTCAAGACCTAATTTCTCAAACAACAATTGATAATGAAGTGAATGAGGAAAGTATTACTATTCTCCCTTTTTGGCATTTATAGCGTTTTCCTAACCTACTGAACTGCAAAAGTAAGTTACCGCTCCCTATGCTTAGGAAACGCATTTTTGCGAAAAAAAAACTAAGTTTAAAAAAACAAAGAAAAGGAAGTTAAATATCTGTTTTTTTAATTCTTTAAATCTATTATTATAAAGCATCATTCCAGTCAGGAGTTCCCTTTAGTAATTATAAAAAGCCTTTTGGAGTTTTTTGAAATAAGTTGTCAGTTTCATTTTGTTGAGACACTTATATCGTCAGTGCATAACATTAGGAGTCATAATTTATGACGGGCAAATCATGTACAGCAATTAGTAACTAGTATGGCGAGGTTCATTTCCTTGCAGTAAACCAGAAGTAAGAGTCAATTAAAGCAAAGTGATCTGCTTAGCTTTTACAAATTAATCTTCGGTCTAAAAAGCAATAATCAAAAACACCTAGAAAACGGAATTTTTGCGTTAAAGCGATTATTTTGAGCAGTCATTTACACTTCTTTTGCGAATTTCGAAAAAACCTTTATTCTAGAATGCCGACCGGCCCAGTAACTGTAATACTTGAATTCCAAAAGTCCCGCTGTTGCTTGTTTTCTAGGGGTTCATAATGGTGTAAAAAATTTTAATTCATAAGCAATCAAAAGCGAGTAAAATTTTCAGAAGAAAAATTATAAAGAATCATTTTGCAAGACAGTGAAATAATAGTTGCAGAGCAGGCAATTAAAACCAAAAATCAAAACGGATTAATGAAGAGATTATCTCACCCAACTAATTTGGACTTAATATTTTTTAAAAAAATTATATGGAGAGCTATATTCTAATTCTATGGACACATTCGCGGACTGACAAAAGTCTCAGAATTTCAGTTACCGCAAATGAGTCCTACGTTCTTGAACAGACAAGCCTATTTGTGATTTTTTCCTGTTAGTAGTCGGTACAAATTAGAAGAAGTATCTTTTTTTTACGTCATCATCTCATGTTTTAAAATACACCACCATGGAGTCCATTGCATCTACCTATCTGCTGCCGTCCACCGAAAATCACTAAAGCAGTCCCGAAATGCCATTTCAAAAGATGAACGAAATTTTTGACCTCTAATTAACATCAACATTTTCCAGATGAAAATTGTACGCCAAAAATGTTTTTATAATTCAAACAAGATTGATTCGTCACAATGCAAACAAAACTAATTTATTTCGTTTGAGACAGTAATGGACGCTCCCATCAGGTTAAATTGGTCAGCGAAAAGAGTGGGATCTAACATTTGGAACGGAAACCTAATTTTTTAAACTATAATTGATACTGAATTAGAATGGGAATATTATAAATATTCTCTTCGGTTATATTCTCTTGGAAAAATCCTGTTCGGGGAAGTATGAAAATTCTATTGATAAAAAACTTTTGGTCTAGAATGCACGACCGACTCAGTAACTGTATTACTTGATTTCCAAGAGTCCCATTGCTGCTTGTTTTCTAAAGATTAATCATAAAGGGAAAATTTTTTTTAATAAGCAATCAAGGGCAAGTAAAAATTTCCCACAAATACCAAAAAAGAATCTTATTTGCAAGCCGTTGAAATAATAGTTGGAGAGCAGGCAACTAATTCCGCAAATCAAGACGAAATAAGGAAATTTATAACCCAACTATTTTGGACTTTTTTAAAACAAAAATTTTAGAGAGAGTTGTATTCTAAATATATGGACACATTGGCGCACTCACCAAATTCTCAGAAATTCAGTCATCGCAAGTGAGTCCTATGTTGAAGAACAGTCAAGTTACTGTAAAATTATTGCAAAATATTGTAAAGTGAACACGACAAGTGACGCAGAAATCTAAAATAGTGAAAACCAACTCAAGTCGCAAGATCAATTACACAATTCCACTTGTGTACGACATTGTGATACCCGAACAATTATTTATTTCTCAATTTTATTGATGCAGTAAAATTTACATGATGCTCTTAATTTAGTTCATTATCTTAATCTTAATCTTATGATCTTGTTTCAACTGTCTGGTTAGTTTCCCGCTTCGTGATCAGACATGTCTGATCACGCATTCACGTTGTGCTCGAGTGGTTTTAGTTAATTAATTTCATAGTTCTGATTTCTGCAATTCAATTCAGTTTGCAAAAGCTTCTCTTAATTTCCCGCTCTGCAAGTAAGCGAAACAGAAGTGAAAGTAGATCTCGCGCCGCGAATAGTCAAATAATATTCTCTTTGCAATCTCGTACCGCAAATCATCACAGCAAAATAATAAAGTACGACATGGCGCAGTCAGCAACGAAAAGAACACCCCTTGGAATCGACCCTTTCCGGGACAAACCAACACCGGATCCACCACTCCGCTGGGAGAAGTGGAGGTTACAATACAAACTCGCACTCTTAGCCAAAGAAAACATCATTTTGGACACGCTCCTCGGCCCAAAACTTGATACGGTAGAGCTACCTCTAGAGCCAATCTACGAAGAGACAATTTTGGATGCATCTACACAATCGGAGAGGGAGAGGAACGCGCGCAACGCGCAACAAAAAATGAACTGGCAAAACAAATGCCAACGACTTATTGAGGTAGGCATCATGTGTGGCGACAAATCCTGGTCATTGGCAGACCGGAAAACAGTCTCCCTTCTATACTTGAGCATCGGAATAGAGGGACGTCGTATCCTTAACTGTAAGAAACCGCATATCATGATAGACACTCTTGCTACTATCGATTTTTGGAAAATCGTGGAGGAAGCATTCATTCGCCCACGCAACATAACGTTTGACAGACATGTCTTCCTGATCACAAAACAGCTTAGAGGAGAAACTATTGAGCATTTCTACGGTAAATTAAAAGAACTGGCGGAAAACTGTGATTTTGAAAACAAAGAGGAGACCCTAATTCGAGATGTATTCATCACAAATCTGATCGATCCCGAAATCCAAAAAGAACTACTAAAACAATCGGTAGAACCGCGACAGGCGTTGGAACTCGCAATCAATATGGAACTCGGGATGCGAAATCAACATCAAATACAACAGCACAATAAAATTGTTGTTCCGGCGAATGTCAATGCTATTCAATTCAACAACAACTCACGAAGACCGTATTGGCAGAACAATAATTATGTTCTCAGACAAAATAATAGGTCAACAATGTATTGTTCGAATTGTGGCGGAGTCTGGCTCCCAAATCATCGCGAAAAGTGCATTGCAAAAGGAAAGACATGCAACAATTGCGGATTATTAAATCATTTTGCAAAGGTCTGCCGTAAACAGCAAAAGAACATCAACGTAAAGCCCCAAGATCCCAAGAAAAAGATGGTTCGGGTGGTAGAAGAAGAGCCACAGCCAGAGGACTCGGTAAATTTCGTCCAACCGGCAAAACTCTATGAATCAGACTACAGCAGCGGTGAAGAGGACAACACAGTCGCAATGATTGAAGCCGCAGTGGAGAAAGTTGAACCCTTCAATATGCCTCTCAAGATTGGAAATGTCAATACAACTCTACTCGTGGACTCCGGGAGTGCATGCAGTATACTTCATCATTCACTCGCGTCGCAAGTGGTACACAGCAGCCCCCGCGCTTTCTGGTTTCACGAATCGTCACCACCACAACTACGATCTTCTCTAACGAACCAATACAGGTACTGGGAAAAATTCAAGCCCCTGTAACGAGCAAAGGTGGGTATGCGACACAGCAGCTTTCACAGTTGTGGCCGACGGTTTAAAGTCTTTAATAGGCCGTGATTTGTTCAACCAACTTGGACTTGCCGTAACTCAGTCTACACTTATTAAAGGTAACAGTGTCCACAACATCGCATCCCCTGAATTTAAAGAACAGATAGCCAAAAAATTTCCTGGTTTGGTATCACGCATTGGACGATCAAAAAGTCATGTAGCAAAATCTAAATTTCACAAGAATTTCCAACCTAGACATCAAAAAGGTAGACGAATTCCTATCAATCTACAAGATAAATTTAATACAGAACTTAGAAAACTATTAGCTGAAAAACACATTATAAAACTGTCAAGCTGTCCTGATAATTATTTCATCTCACCTACTGTGGTTACAGTTAAAAAAGACCAAACGATAAAGCTTGCACTGGATTCAAAAGTTTTAAACAGAGCTATTCATAAGAACAAGTATCAAATGCCAAACATTGATACGTTAATTGAATCAATATCTCAGCAAATAAGTGCTCCCGCTTCGCAGAACATAACGTACTTTTCTACGATTGATCTGAAATACGCTTATAGTCAATTAAATCTGGACATCAACACAGCTAATCATTGTAATTTTAATATTATTAGTGGAGATATGACTGGCACTTACAGAATTCAAACAGGATTTTAAGGATTTACAGATATGCCAGCTGAATTTCAAAAAGCTATGGACTATACCCTAATTGGTTTAGAAAATACATATTGCTTTTTGGATGATATTTTAATTGTTAGCAAAGGGTCTCTGCTTGATCACAAAAATTATGTCATGAAATGTCTCCAACGTTTAAACGACGATAATCTTAGGATATATCTTTCTAAATGCCACTTTGGTAAATTAGAAATTGATTGGCTTGGGTATCATATATCACAAGAAGGTATTTCACCCCTCGAATCTAAGACCGCAGCAATTCTGGCTCTCGAAGCTCCAAAAACTTTAAACAAACTCCGTTCATTTTTGGGATCCGTTCATTATATTGGGAAATTTATCCCTAATCTAGCCCAAATAAGTCATCCTCTTCGCCCGCTACTGCGGAAGTCTTCATAATTCATCTGGACAACTCAACATGAAAATTGTTTTCAAGAAATTAAGACTCGCATAGCAAATGCAACTGCAAATAGTCATTACAATCCACAACTCGAAACACGCGTGAAATGCGACGCATCCCGCTCAGGTCTCGGCGCGGCCCTCGAACAATTAACTGTAGATGGATGGAAACCAATTGCTTTTGCGTCTCGATTTTTAAATTTCTGTGAAGAGCGTTATAGTGTAAATGAACTTGAACTTTTGGGTGTAGTCTGGTCAACAGAATATTTTAAAAATTATCTGTTTGGAAAACAATTTAAAGTAATTACCGATCACAGAGCACTTCTCTCAATCATGAAAGAACATAGATCTAATAAATCATACAATAGTAGATTGACCCGCTGGGTCGATCGCCTTCTTCTTTTTCAATTGGATATTGAACACCTTCCTGGGGCAAAAATGGGTTTGGTCGATTATATTTCTCGCAATCCATCACAAAAAGCTAAAAAGATCTCTACATACGATGAAGAATTTATTGTTGCCAAATTGAAACTGATCTCGAAATCAATTAACGCATTAGAATTAAACACTGAACACCCTGCATCACATTTACACCAGTTATTAACAAATTACAATCTCGACCCACAAAACACATCTAAAATTGAGATACTTGATCGCGCATTACAAACTACACCTAAAATTGAGACCACTAATAATTCAGTAAATTCAATTAACACACGCGCTACGCGGGTACGCAAACATGTATTTGGCAATTCACTTGCTCCGCGAAATCATGACTCAAATAGTATTTGTCAATTAAAAGTTGTCAATTAAACAATTTAAAGTATGCAACACTCGCGTCTCAAAATCCACTTTGCACCTCTCTCGCCCTCCAAAATACCAGAAACAACAAACAATTAATCCAAATGAGAAATAAAGTGACATACGCGCAGCGCGAGCATCCATTCACTCAATTACAAATCCCGCCAATCAAATCACATTCCACAAATACTTCTAAAAGTCATCACCCAGAATTAAAATCAGTGCTTTTTGCCTCTTGTCATTCTAGAAATCAGTTGCATCCTTCTAAACTAAATAATTCTAATCAATGATCATCCGAATTCAAATATATCAATAGCATAAATAGTAAAATGCCTTCGAAAAAGAAAATCACCCGAGTCCGATTCAATGATGCATCCCGCGCTGCGGATCAACCCTCAACTAGCGACAACACTACGCGCCCCGCAAGTACGCGATCGAATTTGCCAACCAGCTCTCGCGCGGCGAATCAACCCATACACAATCCCAGTACACCGCATGCAACAAGTACGGCACCAAACACAACTCCCCCATCCCCAACTCATTCTTCTAATGCTAGTACCCCATTGACGCCGAGCCCGCACGTACCCACTTTCGATTATATCGTCTCCAAAATTTTTATTAAGTCTCTGATTGCCTCTCCAACTAGTAAGGACGCTGTTCTTAAAGAGGTCAGAGATTTTATCTTGACTGACAACGAAAGCAGATTAAAGGCAATAAACCCCTACATACACTCGTACTGGAGGGATCTGCACGTGCGCTCTGGGTGCGTGTGCATAGATGAACGAGTGGCTATCCCTAACGTGCTCCGCGAAGCGTTGATCGACGATATCCATTCAAGTCACCCAGGTACCTGGGGCATGATTTGTATGGCTACACACTCCTGGTGGCCCTACATGCACAGGGAATTAATAGTTAAATCCACTGAGTGCAAACCATGCACAGCAATCGGTAAGAATCTTAAATCTATTATTCCCGCTAAACAATTCACTCCTCATATACCATGTGTTGAACCTAATCAAGAAATTCAAATCGATTTTGGGGGACCAATTTTTGACGAAAAGGGCAATGAGGTGTACTTTTTGGCAGCAATTGATCGTTTTTCTAAATATCCAACTGCATATATTTACGACAAAGCTAATGGCCCAAATGTTTTGAAATTTTTGGATATGTATATTGAAACTCATGGAATTCCAAGATCTATTCGTCTGGACCAAGCAAAATGTTTAATTGGACATCAAGTAAAGACTTTTTGTAATAAAAACAACATCGAGATTATTGAAGCGCCGGTAAATGATCATCGTGCTATTGGGTTAGTGGAACGATTAATTCAAACAATTAAGAATAGACTCGCATGTATCAAAGAAGAGAAATTATCTACACACGCCTTTCATGTAAAGCATGCATTAAAGATAATCATTCACCAATTGCGTATATGTAAACAAAGAACAACAAAGACCTCGCCCTTCGAAGCACACTTTGGGAGAAGGCCTAATACCCCGCTAAGCGTGATTGCAACTAAACCTAATTTGCTGTACCTGTCATACAAGAGTATTATAAATCTTTATTTAGACGAGGACACAGTGATGCCCGAAGAGATCCTGCCTGACGATAAGTGGACCAATGGATTTCGTAGCGATATCGAAGTAGAACTTGGCATGACCCGAGCTACAGCTGAAGCACGATCCAGGGAGCAGATCAGCACAGATGGGGAACCAAGATTTCTCAAGACCACGGCGATCCGCCCCATTCCCCTGAAAGAGCGTGCGGCCGAACTGAATCCTGCGAGAAAGGTCCATGGCAAGAGACGCTCGAAAAAGAACTTCGAGGGGTTTTGTACGAGGTCCTTGCCCCTGGGTCGCAAATTCTCAAAGTGAGCCCCACCACTTCGACCATCAAAGAACCGGGCAAGCAAGTAGTGACAGTTCGCAATAGCGATATTGCAAAATTTGGAACAAAGTTGGAGAGGCAAACTCCACTGAAAGTTTATGCGGATAGACGCGGACCCCGTTCTGGAGAAAAAGTCGTGGAAGAGCTGATTCACAGCCACATCAAAGAGTTCACCCGAAAGCAAAAGGGTGACAAGAAAATGAAGCACAGGAAGAGAGAACCGGGCAGCGGGGTTTCATCGCAAAGATCGAATATCTCACGCGCGATGCGGGGACGCATTCCCAAATTACCAAACTTCTCTGCGATACGTAATCAACAACCTCCACTCTCGACTAGCGAACCAACCACAACTACATCTACTCACGGGGCCACAACATCATCTTCTACGCGTACTTCAGACCGTCCTCGTCGAAGCCCATCATAATATGGCTTCGAGACTTCTCCACCAGCTTCTGATATCTTGCCTCCACCGAAACGACCCCGCCGAGCGGGCGATGTGCAAAATTTTGCACCACCTGACACCATTGTCGAATCGGTACAGCAAATTGTGGACAATCAGCCCGAGGAACAAAATGTGTCCCCCGTATCGGTTCTGTCTCGCCTCCCGTTACCCGAAACACGCCTCTGCTGTATGTGGACACCCCAACGCTGGTTCGGACGAGGACAGCTCTCGAGGCAGAGAAGCAAGATTCTGACAATGAAGATTGGAATTTGTAATGCTCGAAAACTGCAAAAAGAAAAACATCATATATTGTATTAATCATCGTATTTTTAGCTATGATAACCAGTAAATATATTGATATTATCTATTTAACCGGGGACCTTTTATTAATTTGTAAATATTGTTATTATATAAATTTTAAAAATTGTATTCTACAATTTTCTCTTGCTGCAAAGGGTATGTGATACCCGAACAATTATTTATTTCCCAATTTCATTGATGCAGTAAAATTTATATGATGCTCTTAATTTAGTTCATTATCTTAATCTTAATCTTATGATCTTGTTTCAACTGTGTGGTTAGTTTCCCGCTTCGTGATCAGACATGTCTGATCACGCATTCACGTTGTGCTCGAGTGGTTTTAGTTTATTAATTTCATAGTTCTGATTTTCTGCAATTCAATTCAGTTTGCAAAACCTTCTCTTAATTTCCCGCACCGCAAATCATCACAGCAAAATAATAAAGTACGACCCCCCCTATTAAAAACTAATTAACAAACTATCAAACCCTGGATGAGGTTACCTGGCTACTGAGGCAGAAAAAAAAGAAACTAAATGCTTTGAAAATAATTGAAAAAAATCTTAGTAACTTTTTATCAGAACGTGGAATATTTTTTCTCGCACTTAAGAATGTACGATTATCAAAAACTGACAAAAACTTTAGGAAGCCTTAAAAAGTTGCAGATTTTATCAAATAATTGCTAAACTTCGAGACATTAAAATATTGAAAACCATTCCATTGTTACTAGAAATTACGCAGTGCCCTATTAAAAAATCTCAAAGGAGATCACCTGGTCCCTGAAGCTGGAAAAACTGGAAAAATGACGAAATTTTTCAAAAACATGAAAAATACGAATTTTGTCAAAAATTGAGAAAATTTTTGATATTCAAAAGTTGAAACCTATTCCATGGCAACTAAAAACCATATGATGGCAGACTCAGTTAGAGTTAGCTTTCCTAACGAAAAAAAATTAACACGTGACACACTACTTGGCCCTAAACCATAACAAGTAAAACTCCCACTTGAACCGATTTATGAAGACGCCTTTCAAAGATCACTAGCGCAATAAAAAAGCAAGAGACTAGCTTGTAAGGTACAACTAAATGCGAACTGGGAAAACCGTTGTCAACGACAATTGGAAGTCGAGAGAATGTGTGGCAGTAAGCCCTAGAATCAAACCGATTGAAAGACTGTCTCAGTAATATTCCCTAGCAGTGGAACCGAGGGAAGGAGAATTGTTAGTAGAAGAGAATGGACATCATTAATGCAGGAGAACTCTGGCGCATCATGGAGAAAGCCTTCATTAGACCAAGAAACATTACATTCGATTGGTATATGTTACTCACGACAAAACAGACAAAGGCAGAATCGATAGAAAAATTTGCTGGAAAATTGAAAGATTTGTCAGAAAAGTTTAAATCAGGCAATCAAAAGGACACTCTGATAAAAGATCTTTTCAACAATAACCTGCAAGAATCTGAAAATCAGCGAGGACTCCTAAAAAAGGCAGCTGTTCCTATCCAGGCGCTACGCTTGGCGATCAACTTGGAACTTCGCTAACTGAAATCAATTTCAAATTTCAAGTAATCAAACCGCACCAAAAGCTAGTGCTTTTGTACCCCAAATTCAATTCCAAAATGCGAATCCTCTTCCAAGTTTTCAACCACAAACTAGACCCACAAGTCTACTCTACCAAAACTGTAGAGGTCTCCAATCTGTAACTGTTGAGGTCTCCAAAACCACTTTGCTCGTGTGTGCCATAAGGCCAGATGTTACACTCCCAAAAATGCTCTCTAAAATTTAAATTTAATCGAGGCAACTACAACAGATGACTCAGTTAACGCTATCTCCAAAATGAACAAAAACCCTGAATACAAATCTGATTATGAGAGTTCAGACGAAAATATGGTAACATGTATTTCGACTACCACTCTCCAAATTGAACCCAAAGATAGCACACTACCAATTGGAAGTCTTAACGTGTATTTGCTCTTTGGTTCTGGAAGTGTCTGTAGCATCCTGAAAAGTCAATAGCTAAAGAAATCATCAACAACTCCGTTTTTGCGCAATGGCTAACAACGGCACCCGCAAAAGATGTCAATTCTTTTGTCATTGAGCCAATTCCTGTAATTGGTATGATGCAGACTCCACTGGCAATTATCGGTTGGCGAATCGAGGACGCTGAAATTGTGGTGTTACGACATGGTCTAAAACCAATCAATGGCCGTGATTTATTTGATGGGCTTGGCAAAAACAGCACTCAAACCATAAACCCCACAGAAGGTTTTATGATCAACAATATCAGTAAACAGTGTCCATCCAAATTCAAAATAGCAAAACAGATTCCAATTTCAACTTCATGCATTGGACGTTCTAAAGAACACATTTTCAAAATTCACAAACTTTTTCAGTCTAGACGACAAAAGTGGAGACGGTATCTAGGAGTTTACTTGAATTTTTAATAATGCAATTAAACAATTACCTAAAGGGGGACACATAGAAAAGTTAATCAATTGTTCAGAACAATATTCAATCTCACTCATTGTTTTTACAGTTAAAAGAGAACAACTTGTAAAATGAGCTCTCGGCTCAGAAATTTTTAACAAATCAATCAACAAAAATTAATACCATATGCCTAATATTGACACATTAATTGATTCTAATTCACAAATAACTTTAAACTACGAAACAGAAAAAAACATGAAAAATTTCCTTGTTCACTATAGATTTCAAATATGCCTAGAGCCAACTAAATTTCCAACCCGAAATCCCACAGCACTGTAGTTTAAAAATTTTAGTTATGAAATGACTGGCTGATATCAATTCAAAACTGGCTTTTACGGACTCATTGACATGCCTGCTGAGTTCCAAAAAGCCATGTCTTATACTCTTATAGGTCTTAAAAATTCTTTCCGCTTTCTTGATGATATATTGATGGTCAAATTAAAGGTAACATTGTTATTAAACTCTCCAAAGAAGATCATTTTAAATTAGTTACAAATTGTCCAACAAAACCTGATGCCGACAAACTTCCTATTCCTATAAGTCTACCTATATGCCAGTAGTAATATAGTGAGCTACACTCCCCGGGGGGGTGAGGTCCCCCATGTATTAAGATAGGGTATAGCGTATTTTCCGGGATTTGGGTCCTCCCTAACGTATTAAGATAGGGAATGAATTAGCATGTATTAAGATTAGGTATAGCGGTGTTAATGTATTAAGATTAGGTATAGGTTGCATGTATTAAGATTAGGCTCCATGTATTAAGATTGGGTATAGCCGCCATGTATTAAGATTAGTTATAGCCGGCGACATGTATTAAGACTAGTTATATGCGCCGACATGTATTAAGATTAGTAATAGCCGCTGACATGTATTGAGATTAGTTATAGCCGCGGACATGTATTGATTAGGTGCCGCCATGTATTAAGATAGGGTATAGGTTTTGTGTATGTATTTGTGCATGTACATTTTCTAGTAGTATAGTCGGTGCAAATGTGGGGGGTAGGTTCGGAGACGCTCCTGATAGGCTGAAATTTTGAGGGGAAAATATCAATGTTTGTGTAGTTATTAAGTGTTTACTTGAGAACAATAGAATTGGCGTGGGTAATTAATTGCTGTAATTATGTGAGGGGTAATTATGTGACAGGTTGAATTTTGTTTACAACTTTTATGTTATTAAATTGTAAAATTAATTGGTGGGGGTTTTCAATTACCCTAGTTATCTGAGGGGTAATTATGTGACATGTTGAATTTTTGTTTCGAAATTTTAGGTCAATTGCAAAGATTGTTCCCCTAATTGTTTGAATCAATTGTGTAACAAATGTCTTTTGCGCGCTCATTAATTGGAAAAAATTCAATGATAGAAAAAAAATGAATTAAAGTTGTATAAAATTACAGACAAAGTATAAATGTAATAGAGAATACTAAAGAATTGTGCTATAGTAAAAGCATTTAAGTTATATGTTGAGTGGTGCTGTATGAATACCGTCAGACTGAACAATGCGCTTAGGGTAGAAATAGGACAGTCCCTTCTTTGTCTGCTCATACGTAGCAACACAATGGTTTATTGTTCTGAACCCTCTATTTGTTGAAGTAAGATTGATAATTTCATCCATCACACGTCGATATTTCTCCATCGGTCCATCTCCGTTCTCTTCTAGTGTTCTTTTATTGAGACCTTTACTGCTGAACTTGTATTTGTCAGACTGTGCATCGTAGCAACAATAAGTTTTGCTACAAAGACAAATCATTTCCGTACATCTGAATTCTTCCTTGAAAAGTCCTGGTTCCCGTTTATCATGCTTCTTATGCTTAGAACAACATGTTCTAGAGAAGAAATTTTGAATAGCATCTGCTTGGAATGAGTCGTTACAGTCCTGCTTTCTCAATGCTTCCCATTCTTGTTTTTTAGCAGGTCGAATACAATCATACAAATTCTCATGAGCTAAGGCTAAATAGAGGGAATCTGTATCCATCTCTAACTCCTCGAATTTATCCACGTCGCAAAATCTGTCAAAGAAGTTATAGTAGAGCTCCAACATACGTAATTTAGCGTACTGAAGTATGAAGAATCCAACTATTATAGGTTCGCGGTGTTCAATTTTCGATTTTGCTAGCTCAACTTAGTAAAGCTCTTTTGAGACATTGTTCAACCGCTTAAACATTTTCCCATTGATTGCTTTGTGCGTCTTCTCATCGTTCAAATATTTGGTTTCTGTATGTTTGCTTCTGTCCATAATCTGATAACCGTAAGAGCTATTACCCAATAATTTCATAGTCTCAGCAACAACGCTGGAATCAGGATTTTCATCTCCACCTCTTCTAGCGTCTACCACTGACTGTACAAAGGTGTTGAAACATTTGCGCGGCGTGTACTGTACAAATCTATAAATTCTTGTACATTTAAGACCGAGGCTGATGTAGAAATTTAGTAGGGGAGTAATAATTGTTCCATTTTCCAGATTGAAACTTGAAATTAGCATTCGCTGAGGTTGCTTCAGTAAGTTGTTTTCGACAGCGTAATCTCTCATATAATCCCCAATATCAGCTCGACTAACGTTGAAATTTTTAAAAATAGGCGGGAAATTCGAAAACTTGTACTTCAAACCTGTGGGAACTTCCAAATCACATTGTACGTATCCAAACATCTCCCCATCTCTTATTTTAGCTAGTAAAGACTCTTGCTTCAAAGGTAATTTGAAAGGAAAGTTCTTTCTCACGTGATTTCTGACATTTTCTTCTACTTTAACACATTCCCACCATTTACACTCCCAGATTTCAACAATCTTATATCCTTTACTTTTTAAGTAATCTCTTCTCAATTCATCATGTTCTCTTTTTCTAATCCCTCTCTGTGTTTCCTCTTCCGAGAGACTTGCTTTAGCTTCCTGACAAGGACAGAAATGAAAGTAACAACCCATGGCTTCAAACACCGTATTACAATGTGTGCAAAATCCGTCTACGCTAAAACAATCAATCTTCTTCTGTTTTCCGGTTGTGTAGTAGCTCTCAATTTTACATTCGGAACGTTGTGATTGAAGATATGACATAACCATGTTCTCAAATGTTCGAGATCTGTTTGTTCGAGCCCTGAATTTTTGAGAATCTGTATCAAATTCCCATCGAGTGTAAAGTCCAGTGGGCATTTCTTGACACATTGAAAAGGGATAGAGTTGGCTAGCGTTAATACCTACGATAGACTTGCAAAGGTTTTCAGAGTTTCGTATGAAGGTCTGATCAACTACTGCTTTTCTAGTAAAAACAATAGATGGACCACCAGTCATATCCTCACGTATTTTGTCATGTAAATCTTTGTCAGCTTCAACAAATGGAAAAAACTTGTGGTTTGTTGACTTGTGAAGACAGATATTAGCCAAGTTCGGAAGTGTACATCCGAGTTTTAACATATCGATACCCTTGTTGTGATAAAACTCCATCATTTTTTGCATTGCCTCCAGTGTTGGAACAACATCCTTGTTGTTGTACCACTTGACAAAATCTCTGAATGTAGCCATTTTTTCTTGCTCCCAGACCACTTTCAGGTAATTGTAATTGTCAATTCCAGATGGAGGAACATTTTTCAACCTCAACTTTTTTAATGACTCTTGTTGAGAAAATCCACTGTTAAGCAATTTAGTGAAATCAGTAAATTCCTTATCCAGTGGATTATAGTTTCTCAGTTTGCTAAAGAAACGGTCGTAAGGAGGGAGAAAAGTTGCATCGAGCTTTTCGGGAGAGTCAAAGCACTCATAGGGGAAGAATCCTTTGGTCTCATTTGTCTTGTATGCTTTAAGGAAAGAATCAAGTGATGTAGCTCCACCGAGAAAGTTGAGGATATCGAGAAATTGTACATCACCAAACTTAAGAGAAACAAAGTGATTTGCTTTTTTAATAACAGTAGGTTGAATGTCGCGCTCATGAATAAGATAGGGTAGGAGATAGGACTTAATGAGATTTAAATCATATTTTCCACTATTGAATCCGAACACAGGTAAAGTGTTCACATAACGCTCAAAGTGCTGCTGTAAGTCCAAAAGCTGGTTTTTCTGCATTTGGAGAAATTGCGTAGGCATACCAGCTTCATCATCTTCTTCGGTTGGTTCATCTTCACACTCAAATGTTGAAGCGTTTTGATCCTTTCTTTTAATTAAATTTTCGCCAATTGCGTTAACTCGTGCTCTGATTACTGCTTCAATAGAGGAAAACTTTGTCCACATTTCAGTTTTACTTTTGTTTGCTAAGTCTTCAATAGCTTCAACAAAAGATATAATGAGAGCTTTCGGATCTTTATCGCATAGGAAGACAGGTTCATCAATTAAATTGGAGGAAATAGAAACAGATTGGTTCATGCTTTCCAATCCAAGTGGTTGTGTTTGTATCTTTTAATTGGTCGGAGGGTACACATATCGATTCAAAGTCAAAAATAGCCAAGTTCTTGAACAATTTTTGATCTTCGTTGTAGGAAATTCCAAATCCGTCAAGTTTATCAAATAAGGTCTCGCGCAATGTATACACACTCTTTGGGGAAATATGCTGTACTCTATCTTTACACGTTTTAACATGGCGGTTGAAATTTCCCGCTTTCTGAATGAACGTATCGCAACTGGGACAACGGAATCGTTTAAAGAATGTGTTGATATCATCTACATAGCATATGTGGTTGTTGTAACGTAATAAATTAATATTTTTCTCATACATTTCAATACTTCTCGCAAGTTCACCAACAAAATCTCCATCTACAATGTCAATATCGTAAATAAATATGTTGTGTTTTATCGCATTTTCAACAAATACAAGATGATCGATCGATACCCCTCTGAAATTGATTGCGTCTTGTCCAGATTCGTGGAGGAATGCACTACACAAATTTTTTGCATTGATCTCAAGCTCCGATGATCCATATAAGTGAACAGCTATAGCTCGGAATAAGCAAAGATAATCTTTGTAAGTCTCACCATAGCCATTCGATACAAGACAATTCACATCTGGTCGTCTGAGTAACTGTTCAGGAAGAACAGCATCGATACATCCCATTGGAATGGATTTTAGGAGAGCGCAAAATATTGTTACATTTGTAGTCAGAGCAAATCGCCATTTTGTATTCTCCCGCTCCTGAGCACACGTCTCCACTAAATCCATCTTTTCAATCCTGTCCTGAAGAGAGACTAAGTCTCCTTTGGAACAGAGTAGATGAGATTTCTCGAAGAAAGTGTTGTTCTCGTGAGCGTAGAAGTATCGATACTCGTCCGTATCCACATTTCTTAATATAAATCCTAGAGCTAAGTTGACTTTGGCTGCACAGTTGAGTTTTTCGAATACTTCTTTCAACTTTTTATTAATTTCATGAGGATCGAGCTTGGACAGCTTGAAGTTGAACACTTGATGTCTTCCATTTTCCATCTCAGTATCGTCAAAAAAGTGCTGGCAAGCACTAAGTTCTTGTTGTAGCTGCTCGTTGTCCTTTTCAAGCTCCTCTGATTCTAGAACTTCTTTAAGCTTTTCACTCGATTTTGTTTCAACTTTTGTTGAAGTTCCATGCTTTCTCCTCTTGTGTTGTTGAAGAGAATAGAAACTCGGAAACTCCTCCAAGCATACAGTACACATAGTGCTTAGCTTTGTATCCTTAGGAGCGTGATGCTTAGCAATGTGGTAATTCATGTCTTCTTTCTTCTTTGTACTGAAATGTGGACATTTGGGACAAAATAGAGTCCCACTATCACAAGACTGCTTGTGTCTTGCCATATTCTTCTTCACCACCATTTTGTTGCACTTTGTGCATTTCACTGGGAGATTTCTATCGAGAGAAGGCATTGTTTTGGTACAAGATGAAACAAATTCGGGTATTGTGACGAGCAACTAATTGTGACAATAACAAAGTGAGAATGAAAGAAATTATTTTTGTACATTTAGGGAACGCAGCTATGACGCATCACTCCATATATGGAAATTTATCACTTCCATTTTAAGAAGCTTGTTGTCATAACCGAACATTCTAGAACATAATGAATAAACCAATCAGATTCTTCCATTTACAAATACCTTTAATAATTAAGAACACTCTTTTTAAATATGTGAATTCTTTCCTTGGAGTAAACTCAAAAATAGCAAATCATTCTTATATATCTTCTTAATCATTTCTTTTACATTTTATATAAGTTTTCATATTTCATCCAGCCATAATCCAAAAACAGACTCACAACAAATTCAAACAAATTGTTCCAATCTTAACAAACTCTGTGATTCAAATTTGTGTCTATCCGCAATCGACAGAATTCGGTGCTTGCAAACAAATCCTATTGAAAATTGAAATTAGCACATGAATGTGCTTTTACAACAATGTTAAAGATGTCGAAAACAAATATTCATCCATAATTCACGAACAAATATTTACTTTACAACTTAACGTTATTGTCTTGGAACCTCTCAACCAATCGAAATCCCGTGGTAAAGAAATTATTCTGAAGATTAACGATTTTATTTTATTTCATTGTTTCTTAATTTTAATTTTCTTTTACATAAACAGAGTATTGCGTGAAATTTTGCTCATTTGCGAAAAACGTTAATCAAAAATCATTTACAGTTGTTGGAAAAAATATATAAGAGGAAAGAAGGAATTGCCGATGCTTACAAAGTTGACGAGATTGATGTTGATTCCTATTTTTTCTACAATTTCTTGGACATTTGCGTTCAGAATGACAGAATAATCCGATTTAGTAAAGGATTCGAATATGCAACATTTTCCATTAAAAAATTCAAATATGATGATTATATAACGAAACAATCATTTGATTTATCGTCAGAGCTACACATTAACAAGTACGAAATTTTATTTATTTTGAATTCTGTTCCCGAAATTTTAGAACAGTACAGAAATCTAGCACAAGCGAACTGTATTCCAATTCCTGACCCCATAGCAATCACTTCATCTGTACAAAGCGCGTTGTTTTTTCATTATTATACAGATTACAATTCTGAAGGAGTAAAAATTCGATTTGGAATTCGGCTCCCAAATATATATATATACAAAAGTTCTGTTCCAAAAATTAAATACTTTCCGAGATTGATTTAAAATTTAACGAAGTTGAACAAATTTATCAGAGCTTAACATTTTTGGTAAATTATGTCACTTCGTTCCCAATGAGCTATCCTTATTTAGTAAACAAGTAGTCGTATCATGTGATACATGTATTATTCAAAAACCATATTTGGTTTCTATTCACGCATTGATGTTCCTGCTTCGTATACGAGCATCATTTTAAAACAACTTCTTCCATATTTGGATACATTAAATGCTTTCCATTTCCTGTTTCGGTTACTAACGTCAGTTTTTCTACAAAATATTTCCTTCTTTGGTTACTTTGTTCTTATTGGACGGAATTCACTATAAATAGGAGCGACAAAGTTAGACTTCATCATTCTCTTTCATTTCCTCAAAATTAATTTCACCTCTGTTCCTCATCGTCCTGCTAACTATTCTTCAAAACTTTATACAATTGAGTTCCTACATTCACATTCTTCTTATCTACAGATCTTACTTCAGTTGTAACGTTTATCTGTTTCTAACTTAGATATTCTTTTTGTCCTACTATAACGTGAAATTTGTTGTTTTCTAACTTACTCTCTACTTGACAGTTTTCAATACGTTCATTTACAAACTGCTTTTGTTTCTAAAAAATCCACTTCTATCAACTCATCTGAACAAAATGGAGTTTACTGTGCAAAACAACAGTCTTCTGTACTCATTTTCCTTCACTGAGGAGACTGCTCGGATAAGTATTAAAGACTTATCAAACGGATTATATGAGACTGTAATGACTTTACCCATCACTGTGTGGCATATTATTGAACACCAGCGACAACAGTTCGACACCTATCATCAGGGTCAGGTTCCAATTACGGAGAATCAGCTTGGAACTCAAGCGATGGGACACGAGGTTGCTGTTATTAGTGGGCACCTCTATCCCCACGTTGCTGGGACAGAATTTCCACCTACCTACGTCGCTGGCAACATTCAATATACTTTCCCTTGGGAAGAAGGGCAAATTCCCAACTCTTGGTTCTCTAGCCCGGATGTAAATCAAGTTTTGAGTTCAGTGGAGGAGTCAGGGAATTTGCTTCAAACTGTGTCAAGCTTTGATGGGAGCGAGCTAAGTGTTGATACTAGCACTTGGACAGCAAATGAACAGCAGAACTTTGATCCGGCACAGTACTATGGTTCTACTGATATGTCGACTACTCCATCAATGACAACACCTTCCATAGAGGAAGGAACGGCGCACAATCCAATTTTGCTGACTGATGAAAATTCAACAACTTCAATCAGCGTTCAACCAACTGATCCTCCAGTAATATTTGAACGTTCTAGACCTTTTGGGAATGAGATTCAAAACTTACCAGAGTATGTTGTGAGAACTCTGTTTGAATAGATTCGAGTTGGTACAATTTTGCAGCTTCATTTGTAATCGTTCTTAACGGAAAAGTTGTATGTTGATTTATACATTTTCCTGGTGATGTATTTAAACATTCTTTATAATATAATTTTTCTCATGTGAGCTTTCTTTTCTAAACCAGTTCACAAGGATATAATCAAACAAAATTTTGAATTTTGAAACTTCGTTACAAAACTTGATATTTAACGGAAATAGCATTATCAAAACTCGACATTTAACAAAAGTTTTTGATCAAAAATTTGATATTTAAGAAAAAAAACTGAGCAGAAATTTGATTTCTAAGAAAAAAACCTGTATGAAAACTCGATTTTTAAGTTGTTATAGAAAAAGAAAACTTGTCATTTTACAAATTAAAAGTCTCTTCCTTTTTTGCGTTAAATTATACCGTAAACTGGTGAAAATCAGGAAAAAATTTGCGCTTTATTGTATCCAATTGGAAACTGTTTTTTGATATTTAAACAAAAAGATTGAATGAAAACTCGACATTTAACAAAAATTTCGTTGAGAAAACTCGACTTTTATTAAAATAAATTGTTCCGAAACCCAACAGTTAACAAAAATTTTTGTGAGAAAACTCGACTTTTAAAAGAATAATTTGTTACAAAACTTGACATTTAACAGATTAGAGGTATCAATTTAAACATTTAAGAAAAAGATTGTAAAAAAAGAGAAATTGAATTTTCTTGATTTTTAAACCAAACATAAAACTGATACTATGTAAATAATTGTGATGCAATTACAATTTTATTACTTTCTAATTTCAAGATATAACAGAGAATTATCAATTAAGCCATGGCCGTCTAACAAACAGTCAACAATTTTTATCAATTCACCCTCATATTTTGAGTTTTTAAGAGATTGAATTCTGTCCAGAAAAGAAGATCCCATTGTTTGTGTGCTTACATTTCTTTGTTCAGCGCGCAGTAGATGTCTCTTGAACTTCTTTCTACTCAATCTTTTTTTAGACACACTAGGTAACTTCTCAACATATTTGTTCTCATAATTGTGTTGTACTGCTCTGTCTAACTGAGTAAAGACAAGTCCCGATTCTTCCAAAATATTACCAAAAAATTGATGTTTATATAATGTATATAAACAATCAACTGTCTGATATAAATAGGAGAGATCTTCCAGTTTTTGAAGCAAGTCTCCGATGGAGAAAGAAATGAGAACAATGTGATATCGACAGGTTTTCAGGGGACAGAAACTGTTGTGTGAAGCAACAACATATTCACTTGTAAGAATATATGGTCTATAATCTTTGACAGATACAGATATAAACAACGCCTTTTCACAGAATTTTTTGTAAAAGTGTGGTAAAACCTGACACATAACTGCTGCCATTCTGTAATATTATTTAGTTTTAAAGAAATTGATTTGCTTATTTGAACTTAAATTCCAAATAAGGAAACTAATTTATTTATTATAAATAAAACCAAATTCCAAATAAGGAAATCAACTTATAAATTATAAAGGAATTCAAATTCCAAATAAGGAAACCAATGAAATTGTTATGTGCAATTTAAAATCTCATTTGAACTATGAATCAATTCAAGAAACAGCGGATTAATAAATTTCGATGTTTTACTTGTTCAAAATATTTTCGTCACTACTTCTCTCTAATGCAACACAGACGTGCTAAACACAAAGACTCTTTTTCTATAATGATTCAAAAGTTTTCTTTATTGAAAATTTCTGATTAGAAATCCTTTTAAGGAAGAATTCTAAATAGACACATTTTTCTCTTCCTTTTTAGGAAATTGTGCGAAAACAATGATGTCATTAGCATAAAAGGAAATTCTGCGTTGTAGAGGCCCTTAATTTTTTAAGCAAATCATTTAATCAACTTCTCGCAGCTTACTCAAGTTACGTAAATGTCTCTCTCCAAAGTATCTCCTTGTTACTCGAGCGCTCCATCAATGTTTACAGATTCACAACCTAAATTGGGTACTGATTCCGTCCCATTTTATATTGACTTTGGTTCTCATCCAAACAGATTTGGGAGATTTACTGTGTCCCAAATATTTAGAAATGGACAAAATTACTCGGAACCAACTTTTCAAGTCTTTAAAAAAGATAAATGTGGAACATTTGAAAAGTGCCAACAACTGAGAATTGGAGATTACGAATTCAAGAAATTTTGTCTTCTGAAGAACGATCTGTTGAATGGAGACTGGGAAATTCGAGAAAATCCAGCTCAATTTGAGAAGAACCCAAAAATGGAAGACGTGCTGCAACAATGTCACAAAGCAAGAGAGATCAGCATTGGAAAAAATCGAAGGCTCTACGTTACCTTTATACAGTACGTTCAGGACAATCCAGCTTCAGTTTATGTCCAGATCTGACTATTTTGTCACAAAGAGAGCAATGAGTTCAAGCAAGTGACTTACGTCAGCTATAAAATGGAAGAATTCAAGGAACTCATTGAAAATCTTAAAGACTTCTCTAATATTGAACAATGTACATTTCAATAACTACTGCTGCGCAATATAATGATGTTTTTTATATTGAATGATGAATATTTGGTGATTATATGTATTTGACTTTCAGTAAACATTTTTTCATTTGAAACTTTTTTCTTCTTAGAATGAGTTGGGATATTGGATGCTCTAGAAACATTTTCTTAAGTCTCAGAGATAAATCAAAAGTTTTTCACGTCAGGTTACATCACGAGCTTAAAAGGTATTCATATACAGTTCTTGAAGCGCAAAATTTTCCCAATTTGGATAATTTAGACGTAGAGTCCCAAATTTCTGAATTCAAGTGGGTTATTCATAATGGGCTGCGCAGAACAACTCTAACATATCGTTCTGACAAACAAGAAATTTCCATTTCTCAACATCGCTGGAACGGATATCAGTGGAGTTTTCTTACAAAGATTGATTTGAAAAAAGAGGAGTATAAGAATCTAGAAGATCATCTACCAACACTTCTTTCCTATATAGAAAATTACAAAAAGACTTGCATTATTTTGGACGAAACAACTCAGAGTTAATGAATATTGTTACTCTGGTAAACATTTTCAATTGTTACGGAAGCATACTTTCAATATTCCCTACGAACGAAAAACGTAAAAACTGTTTTCTCGCAGCGTGTAAAATTTGGGACCGAAATGTCGATTTGGACGAAATTGATCAAAAGTTTCCTCACGGAGGAAGAATTGGATATGGAAACTCTCTTTTGGACTTTTTCTTAGCTAGATCAAAAATTTTTCGTCTACATGCAATTTTACATGATTCTGCTGGAGCTGTGAAAACAACAGACGAAGGACCAGGTTATTGTTACATGCTGCCGCAATTACCCAGCTCCTGTCTTCTAGGTCATATAACTGGATTATTCTTTTGTCTCTACATCAAAGTTTGTCATCCTCATATTTTTAAAATACTAGATTGTTAATCATTTGTCAATTATCTCAGCTAAAAAGAAGATGACTCTCGTTGTGTTTGATATTGAGTGCTTGGAGGGAACAGTTGTCAAGGAGCTGGGAATTTTCAAGGACGGAATTGTGTTAGGGTATACATTCCTCCCACCGAATGACTACAAGCCAACATTTCAAGCAAAGTGGAACACAAAGAATTTACATGGAATAAACTGGAATAATGGAAAAGTTGATTACTCAGATCTTCCAACCATAATTCATCAACATTGTTCTCCTACAACCGAATACTTTGCCAAAGGATTGGAGAAATGTAAAATCCTATCCAATTATTTGTGTAAGGATGTGGAAAATTTGGACGATTTTGGATGTCCAAAAGCCTCTAAGTTGATTTCCAACGAAGATACAATCTGGGAATGTAGTAACTACCCCTACCGACACAAGAAAACATTGCACTGTGCAGAGAAGAAAGCTTATGCTTATGGAACTTGGGTTCTTAATTTTTTTGACAAAATTTAATATTTGTAAAAATTTTTATATACTTTGATTGTAATGTATCATATTGTCTTTTAATTAATTTTTAAAATCATTTTTTTCGCCTACAAAACATAGAAAAGTTGCTTCAAAAATGAGAAAGTTGAACAAATTTTGTCCTAGCGTTACACAGTTATTCTTCATTTCAATTCTGTCGTTTTTCTTAATTTTGAATTTATTCTCCTTTTTTATGCTTTCTGTTATTAATTCCTGTGAAGAGACAGTGTTTTGGCTGTCGCTGTTGTTTGTTTCTTTTTTATGTTTAGAAGCTTATCTCATTTTTTTTATTTATTTACATCACAATTCAGTTGAAACATTTTCTCTATCGTCTCAATGATTACGTTTAAATGACTGAGCATACAGATAAAGGATTAAATTTGGGTAATTTTGTCTTTGATGATAATAATCAGGAACGACAATCATGGAAATGTTTTGGACAGACTTGTAATAGGTCTCTAGTCGTTTTTCTGTCCCAATTTTTTGTTATACTCGTAATTCTGGTCTGTTGTATAGTACGAATAACATTGGCTACAACGTGTGAAGAAACAACAGTTTGGATTGCAATCCTTTCTAGTACAGTTGGTTATATTTTACCTTCACCTAAATTATGAACAAGATAATTTCCACAAAAGAACGAATTTTTATTTCATTGGTTGGTCCAAGCGGATCTGGGAAATCTCATCTTATACATGAATGGTTAACAATTGGAACTTTTCAACCCGAGTTCGACAAAATTTACTACCTCTATCAACATTATCAATCTCTTTATGGTTTAATGTCTAAAGATGTTAAAAATATTGAGTTCATAGAAGGAGTTGACTTTGAGTTTATTCAAAACCTCCCAAATAACGGAACAAAGTATCTGTTAATTTTTGACAACTCTTTTGAGGAGATTTCCAGCTCTAAAGATTTCGTTAAAATTGCAACAGCTGGAAGACACAAAGGACTCAGCACAATATACATCAAACACAATTTATTTCATCAGAGTTGATTAGGAAGAGATATAGAGTTACAAAATACTAATATCGTCTTGTTCAAATCTCCTAGAGATGTACTGCAAATAAACACTCTGAGCCAACAGTTGGGATTAGGTTCACAATTAAAAGATTGGTATACCAAAGCAACTTCTATTCCTTATGGTCATTTACTTATTGATTTAACTCCCAAAACAGTCGACTCTCTTCGATTTTGTACAAATAGTGGATCGATTCCTTCAATTTTTTTCCTTCCACAACATAAACAGCAGACCACATTTTTGAGTGATGAGCACACAACATCTCTCTACTCTGACAACGTTCCAAAGTTATTCCCGGAACTTCAAAAGAACTTACCTAAAAAATTGTCCGAAAGAATTTATTCAGTTCCTAAACGAGTGCATCGTAAACATGCTCAGAGGAGAACTGCAAGATATTCAAAAACGAGACGTAAAAAAGTATCAAGACGAAATTCATCAGCTTATTCTAAAAAGAACTGGAATAAATAAAAGGAGAGCAATTTTAAGTTCAAGGAAAGGAATAGAACTTATATCAATTCTAACTCCGTCTATCATTAACCGTCTTTCTTGAAATGGAACAGTTTGTTTTGATTCCTCAACAGCTTTACGAACAGAAATTCAAATTACATGTGTATAAATTGGACGAGAGTGAGGAAAAAGTTAACTTCGTTCCACAAAATTTAGATTCTCTTCACAAGGACATCACCACTAACACAAAATCATTCAAAAACGAGTCAGTTGTAGATCAAATACTCAAATGTCCTCGAATCAAGCTGTCCCTCAGTGACTCCATTTTACTGGATGGAAGAGATACAAATGTAGCATTTACCGATTTTATTTACGCATTGAAGAGAAAAAATATTGCATTTCCTGATATATATTACACAATACTTGATGCTACAGGGATAAGTCCGAGCAAAATTGTAAACAAGGATGCCAAAAGCAAAGACAGAGGGAGTTGGATCCCTTTCAAAATGTGAAAAAGCGAAACTTCAACGATTATACAAAGAAGGAAAAGCTGCATTTGGATCGGTTAGAAATCTTCAAAAAGCGAGCGGTTAATCAAGAGGCAAGGTTATTTCCTTTCTCCACACTAAAAATTCCTATACAAAATACCGTCAAGCAAATCGACATTTTAGACGATTACCTGCATTTGCAAAGCGGATAAATGAAATTTGGTGTCTTGATTTAGCTTTTATGGACAAATTGTCAGAGTTTAATAACGGAGTAAAGTATCTATTAATCTGCGTTGATGTATTTTCTCGTTTTGTCCGTGTTCAACCAATGAAATCAAAGTATTCTACAGATGCTGTAGCAGCTTTCAAAAAAATGCTACGAAAAAACAACATCCCACAAAAAGTATGGGTTGATCAAGGAACAGAGTTTGGTGGCGAATTTCGGAAATTTTGTGGAGAAAAGAAAATTAAAATTTATTCAACGAGAAGTGAAACAAAAGCTGCCGTAGCTGAGAGAGCTATCAGATCTTTGAAAAACATTATTTATCGCTTCATGGAAGAAAACGGGCATAAGTACCTTGTAAAAATGGGATCTTTCCTAAATACAATGAATAGTAGAGTAAATAGATCTACAGGTAAAGCTCCAAAAGAGGTAAAAAACAAAGACTTTTTTTTTCAATTTTTTTTACAAAAATTCGATCAGACAATACAAAAAACCTCGGTTTAAAGTAGGGGATAAAGTACGAATTTCGAAATACGATATTCCTTTTAGAAAAGGATACAAGTCACAGTTCACGAGTGAAATCTTTGAAATTGTTAAGATTGCTACGTACAAACCTCCAACATACAACCTCAAGGGAGAGCAGGGTGATGAAATACTAGGAAAATTTTATGAACAAGAGCTCTCAAAGTGTATCATTTAGTGATGAACTCTTTTACGGTAGAGCTGGTTTCCAACGCATCCTTTGATTGTTATCCAAATAATACATTGAGTTCTTTTACCAATTTCCTTCCCGAACAGATTAACCTTGAAGGAGAATGGGAGGTGGCAATAACCGAACTATCATATCCATCTTTGTATCAGAATATTACAGATGGAAAATTTTTCTATCTAGATGCTGCAACTCCAGATACAAAACCTTCCGATTATTATACAATTGATGCAGGACTATATCCATCAATATCTGATATTGTGAACGAAATGAACAAACAAATTCAGGAAAGAGAAAAGTATGAGAAAACCCCAATCAAATTAAAAGTCAACAGAATTACACAGAGAATATCCCTAAGCCTTCCTAATGAAAACTCGTTACTAGTTATCTTCAGTACTGATCTCTGTCACGTATTTGGGTGTGAGGAAGCTGTTTACGGAATGGGTGTTTTTATGAGTGGTGCTGGCCACATTTTCCTAAATTTCCCTATGATATTGTTCGAATTCATACTCTCATGATATACAGCGATATTGTTGAATACAATATAGTAGGTGATACAAAAGCCGCTCTTTTGAGATGTATTCCGTTTATTTCTAAAATTAAGAATGGAGACATAATATCTACTGGACAATATATGAATTATCAAAACTTCCCAAATCTACAATTTAAAAAAATTCTTAAAAATTCTTTCCACAGCATTAAACTTGAGCTCCGCGACTCATACGGTGAAAAAGTTCCCTTCAATTCAGTAGGTGTAACAAGAGCTGTATTGATGTTCAGAAGAGCTTCAGACAATCATTTTTAAAATTAAGTTTACAAAAAATGGTTGCAGACAGTGATTTACCGTATTTTCGTGGTTATTCAAGACAAAGGGGAATAGGATTTGGAGCTTTAGCACAAACAATTGGGAGAACTGCAATTCCTTTTTTGAGACGATATGTTGTACCAGCAGCTAAAAGAGTTGGTGCTGACTTGATTGAATTAGCTGCGCCAGAAATCGGAAATGTATTAGCTGGAAGGAAAAAGTTCAAATCTGCAGCCACAGATGTTGGAAAGAAAACTTTACGTAAACAACTAGGAGGAGGAAAACCTAGAAAACGACGTATTATTCGAAAACGCTCGCCAAGAATCAGTCGACGTCGTCGAACTAGGAGGGATATTTTTACCAAACTAAAATGAATACCAGATCAACAAATGACAGTAATTTCCGTTATGGACACTTTACAAATTCTTGCTTGGAGATTTTTGACAAAATTCTGGTTTTGGAACCAATTGAATCATCCCATATTCAAGAAGTTTATCCCAGCACTTCATTGGATGAAAGCAGCATTGAATTTGAATTTGAAACAGATAGAAGTATTTATCTCGATATGAGAGATATTCATTTACAAATTAAAGTTGGATTACAAAAGGGAAGATTATTTGACGATTTCATGAAAAAAGAGGAGCATGGAAAACCAGATATGGGTATGACTTTCACTGATGATGATTTACAATATTTGACTCATGTCAACAACTTGTTACACTCTCTTTTCTCCAACTGCGAAGTGTATTTAAACAATCAACAAGTGTACTACTCTAACGGACTCTATGGCCACAAAGCTCTGATATCCAATGAATTCAATGCTTCTACAATGAATAATGAAGGAATTTTGGCTTGTCATGGATACGAATTTGAGAAAGATCCTAGTGATTATGAAAAAAGTCCGTTCATAGATAGGGAAGGAGAGCTTTTGTTGAAAGATGGGGTTACCTTATATGGTAAACTTGCAATCGACTTATTTCAATGTGAAAAATTATTACTTCCAAATACAAAAATTAGACTCAAATTGATTCGAGCGAGACCAAATTTTTACATGATTTCCTACAATCCACATGTTTCCCTTAGAATTCTTGACTGTTCACTTTTTACGAGACGTGTTGTCGTTAATGAGGTCTATCACCAGACAATCAAGTATCAACTAACACATCAACCAGCTTGCTATAATTTTATGGAGACAATTGCGCGAACATTTATTATTCCTTCTGGACAAAATCAATTTATTCAGGAAAATGTTTTCAATAATGCCCCAATCAGACGAATTGCAATAGCAATGAACACTAATTCAGCATTCACCGGACATTTTCGAGAAAATCCTTTTCATTATCGAAAGTTTGGACTGCGGGAGCTGAGAATTGTTCGAGGGGGGAGAGCTGTTGTCTCAATTGATACAACCAACAATTGTAGAGCTTATGTTACAACAATGAAGGCAATGAACTTCAACGAAGAAATTCCTGCGTTACCGAATGATTTCTTCACAGATCATTATGTGCTTGTATTCGATCTCACATCACTCCAAGATGCTGGTGAAAATGTTCATTATCCTGAACTCAGTGGGGAAAGTCTTCGTTTAGAAATGTTCTTTGAACGTCCGCTAACCAATGTTACCGAGTTAATTGTTCTCGGAGAACGAATCTCAACAGTTAAAATTGATCAGTTTGGAACAGTTGCTAAGAATGTCTGAAGAACTCTGCATTAATCAAGATTTTTTAATTTTCTTCTCAATTTTTTATGGTTTTTATATTATTGCCTTCTGCGTTGGAACATTTGTTGGATATGTACTTTCATCGCCCAGTTGCAACCCTTTCCACACTATAATATCAAGATAGGGAATGGATGAAAATTGGGGTAGACCTACTCCAAACTTATATGTATACCTTATTTGTGCAGTATTCCTGGGACTTTTAATCATCATTATTATCTTTCATCCCGATGTCACAGGTAATAGTGAAGACAGAGTAAGTAAATCTACAGGAGATCTGATACGTAAAATTCCCCAATCTAAAGATCGTTGCTTTATTGAAAAGAACGAATCATTTCAACTTGATTGTAATGTGAGAAATCCCTGTTCAAACGGAGCTTGCGAATTGAAACAGAAGATTATTTGTCATGGATAATCAATCTCTTCAACAAATTATTGAACGCATTCCTGAGCTAAAATTCAAATACATTGGATCGTTTCCAGCAGATTTCATTCCAAATTTACCCAAATTCAGCTTTGCAATCATTAACACTGCTTCGAGTAAAGAAGTCGGTGAACATTGGATATTGATTGCTCGACTCAACAGAAGTTACTATTATGCGGATTCTCTGGCTCGATCAGTAACACATTACAAATTTTTAGGTAAAAAGTACCAAAAAATAATACATCGACCACTTCAGAAGATGCAAAATTTGTGTGGATTCTACGCAATTTTTGCAGCATTTCAACTATTTAAGTTTTTCCAAACCAACTTGAACAATATTCATGATGTACACATGTTAAATTTTATAAGTAACTATGTGTAGTAGTGTTCATTTTGGTATTTAGTAAGCTGAAGTTAATAAAGTCGATAGTATATGTTTCTCGTAACTGTTTCTCGTGAGTTTTCTAAACTTTTTTTATCGAACTTTATTAACCACTCGGCTAAGTGTACCTTGATGTTCATTGAAATTTATACAGTTTATTGTAAATGATTGAGTAATTTTGTATTTTGATGCTCATAATTTGTACTGTGTCTGTCATTTTATACTATTTTAATTCATTTTTTTCTTTTATTTAACATCTTTTTTCAAATAATGTACAAAAAATAATGCATATATGCATGTAATTAGCAAGATGGCGCAGTGGGAGCGCGCTGGGCCCATAACCCAGAGGACGGTAGATCAAAACTACCTCTTGCTATCTTGACTTTTCCAATTAATGAGCGCGCAAAAGACATTTGTTACACAATTGATTCAAACAATTAGGGGAACAATCTTTGCAATTGACCTAGAATTTGTAAACAAAAATTCAACATGTCACATAATTACCCCTCAGATAACTAGGGTAATTGAAAACCCCCACCAATTAATTTCACAATTTAATAACATAAAAGTTGTAAACAAAATTCAACCTGTCACATAATTACCCCTCACATAATTACAGCAATTAATTACCCACGCCAATTCTATTGTTCTCAGGTAAACACTTAATAACTACACAAACATTGATATTTTCCCCTCAAAATTTCAGCCTATCAGGAGCGTCTCCGAACCTACCCCCCACATTTGCACCGACTATACTACTAGAAAATGTATATGCACAAATACATACACAAAACCTATACCCTATCTTAATACATGGCGGCACCTAATCAATACATGTCCGCGGCTATAACTAATCTCAATACATGTCAGCGGCTATTACTAATCTTAATACATGTCGGCGCATATAACTAGTCTTAATACATGTCGCCGGCTATAACTAATCTTAATACATGGCGGCTATACCCAATCTTAATACATGGAGCCTAATCTTAATACATGCAACCTATACCTAATCTTAATACATTAACACCGCTATACCTAATCTTAATACATGCTAATTCATTCCCTATCTTAATACGTTAGGGAGGACCCAAATCCCGGAAAATACGCTATACCCTATCTTAATACATGGGGGACCTCACCCACCCGGGGAGTGTAGCTCACTATATTACTACTTATGCCAGTTTGCCAATGCAGAAACTTCATTTGTAGGTCACAAAATGAATCAGCCAGTTATTTCTTTTCTCGAATCAAAAACATCTGCCATTCTTACACTCGATCTGCCTAACACACTTACCAAATTTCGTTCTTTCATCAGTTTTATACACTAAATAAGTGATTTTTTCCCAACTTAGCTCAACTTTGACATCTTTTAAGACCAATCCTTCGCAAAACATTAAACTAAACTAGGACAGAAGAACAGAGTACTCAAATTAAAGCTATTAAAACTCCCATCTTAAATGACACCGAAAAGGTTCACTACAAGCAACTCGGAACTTGTGTTATTAGTGTAGCCCCTAGGTAGGACTCGGAGCAGCTCTTGTGCAACTAACGGACGAGGAATCTGCTTCTAGATTTTTAAATTGTAATGAGGAATGATCTAGTATAAATGAGTATATACTCGGAGTAGTTTGGTCAATTGAGTGTTTTGAAAATTATCTATGCTGTAAAAAAAATTCCATTTTTAGCCAATCATTGTGTTCTTCTTTCTCTCTTCTCTTTTTTAAAGAACATTGTTTTACCAAATTGTATAATAGCCGTTTATCACGCTGGTTCGAACGCCTTTCACCACGCCAATTCAAAATAGAGCATATACCCGGCGTTAAAATGTTTTTAGTGGACTATATCTTTCTGAAATCCATATCAACCAGCAAGAAATAAATCAAACTATGATGAAGAGTTTTTAGTCGCTACAATATCAAATATTTAATCGGACGCTAAATTACTACAAACCGAAAAAACTGTTTCCGCCATTCATTTAAATAGTTTTTTTAAGAACAATTTCTGATGAGCAAAACACTATTACAAAAAAAACCTAATCATACAATCATATTCGTGACATCTTAAGTTTTGATAATGCACCGACTGTACATCTAACGCAAAATTGAAATTCATTTGAGAAAAAAATTACCACTAGTAAAACACCAACAAATTTTTCCTTTAATCCGGAAATAAATCGTGCACCGCAAATTGAATTGGAGCCCGCCCGGCGAATTACTTCTTCCAATTTAACCACACTTAGTGACGTTATTTTAAATACCTTTTGCGCATCGCAAGTACAATTGACGCAAAATAAATTGATACTTGCCCAGCAAAACACTAATTTAAATACAAAGCTAAATAATCCCCATACTAAACACAAGAGTTTTACGTCTCGCTTTCATTCACACTAAAATTACCCATTAATCACAACTCATGTTGCAAACACAAATCACTTTACACTACTAAACAGTTTTTCGCGTAGCAAACCAATTTACAAGCATCTCTCGCCAACCAAAATTCCATTACAATTTCAAGATTTAGATCAAACTAAGCTGTCAATCAAATCCAAATCACACATTAATTTTTCAAATTAACTCCAACATTCCAAATACCACACAAACCACACGTGCTCACTTGGTAAGCAATAAAAAAGTTATTTCTGCTCTCAAAATTAGTCAAAAATTTGCCCAGTTAATTCACTTACCAAAACTTATAGCAAAAAGAATCAAGCATCATCCATGAAAGGCAAACTTTTGTCCAAAACCAAATTTAGATGCTCGCCCTGCGCATTGCTTACAAAGGATACGGCACTCAACACGCCCTGCCAATCAATCCAATTCTAAACTGATTCTAACCTAAATTTTCCCCTAGCAGATAGTCCCAAAATTCTTTCATTTGAAAAGGGGGTAAGGAAATCTTTAACAAAAATTTGATTGCATCCCTAACCAGTGAAGACGCAGTCCTTGAAGAAGTTAGAGACTCCATTCATATTGGCGTGACTTTCATGTTAGCAGTAGTTGAATTTGCATGGACGAGAAGGTCGCCATTCCTTTTGCATTAAAGATGCGCTAATTGAAGACTTGCATGCAAACCACCCTGGCAGCAGGAGGATGGTTTGTATGGTCCAACAATGCTGGTGGCCCTACATGAACCGCGAAATCATTTTTCGCTCAATAAAATGCGAACCCCCATCAATTATTAAAAACCATAAATCAATTGTACCAGTCAAGCAATTTCAACCTCATAAACTACTGATAGTTTCCAATCCGGAAATGAAATATTTTTTTTCAGGACCCATCAATAATAAGTAAGAACATGAAAATTACATATATGCATGTTATGATCAATTCTCCAAATACCCATCCACAAGAGTTTTTGATAATGCAAACGCCTCAAATGAATTAAAGTTTTTTGATAACTATATACAAATTCAAGCAGTACCACGCTCTTTAAGAATAGACCAGGCCCGCTGTCTTTCTGCTAATCAGGTAAAAAGTTCTTGCATAAAAAATAATATAAACTTAATCCCAGGAACAGTCAATGATCACCGGGCAAATGGTCCAGTAGAGAGACATATCGGTAGAATTGAACAAGGTGTTGCATGTATTGAAGCGGCAAATAAACAAACAAATTCAATTAATATTAAGGCCGCACTTAAAATAATTATTTACCAGCTCCGCATATGCAAACAAAAACTAGTGTGATCTCGCCTTTCGAATCACATTTTGTTCGTCGTCGTGCTATCACTCGTCGTCGTGCCTAGCAAAAACAGTTTTTCACCCAATTATTCTAGTTTAAATTATGACAATATAATTGATCACTATTTAGACGATGAAAGCTTAACTCCTAATGAATTTTTGCCCGAATACCACGGGAGGCACTATAGGAGAGACACGTAACTTGAGAGGAACATGTAAAAGGCATCTCAAGAGGCTCAAAAGAGGGAACGCAAGGCCGAAGGTAAGGAACCCGGAAATCCTCTATCATCAAATGTGCATCGGGCTTCACATCTCAAAGAGTCTGCTGTACATATCAAATTGGCGACAAAATGACATCCGCAAATACGATCCAAGAAAAATCTTCAAGGCCTGTATAAGGTGTTGGCACCACGCTCAACAGTTCAAAAAGGGGATCAATGCAAATCAGACATACTCAAACCGGGGTAACTCGACGTCACAGTGTGAAATAGTGACATAGCAAAATGGGGGATCATGAAATGAAGCATCGTAAAGGTGAGAACGCGAGCTGTGTATCAGCTACCAAATCGAATATTTCAAGTACAACGCAAGTGCGCATGCCGAAAAGCCAGCCAATTTTGCCCCTCAAACAAACAAACAAGATAAAAATTCCCCTCCTACAAGCAAACAGCCAAAAATTACAATTTTACCAACTAACATCTCTCAGGAACTACAAATTCCTACCACATCAATACCCCGGAAAGGTCTACAACAAAATCCGCCATACTAGGGCAAACTATTGAGAAAGAACCCTAAATATTATGGATTTGACCACGACTCAACTGGCAAGTCTACCAAATTGTGCCCTCCGAATTGCTTACACTCTAAGCGCAAAATACGAGCAGGAGACATCCAGTCCTTCCAACCACCAATAATACAATCGATCGTCTACACCACTGCTCAAGTGGAACCGATTTCTTACCCATATCGCTCGCCTGTCATCGGTTTTTTCTTGCCTACAGACTCGAGAAATCCCCTGTGGATCCCCTGATGATAATTTGATTTTAGACGAGGAAAACAACAATTCTGATTAAAACTGTCGACAGAAACACAATACTTATTTTATTTTAGTAAACATCACTAGCGATAATAACCAGTACATATATTGTATATTGTTAAACAATCGGTGGAAAACTAATAATGTGATATCAATATTGTTTTTTAAAATAATTTCATTATTGCAATTTTCAAATTTGTCAAAAATGGGGGAAAATTAGTACGTATCGTAAATGATAGCCCCATTTTGTCTAATGCAGTAAACTTCATATACGATGTACTTCATTCATTGAAAAACAGTTATCATAAAGTGCTGTTTAGTTCATTTAAACCCAAAGTTAACATATGCTGTTCACTTAGATGTCTGCTGTTCATATTCCCGTACTGGTAATGTTTTTTTCCATGACTCCTAGTATCTTAGGAGACTCATTCTCTTACTTTTCTGTCTTGTCTACAGTTGCCCTATTTTAATCTGAAAATCGACTTCATCCTCAAGTTTAGCAGACATAATTTAGATGGAGAATTCGCCCAGCGAATCACTTTATAAAACATTGTAAAATGAACGGGCCTAGAGAAGCAGCAACCTAAAAGAGCGAAAGCTAACTCAAGTCTCAAGATCAAGTACACAATTGTGTCTGTGTACGACAGTGACTGCTTATCATGAAAACAGTCTATTGGAAGGCCTATGTTTTTGGTGCTGCGTATCTGTATCGCATCAACAAAGCTTTTTGTTATTTGTGTTTTCTTGAACAAGTTAATAGCTACAGAAATCATCGACAACTCATTTTTTGCGCGATGGCTAACAACCGCACCCACAAAATATCTAAAAACTTTTGCCAATGAGCCAAGTCCTCTAATTGGTAATATGCAGACTCCACAGGCAAGTAACGGTTGGCGAATCGAGGACGCTGAAATTGTGGTGATACGACATGGTCTAAAACCACTCATTGGCCGGAATTTTTTAGATGCGCTTGGCAAAGCGCTCACTCAAACCATAAACCCTATTGACGGTAGTATTATCAACAATATCAGTACGCAGTGTCCATCCAAATTCCAAAGAGCAAATTAGTTTTCAGTTTCAATTTCACGCATTGGACGTTCTAAAGAACGCATTTTCAAATCACTATTTTACAAAATATTTCAGACCAGACAACAAAAGGGGAGACGGTACCTAACAGTTTACATGAAAGTTAATAATGCAAACAAAAATTACCTAAAGGGGGACATACAGAAAAATTAAACAATTGTTCGGAACAATATTCATTCTCACTCATTGTTTTTACAGTTGAAAGAGAACAAGTTGTAAAATTAGCTCTCGACTCAAAATTTTTCAATAAATCAATCAACAAAAAAATACTAGGTGCCTAATATTGACATATTAATTGCTCCTAAATCACAAATAATTACAAACTACCAAATTGAAACACATGAGAAAACTTCCTTTTCCACTATAGATTTCAAATATGCCTAGAGCCAACTAAATTTTCAACACGAAAACCCAAAGCATCGTAGTTTGAAAAGTTTAAGTTCTGAACAAACTGGTTGATATCAATTCAAAACTGGTTTTTATGGACTCAGCGACATGCCTGCCGAGTTTCAAAAAGTCATGGCTTATACTCTTATAGGCCCAAACAATCCTTCTGCTTTCTTGATGATCTATTGAAGGTGGCATCAAAGGTAACATTGTATTTAAATTTTCGAAAGAAACTCAATTTAATTTAGTTACAAATTGTCCTACAAAACCTGATGCAGACAACCTTCGTATAAATCTACCTATATGCCAATTTGCCAATGCAGAAATTTCATGGGTAGGTTACAAAGTAATTCAGTCAGTTATTTCCTCTCTCGAATCAAAAACATCTGATGTTTTTGCAATCGATCTGCTTCACACACTTACGAAACTTCATTTTCTCTTATACAAATTTATATACACTAAATCAGTAAATTTTTTACCAACTTAGCTCAATTTTGATATCTTTTAATACCAATCCTTCGCAAAACATTAAACCAAAATTGGACAGAAGAACACAGTACTCACTTTAATGCTATTAAAACTCGCATTGCAAATGACACCGAAAAGGTTCACTACAAGCCGCAACTTGGAACTTGTGTTAATAGTGTTGCCTGTCGGAGGCCGCGGAGCAGCACTTGAGCTACTAACAGTCGAGGAATCGAAACCCAAATCATTTGCTTCTAGATTTAAAAATTTTAATGAGGAATTCTCCAGTATATATGACCTGGAAATGCTTGGAGTAGTTTGTCCAATTGAGTATTTTTAAAATTACCTATGCTGTTTTTAATTTCCTGTTATAAGCAATCATTGAGCTCTTCTTTTCACTTTTAAAGAACATCGATCTACCAAATCGTATAATAACCGTTTATCACGTTGGTTTGACCATTTTTACCACGCTAAATCAAAATAGAGCATATAGCCAGCGCTAAACTGGAATTAATGGACTGTGTCTTTCTGAAATCCACATCAACCAGCAAGAATTATATCGAACTATGATGAAGAGTTTATAGTCGCTACACTATTCAAACTGACGCTAAATTACTACAAGCCAAAAAAAGTGTTTCTGCCAAACATATAAATATATTATTTTTAGAAACCATTTCTGATGCCCAAATCACAACCGCAAAATAAGCCTAATCATACAATCATATTAGTGACATTTTAAATATTGATAATGCACGCAAAATTGAAATTCAATTGAGATATAAATTAGCACTCGTGAACCTCCGACAAATAATTCCTTTAATCCGGATATAAATCATGCACTGCAAAACAATTTGAAGCCCGATCCGCAAAATACTTCTTCCAATTTAAACACTCTTAATGACGTTATTTTAAATACCTTTCGCGCATCGCAAATACGTTTGACGCAAAATAAATTCATACTTGCCCAGCAAAACACTACTTTAAATACAAAGCTAAATAATCCCCACACTAAACACAAGAAATTTGCGTCCTGATTTCATTCACACTCTGATTACCCGTTACCCCACAACTCATGTTGCAAACACAAATCATTTTACACTACTAAACAAAATTTCGCGTAGCAAAACAATATACAAGCGTCTCTCGCTTTCCAAAACTCCTTTACAATTTCAAGAATTAGATTAAACTAAGCTGTCAATCAAATCCAAATAACACATTCCTTTTCAAATTAACAGTAACATTCCGAATACCACCAAAAAAACACTTGCTCAATTGGTGAACAATAAAAATTGCTTTTGCCCTCAAAATTAGTCAAAATTTTGTCCAGTTAATTCAACTTTCAAAACTTGCAGCAATATGAATCAAGCATCATCCATGAAAGGCAAAATATTGTCCAAAACCAAACATAGATGCTCGCCCTGCGCATTACTTACAAAGGATACGACACTCAATACGCCCTGCCAATCAATCCAATTTTAAACTGATTCTAAACTAAGTATTCCCCTAGCAGATAGTCCCAAAAATCTTTCATTTGAAAAGGGGGTGGGGAAATCTTTAACAAAAATTTGATTGCTTCCGTAACCAGTAAAGTCGCAGTCCTTAAAGAAGTTAGAGACTGCATACTAAGCGACAATGAGGCCAGGCTAAAACAATTAAACCCTAACTCCATTCATACTGGCGTGACCATCATTTTAGCAGTAGTTGAGTTTGTATGGACGAGAAGGTCGCCATTCCCCTTGCATTAAAAGACGCGCTAATCGGAGACTTGCGTGCAAACCACCCTGGCAGCTGGAGGATGGTTTATATGGTCCAACAATGCTGGTGGCCCTACATGAACCGCGAACTCCTTGTTCACTCAATAAAATGCGAAACCTGCACATCAATTATTAAAAACCATAAATCAATTCTACCAGTCAAGCAATTTCAACCTCATAATCTACTTATAGTTTCCAATCCGGAAGTGCAAATATATTTTGCAGGACCCATCCATAATGAGTAGGAACTTGAAATTTACATACTTACATGTTATTATAAATTCTCCAAATACCCATCCGCAGGATTTTTTGATAATGCAAATGCCTCAAATGACTTATATTTTTAATAACTATATAAAAATTAAAGCAGTACCACGCTCTTTAAGAATAGACCAAACTCGCTGTCTTATTGCTAATCAAGTTAAAGTTCTTGTATAAGAAATAATATAAATTCAATCCCAGCACCAGCCAATGATCACCGGGCAACTGGTCTAGTAGAAAGACATATCGGTAGAATTAAACAACGTCTTGCATGTATTGAAGCGGCAAAAAAACAAACAGATTCAATTAATATTAAGGCCGCACTTAAAATAATTATTTACCAGCTCCTCATATGCAAACAAAAACTAGTGTGATCTCGCCTTTCGAATCACATTTTGTTTGTCGTCGTGCTAACACTCCGCCTAGCAATAACAGTTTTTAACCCAATTATTCTTTTTTAAATTATGACAATATACTTGATGACTATTTAGACGTTGAAAGCTTAACTCCTAATGAATTTTTGCCTGAAAACCACGGGAGGCGCTACATGAGAGACATGTAACTTGAGTGGAACATGTAAAAGGCATCTCATGAGGCTCGAAAGAGGGAACGCAAGGCCGAGGGCAAGGAACCCGGAAATCTTCTATCATCGAACGTGCATCGGACCTCACATCTCGAAGAGTCTGCAGTACATATCAAACTGGCAAGAAAACGATATCCGCAATTACGATCCAAGAAAAATCTGAAAGGCCTGTATAAGGTGTTGGCATCGTAATCAACAGTTCCAAAAGTGTATCAATGCTTATCAGTCATTCTCGAACCGGGGCAACTCGACACAGTTTGAAATAGTGGCATAGCAAAATGGGGGATCTTGAAATAAAGCATCGTAAACGTGAGAACGCGAGCGGTGCATCAGCTACCAAATCGAATATTTGACGCACAATAAAAGTGCGCATACCGCAACAGCCAGCCAATCTTGCCCCTCAAACAAATGAACAAGATGAAATTCCCCCTCCTACATGCAACCAGCCAAAAATTACAATTCTACCAACCAAAATATCTCAGGAACTACAATATCGTACCACATCAATACCCCAGAAAAGTCTACAACAAAATCGGCCTTAATATGGCAAACGATTGAGAAAGAGCCCTAAATATTATGGATTTGACCACGACGACTCAACTGGAGAGTCTACCAATTCGTGCTCTCCAAATTGGTTACATTCTAAGCGCAAAAGACAAGCAGGTGACATCGAGTCCTTCCAACCATCAATAAAACAATCGATTGTCGACACCACTGCTCAAGTGGAACCAATTTTTTGCCATATCCCTCGCCTGTCACCGGTTCTGTCTTGCCTACAGACCCGAGAATTCCTCTCCGGATCATAGCCCTGATGATAACTTGAATTTAGATGAAGAAACAACAACTCTGATTAAAACTGTAGACAGAAACACGAAACTTGTTTTTGTTTCGTAAACATCACTAGCGATAATAACCAGTACATATTTTTTTAATTGTTCAAAAACCCGTAAAAAATTAATAGTGTGACATCAGTATAGTTTTTTAAAGTATGTTCTTTATTGCAATTTTCAAATTTGTCAAAAAGGGGGAAAAATTGTACGTATCGTAAATGATAGCCTCATTTTATCTATAGCGGTATATTCATATACTATGTACTTCATTCATTTAAAATCAGTTACCATAAAGTGCTGTTTAATTAGTTAAAACCCCAAGTTAACATATGTTGTTCATATTCCCATACTGGGAATGTTTTTTGTTCATGACTCCTAGTATATACTGAGACTCATTCTGTTTCTTTTCTGTCTTGTGTACAGTTGCCCTATTTTAATTCATTAATTCAGCAGGTCGACTTCCAATTCAACTTATGCAGAGAAAATTTGAATGGAGAATTCACCCAGCGAATCACTTGATAAAACATTGTAAAGCGAACGAGCCAAGAGAAAGAGCAACCTAAAATATTGAAAGCTAACTGAAAGCTCAAGATCAAGTACACAATTCTAGTTGTGTACGACAGTGACAAAAGTGGAGCTGCTTACCAAAGAGCCAGTGCCAATTATGACGCTTGGTGGTGTTTTCACTGTCTGTTTATCATGAAAACAGTCTAATGGAAGTCCTACGTCCTTGGTGCTGCGTATCTGTATTGCATCAACAACGTTTTTTGTTATTTGTGTTTTCCAACTTCCCTTATGCAACAGACCATATGCCTCAAGACTAAAGTCTTTGCGATATAGTGTGACTGGTATTGCATGCAACTGTTGTTGGAGTACAATCTAGCTAGGATGGTTCTTGTTGAATTTCGCATGTGTAGTCTGATGTGGGTTTCTAGTTGGTTTCTGGGACTATCGTCTGCTGGGGTTTAGACAGTTGTCTGTTATTGTTGTTCTGTTGATTCATATGTTGATGTTGGGCACCATTGGTTCGGGTTGCCCCTTTGCGAGTTTTTGCCGCTGTTTTGAAGGTTGCAGTTTTGATTTCTTTGGTTTTTAATTGTAGGTTGAATTGTTCTGTTACTTCTGCTTTTTTGTGATTGTTGTAGATACAACCATTGATTGATCACTTGCGTCCTGGACAATTTCTGAAACCCCTCCTCAGGAAACTCTGATTCTCGTTTGTCATCAATGAAACGTGGTTCTGTTGCTGCTACTGTCTATCGTTCGGTCGATAAAAAATTGAGTGGTGGAAGCCGCGGCAATAACCCACAAGACATCTGGCTTTAGACAAACACGAACCTTTGTCATGTGTTTCAAAGCACTTAGGCAAGAGATTGAACCTTTTCACACAACCTTGTTGGTCAAACACACACTGCTACTGGTAGACAGGAAATCGGCCAATGTTGTGATTTTGAGCGCAAAGCTGACAAGCTACCTGTTATGTCCGCCTACTGAGATTGTTATTCCTTGTAGGTCTTTGACTTCGTTGACTTCGACACCTTCACAAGCTTATGCATATGACTCAGTTCTAACAGTAAACTGGGTAAAGTTTTGTTTTCGAAATTCTCTGTAATACTGTCTGCTGAGTCCCTCTTGTTGTCATGGTTACGTTCAGTTTATCACGGGCCATTCTCATCACTCTTAATACATTGAGATCTGCCACAAAATTACGTAGACGGAATGTCTGAACCAGTATCCTACAAAAATAAGAGATCTTCCCAAGTGTAGCTTGTTCCTGAATCGTTGGTTTCGGCCACTTCTCTAACTTAACTGTCGGCTAATTGGAACGCAGAGACAAATCTTGTAATCGAATAGTTAAATTAGAAATAATAATTGACAACAGTGGCGATTAACACAAAATTCAGTCCCTATTTATTACCCCAAATTACCGCACTTTTACATTCATGGTGATCACATTTAATTTATAACTTCCTTGACTTCTTATGACATCCGATCTTAACTAGCTATCTACTCTGATAATTTGCTTCTCCAAAAATATCAAGGGTCAACATACCACACATAACAATATAAAAAGTTGGGGACAAATCTGATATAAATAGCACGTGTTAGCTCCTTGTTGCATTCATTCATTTCATAAATAACCAAGATATAAATCAGCGCGTGGATTGAGGTACGTATATCTTTTCAAACTTTAAACAATTAACATTACATTTTCAATACTCCTCCTATCATGTTAAGTGTTTGTTCTGTGAAGGACATCAAGAAAAAGGGATACTTTGGTCCTCTCCAAAGCTTTTGTGAGTGTGTCTGCCTGCATTCGATCGGTAGGTAAGTAGCTTAGCTCTAATAGTCGACTTTCGACTAAATTCCGAACAAAGAGCACTTTTAATGCAAAGTGCTTTGTCTTTCCGTGATTCATCGAATTTTTACTAAGAGCAATACAAGCTTGATTGTCTACAAAGACGTTTACTGGCTGCTGGATTTCTAAATCTAGTTCTCGTAATAGGTTTACTAAATGCACTGCTTCTTTACTTGCCTCGACTACGGCGTTGAGCTCAGCTTCAGCTGTTGAAGTAGATACACATTTTTGTAACTTGCTAGCCCAACTGATTGCACTTGAACTATTATTAAGTTTAAAACAAAAGCCACTTGTACTTTTTCTAATGTCTATGTTGCCTGCCCAATCTGAGTCTGAAAATCCTGTTAACTCCAGTTTCTCATTTTTTCTAAAAACCATCTTCTCTGATTTTGTCCCTTTTAGGTAACGTAAACACCCTTTTGCAGCGTTCTAGTGTCGCGTTCCAAGATTTTGAACAAAAGAACTTAATAAATTAGCTGCGTGCGCAATATCTGATCTACTCGTTAATGCCAGATAATTCAGGCTTCCCACTATACCCCTATAGTCACATGATTGCATTTCTCTATGCTCATTGCTGCCTATTTCTGGTTAATCTAATTTTGAAATTTTCAGGCTAACATCTAATAGTGTTTCCAGTGTTTCCGATTCGCTCATGTTAAACATCTCTAGCAATTTATCAACATAAGCTTCTTCACTTAGCTTTATTTCGTTTTCTGTTCGCTCAATTTTTATATTTAAGAACCAACTAAGATCTCCATAACTGCTAATTTGAAATCGCTCGCTAACTTTATTTTTAAAGTTTTCACAAAAATCTTTCTGCAATCCTAATATCACCATATCATCTGCCCAAAGACACACTAGTCCCTCAATAGCATTTTCACTTTTCTTTATCAAAAGACACTCATCTTGAATAGCCGCTGTGAAACCTAATTGGCTGAGAAATGTTTTGATTGTTAAGTACCAATTTCTACCGGACTGTTTCAATCCATAAAAACTTTTCCTCAAATTACAAATTAATGGATTTCCTTGCTTGTCAAAATTCTCGAACCCTTTGGGCTGTTGCATGAAGATTTCTTCTTCGATGTCAGCGTTTAAGTATGCTGTTTTGATATCCATTTGTTTCAACTCGGTGTTTTTATATAGTGCATAGCTTATCAGTACACGAAATGTTGAGAGGCGTGTTGCTGCTGAGTTTGTTTCGTTGTTATCCCGAACTGGAATTTGGCTAAATCTTTTTGCTACGAATCTTTCCTTATACCTTGTTACTTCCCCGCTAGGACCCAACTTAAAAGCAAAGTGCCAGCGGCTACCAATGGGTTTATTTCCTTTGTTCTCTAGCAGTTCCCAAACTTTATTTCCCACTAATGAGTTGTATTCCAATTTCATTGCTTCGCACCAGCTTTTATCACTAATTTCTTCATCAATAGACTTAGGTAGTAATTCGTTGTTCACAATTTCACCAAGAAAGGCTACCGGGTTTAAATCTCTATCACTATCTGACTGATGCTTGTTGACTATCTCCTCCTTCATTTCTATAACTTCAACACACATTTCGTTTTCGTTGAAGGTAATATTCCGAGATTTTCTAACATTAAAACCCCTTTGTAATTTCGAATACCTATCAGATAAGTCTTACTAATGTCTGAAGACCCCAAAAATATTCCTTTTTGAGAAGTTCTATCAATCTTACCTCGAAAACTTTTTTCAACATGAACAAAAGCTGAACAACCAAACACTTTGATAGGTTTCTTCTTGTACAGTGCCTCAAAAGGTGTCTTTTGAATACCTGAATGGAAACAAAAGTTTTTAATCTCACTTGCCATATTAAGTGCATATGGCCAATACTCTTTTTCTAAAACTGACTGCTCTGAAAGGCATCGAGCCATTGGCGTGATTGTCCCCCAATTCCTCTCAATCTTTCCGTTTTCTTGTGGTGTGTACGGTGCCGAGAACTCAAGTCTAATACCTTTTTGTCTACATAAATTTTTTTATATCATTTGAGACATATTCCCCTGATCCGTCGCAAACTAAGGTTCCTGGTTGTCCTATGTCTGCAAAGAACTGTTCAACTTTTTCAAAAAACGTCCCTTGACCTCAAAAAAAAATATCTGATATCTGATTCTGATATCTGCTAAAACTATCCACGAACCCTATTGCAAACCTGTGGCCATCAACCGCTTCCGGTTGGGTTGGCCCTAAAATGTCAGTATGTACAATTTCTAAGGCTTCGCTTGCTCTTGTTGCTGAGTCTTTCGGTACTGGAAGTTTCTTTGATTTATTTAGCTGACATGTTTTACATCTTGCGAAGTTGTGCTCGCTTAGTTTTAGTCCTACTGCGTGATCTTTTAGTTTGTATATGTCCTCAAAATTATTATGGCCCAAACGCTTATGCCACAAACTAAGGGGATCTCCGTTTGCTAAATTGCACTGCTCTGAGATTTCTTCGTAATCAAAGTTCTTCCAGATAAACAAACTATCTCTTTCCTCAAAAGGGAAAATTGTTCCATTCTTAGTTCGTTTTTTCAAAGTTCTACCAAATAAGATTTCATTGCCTGTTGCTTTAAGTTTTGACACTGATACCAGATTCCTAGTGTTGTTCGGAACAAGCAACGCATTACTTAATCTTATTTTTTGATCTGAACCATTGAAATCCAAAACCCTAATTTCAACTGTTCCTTTCCCACTAATTAAACTTTTACTGCTGTTTGCATTAGTGATGTAATATTCCTTGTCTATATCTATGAATAAACTTTCGTCTTTGATCATGTGACTGGTAGCACCTGAGTCCAAAACTAGCTCATTTGCAAGATTGTTTTCTGACGTTTGAAAGAAAGAAAAGATCTCTTCTTCTTCTTCTTCTACTTCTTCTTCTAAATTCTGCTCCTCAACTAAATTTTGCGAGCCTCTTTGATTGGTTTTCCTTTTTTGACTTACAAACTTTTTCTCAGGTTTCTGCTGCTTTATACAAAATTTAGCAAGATATCCGTGCTCACCACACTTAAAATATTTTATTGGGGAAGCTTTGGTTTGTTCATGAGTCGTTCTCTTAAGCCTACATTCTTTTGCGGCATGTCCCATTTTCTGGCAGTTGAAACATTTCCGTTCCTTATTAAAGAAAACGCTCTCCGTTTTTGTTTTCACAGTTTCATTATCAAAGTTTATCAGGTCTCGCTTACTTTCCTCTACAGTTTTCTCGTCTTTGCTGTAGTTCACGAGTGTTGCGAAGTTTTTATATTGCTTCGGAAGCCCTTTTAGAATTATTGAAAAAAAACATTTTTTCACTAATCCCTTCATTCACTACCATTAAGTTGTATTGCATATCATCTGCTCTGGTGAAATAATCTACTATACTCTCACTTGAAGTCTGTTTGAGGCTCCTTAATTGTACTATCAAATTATGTAGCTGAGGTCTCTCGAAACTTTTGAAGCGTTTACACAATACGTCCCAAGCTCTAGTGCCATCACCCTTATGTGGTCTAAGAAAAAGAACTGATGTTTTGTCTAAAGCCTGAACTAACTCGTACCACAAAGTCTTATTTTTCTCTTCTAATTCTTCCCGCCCCGCTTGCCTGCGTTGCTCCTCCGAAGAATTATTTCTAACAGTTTGCACATAATTTAGATAGATAGCTTCTCCACTAAGAACTTTGCCATTTTTTAAAGAATGCATACGAGCCTCAAAGTGTTGAGCAAAATACAAGAAATCATCCTCCCGCCCGCTGAACACCAATCTTTCTGTTTTTGAGCTCATTGTTAAGACTATTCTTTTGTTTTAAAAAAGTTCTGTCTGACTCAAAGTGAATCTTAACACTAATTGTTTGCTACTGAACCAAATACTTATACTGCCCCAACAACTCTGTCCCTTTTTTAAGCTAGTACAGCTCTAGATAAATTTTCTTTCGGAAAAAGGTTCTTTTTTCTGTCGGCTAATGGGAACGCAGAGACAAATCTTGTAATCGAATAGTTAAATTAGAAATAATGGTTGACAACAGTGGCGATTAACACAAAATTCAGTCCCTATTTATTACCCCAAATTACCGCACTTTTACATTCATGGGGATCACATTTAATTTATAACTTCCTTGACTTCTTTGACTTCTTATGACATCCGATCTTAAGTAGCTATCTACTCTGATAATTTGCTTCTCCAAAAGATCAAGGGTCAACATATCACACATAACAATATGAAAAGTTGGGGACAAATCTGATATAAATAGCACGTGTTAGCTCATTGTTGCATTCGCTCATTTCATAAATAACCAAGATATAAATCAGCACGTGGATTGAGGTACTTTAAACAATTAACATTATATTTTCAATATTAATCAAGTCCGGTGACACGATGTGCTGGGATCTGCCAAATTTTCTTATTACTTAAGAAATGGCGTCGTTATAGCAGTATCCATTGATTAAGTTCCTCACCTTGTGGTATACAGAGTTATGGAGGCAGGACTTTTTCTGTGAGCCTGAGGGACCACTGGTGTTATGAAATGTAACTTTGAAAAAGCAAAACAACTGGAATCAATTCAGAAGATCGCCTGAGCAGTTCTCTACTGATATATTTTGCAAAATCATTGCTTTCTGGAAGATCAATGCTTTGTGTTGCAACCAACTGGATCCAACAGGACTTTAATGAAGCCTACGCAGAACATACTATATATATATATATATATATATATATATATATATATATATTATATATATATATATATATATATATATATATATATATATATATATATATATATATATATATATTATATATATATTTGTACATATTTATATATATATATATATATATATATTTGTATATATATATATATATTATATAATATATATATATATATATGTATTTGTATGTATAAGTTTTTATTTATATGTATCTCGTATTAATTTTACATTCATCGGTTATTTCAAAGTATCATATAGCGTTGATCATGAACTCTATCAAAACTGTACTTTTGGAATATGAGTTTATAAAATGCGATAGAACAGTTGATTTATACATATTCATAGACAAGGACAAAAAATTGGTTGCAGCTCTATAGAAGTAAATCAATAATGTAAAATTAATATATTTACTCTCACAGATTTGTAGATCATTTTTGAGAAAAAAATTAGTTGTTAGATTACTTGAAATTAATAATGAGAAAGGGCGAGGATTATAAAGCTATCAACAATCGGAACTATAGGACCTTAGAATTTAAAGGGTTGACCGAAATCAAGGGTTTCAAGTTGAGAAAATACAGATAAAACCAAAAAAAAACAAAGTTTTGGGTTGAAATTCATTTAAATTTGATGGATGGTACCTTTGTACAACATCACGAAATAATTAAGCGTATGCAGTTGCAGCTGCAATATCAACTATATTAAACAGAAATCTAGAGATACTAGATCGATTAGGATTGGAAGTAAAGCTAAACGACTATGGCGTTTGATCGGGGCACATTCGGTGAAACATGTGATGAAATTTATTTTTAAATAAAAGATGGAACAGCAAACAGTGCTATTGATTATGGTCTTGAAGATATTGTAGCTAATATTGAGATCCCTATTGGCACCCATGGTGAAGTCAAGAAATCTTAACATAACCAACTCAAAGATTATAATAATTTTGCAAACGATATAAGTTAAAATGGAAAGCAAATAAGAAAGGGATGAATAGTTTAAAAAATCTTAGGAACAAATAATTCTCCAAAAAGATAATTGTCCTTTTTAGCATAATGTTAAAGTTTATTTGTCGGAGTATGCAATAACTTTAATTAATTAGGACGTACTATAGTGGACTGAATACATCAAAACTGAAAAATTTTGTTGGAAAAAATAATCTTTTTCTTGTAAAATTATAAATAAGTTTACAAAATGGGTTTAGGTCATTGTTTTTATTGTGGTAAAAAAAAGTAGAATATATTTAAAATTTCAAACTCGTTAAAATAGTAATCACAAGTAAAGGCAGTAAT